>NC_134268.1:96340998-96656699 GCF_031893055.1 Leptodactylus fuscus | reverse complement strand
AGCCATCTGTCTTGTTAATGGAAATTGTTGGCACTTTACCCATGACCTTTGTAGTAGTAAAAATATGGAACAGTTTATAGCAGAACAAGGACACTTTACAAGTGAATATTTTTCATAAATAACTAAAATGCACATTAAGGTTAAAGCCCCATGTTTTGGAAAAGCAGCGTTTTTTTGTTGCAGGTTTTGCTGCGTTTTTTTGAGCCACTATAGTAATGGAAAATACAAAGGAAGCACTTAAGACGTTTCCCTTCTGTTAAATCCACCGCTGACTTTGGCTACCCCCCCCCCCCCCCCCTGCAAAATCTGCAAAAATAGCTGCAATTCCGCAACATGGGGCGTTAGCCTGAATTTCCACAACCTGGGGTCTTAGCCTTAAAGTCATTTGAAACTTAAAGAAGCCATGCAAACAAGAGCAATGCATTTGGACAGTACCTAAAGAGGGCATTCCTTATTAAAGAGGACCTTTCACCACTTGGGGCACATGCGGTTTTATATAGTGCTAGAAATTCGACAGTGTGCTTAATTCAGCACACTGTTTGCTTTCATGATCGGTGCCGGTGCCGATAGCGCTTCACTGTCAAAAGGGCGTTTTTGACAGTCAATCAGGAACACCCTTCCTCACAGCAGCATCTATAGCGCTGTACTGTGAGAGTGCGGAGGAAAGCCTCCAGTAATCTATGGACGATTACTATCAGGAGGGGAGGGGGTCGTTCCTCACCGCTTTCACAGTAAAGCGCTATATGCGCTGCTGTGAAGAAGGGCGTCCCTGACTGACTGTCAGGAACGCTCTCCTGACAGTGAAGAGCTACCGTGTCAGCAAGCAATGAAAGGTCCTCTTTAACTGCACAGTTTAAATGGGTTGTCCAGTCCATGGGTTTAATCTGGTATTGTAGATCAGCTCCACTGAAATAGATAGGGCTGAGCTATTGTGCAACTCACAACCTGTGGATAGGTATGGCACTGTTCAGAAGAAAGCAGGCATATCTTAAAACCTGGACAACTCTTTAATGGACAGTGTATTCTGCAAGTGATTATTATTTTTATATGGTTGTAGATATAGGGGGAATGTATGAAGACATGTACAACAGTTTTCTAGGGTTGAGTCGTGAATCCTTGCTGTTTTACATAGGGTGCACCAATCATGGGGGAACCTCACCCGGCACCTACTGTCAGAAACTGAGAGGGGGGGGCTTTTTTTTCTTTTAAATCAGCCACTAGCTGTTTGATTCTTCCAGCAGGTGGCGCCAATATTTTCCTGACACTAAAGAACACTAGGACATAACATCCTGCCATTTTTCAGTGTAACAATGTAACGTGCAGCACCCTCTAAAGGCTGAAGCAGGGTCCAGCATGGACAGGAGTGGAGCTGGATGAGTAGAATATCAGCTGCTACCTGCTTGAATAAGACCTCCTTCACATCTACGTTCGGTATTCCGTTCAGGGAGTCCGCATGGGGACCCCCCGAATGGAATACCGAACGCAACTGTAAGCGGTGTGCCAGTGAAAGCACACAGACCCCATAGAATATAATGGGGTCCGTGTGCTTGCTGCCAGATCTCCACAGGGATCATGCGAACAGAAAAGTAGTTCACAATCTACTTTCCTGTCTGCATGATTCGTGTGGGCAGCGCGCGGCAAGCAAACGGATTATAGTCTATGGGATCCGTGTGCTTTTACTGCACAGCGCTTGCAGCTGCGTTTGGTATTCTGTTCAGGGGGTCCCCAAATGTGAACAAACGGTAAGTAAAGGGGATCTAGTAGCTAAAATGTTTTATAACCTATTGTGTATGCTTGTTCTGTGAAACTATTAATGTGCACATTTTTTATTTTTTTAGTGAGGGTGTACCTTCATACAGATGGGCCCAGGCAACAAAGAGGCTGGTTTCACCCCTGGTTTTATGAGACAATACTGCTATGATAGTGTCACAGCAAAAAAGGAAAATAGTTCAATGACACCAAGCAGTTTGATCCTTACCTGTATCTGGACATCTTTAGAATTAATAACTTCAACTATTCCCACAACATCATCAAACACCAGGCCAAGTTTTGTGCAGTTGTCTGAAACACAATACAAAGGAATCATAGAAAATTGCTATATAAATATGTACATGAATTTTTAGGCCTCATTCACACACTCATTCTCACAGATGCTGTCTGCGTTTTCAGTTATTTTTATGGAAGTATTTTATCAGTTGTTGATCTGTTTTTGTACTGTGTTGGATCTGTGAAGTGTGGATAGTAGATGGTAGGTATCTATGTTCTACCCATCATTTTCATGGACTACTAGATTACATTAGTGGTGTATGGTCTGCAAAATGGAAAACAAAAGAACATCTTGAGAGAAGCATGGAATTAAATGGATCTCTGTGCTGTTCATGCTCAACACAGATGTGTGAATGAGGCCTATGGATTCTATAACTGAGGTTGAAAGAGCCTTTGTTCAAGGGTGTTTGGCAGGGTTTGCTTTCTTTTTGATACATTGAATAGCACAATACACTGAACTATGTTGCTCCATCAAGCAAAAAAAAAAAAGTGTGTTTTTTTAACACGGGAGATGGATTTGAGACACATTTGACATGAGCTTTTCCAAAGTATTCCTTAAACTGATGTAAAATCCATGATGTGAAAGAAACCTAATTCAGTGATTGTGAGAGAAACTCTTCACCCAGTGGTGCAGTGATGGCTAACCTTTTCAGCTTGGAGTGTCAAAATTTGTAAAGAAAAATCTAGCTTAACGCAGGTGCCGTGTCACATCTTTTTGTTGCCCCCACACAGTATCTAACCCCCTTTTCTTTAACCCCCACACAGCATATGATCCCCTATATATGGACAACCACACAGTTTATTATCCCCTTTTATACCCCCAATAAAGTATACCTCTCCCTTTTTAAAGCCCACCCGCAGTATATGACATCCTTTTTTCCCCCCACACAGTGTCTGGGGCTGATAGTTTTTACTCACCTGTCCATGCTCCTGTCCTGGCTGCTCTCTGTTACCACCTCCAGGATGTGCTTTAGCCGACGCTGAAGAACGCCGGGACACTACGTAGTATCCTGGCGTTCTTCACTGTTGTGACGTAAGTCTAGCACCGCCTAGAGGATGCAATGGAGGACAGCCAGGATGGACAGGTGAATAACAATTATTGTCAGCTGCTTACGGCAATAACACAATAAGTAATAGCAGATTAATTTAAAAAATGCCGCCTCTCAGTCTATTCCATGTGTAGCCAGCCGCCGGAGGCCATCTCCTCAGGTTGTGTCATAGAGATATGCCCCTGCCCCCTGCATCTGCCACTTGGTTCGGACAATGTGTGTTACCCAAAATGTCTTGGAGTGTTACCTTTGACACGCGTGTCATAGGTTCAACATCACTGCACTATCACTGTTACCCATGAAAACACCTTTTTACTGATCTCTGATGATAGACTCCCTTACCTATTATTATGGAATTTATTTTTCCTTTAATTTGCAGTGTACTTTTCTTGCACTTGAAGATGTAAGCCACTTGCTTCAGTTCAGTCTCCGAAATCATTAAATTGTTAACTCCTTCCTGGTACTCCTACATTTCAAGGACAAAATTATTAGAAGAGGCGATTGCCTTGAGCTTTGTTGTGCCAAAAATGGCATAGATTAGAAGAATAGATCTCAGCCATGTGTTAGCGGTGAGAGAATTCTGATTCTTTCAAGAAAAACATTTCACTACAATCACAGCAAAGTCCAAGTGTTTGTGCTGCGTCCTTGATGGCAGAAGCTGCCACTGAACGGAATGGCAGTTACATAAGGGCTCCTTATTGGCAGCTCCAGAAAGCGGCATCATTACAAGACATGGAAGTAGTCTAATAATGGGCCCATTTGTATCTAAATTCACACTCTGGCAAAAAGATTTATGTCTTAGCCTTGTAGTACATGGCATACTAATACATAGAGAACAATGTACTTACTCTCCAACCACATTGTTCACTTTTTTCAATCTTTAAATGGTGACCCGACTGGTCATGTGATCATCAGACTGACCTGCTGTTTCATGCTCCAGCTGGTAGTTACAGTTTTCTATGTAAGTCTATGAAATCATAGAATCGGCGATCAGTCTGCTGATCACATTACCAACTTTGTCAATGTTCAGAGACTATATAAAGTGAACAATGCACTCGGTGAGTGGGCACAGCATATACTCTGTAAGACAATGACCCCAGTGTAATATAGTGCTAGCCATGTAATACCATGTACAGTGCTAGCCATGTATTTCCATGCACAGTGCTAGCCATTGATGACCATGTAGAGAGCTAGCCATGTATTACCATGTACAGTGCTAGCTATGTATTACTATGTACAGTGTTAGCCATGTATTTCCATGTACAGTGCTAGCCATTGATTACCATGTACAGTGCTAGCCATATATTACTATGTACAGTGCTAGTCATGTATTACCATGTACAGTACTAGCCATGTATTACCATGTACAGTGCTAGCCATGTATTACCATGTTCAGTGCTAGCCATGTATTACCATGTACAGTGCTAGCCATGTATTACCATGTACTGTGCTAGTCATGTATTTCCATGTACAGTGCTAGCCATTGATTACCATGTAAAGTTCTAGCCACTGATTACCATGTACAGTGCTAGTCATGTATTACCATGTACAGTGCTAGCCATGTATTACTATGTACAGTGTTAGCCATGTATTTCCATGTACAGTGCTAGCCATGTATTACCATGTACAGTGCTAGCCATGTATTACCATGTATAGTGCTAGCCATGTATTACCATGTTCAGTGCTAGCCATGTATTACCATGTACAGTGCTAGTCATGTATTACCATGTACAGTGCTAGCCATGTATTACTATGTACAGTGTTAGCCATGTATTACTATGTACAGTGCTAGCCATGTATTACCATGTATAGTGCTAGCCATGTATTACCATGTTCAGTGCTAGCCATGTATTACCATGTATAGTGCTAGTCATGTATTACCATGTACAGTGCTAGCCATGTATTACTATGTACAGTGCTAGCCATGTATTACCATGTATAGTGCTAGTCATGTATTACCATGTACAGTGCTAGCCATGTATTACTATGTACAGTGTTAGCCATGTATTTCCATGTACAGTGCTAGCCATGTATTACTATGTACAGTGCTAGCCATGTATTACCATGTAGAGTGCTAGCCATGTATTACCATGTTCAGTGCTAGCCATGTATTACCATGTAGAGTGCTAGCCATGTATTACCATGTTCAGTGCTAGCCATGTATTACCATGTACAGTGCTAGCCATGTATTACCATGTACAGTGCTAGCCATGTATTACCATGTACAGTGCTAGCCATGTATTACCATGTTCAGTGCTAGCCATGTATTTCCATGTTCAGTGCTAGCCATGTATTACCATGTACAGTGCTAGCCATGTATTACCATGTACAGTGCTAGTCATGTATTTCCATGTACAGTGCTAGCCATTGATTACCATGTAGAGTTCTAGCCACTGATTACCATGTACAGTGCTAGTCATGTATTACCGTGTACAGTGCTAGCCATTGATTACCGTGTACAGTGCTAGTCATGTATTACCATGTACAGTGCTAGAAATGTATTACTATGTACAGTGTTAGCCATGTATTACCATGTACAGTGCTAGCCATGTATTACCATGTACAGTGCTAGTCATGTATTTCCATGTACAGTGCTAGCCATGTATTACTATGTACAGTGTTAGCCATGTATTTCCATGTACAGTGCTAGCCATGTATTACCATGTATAGTGCTAGTCATGTATTTCCATGTACAGTGCTAGCCATGTATTACCATGTACAGTGCTAGCCATGTATTACCATGTACAGTGCTAGCCATGTATTACCATGTACAGTGCTAGTCATGTATTTCCATGTACAGTGCTAGCCATTGATTACCATGTACAGTGCTAGCCATGTATTACCATGTACAGTGCTAGTCATGTATTACCATGTACAGTGCTAGCCATTGATTACCGTGTACATTGCTAGTCATGTATTACCATGTACAGTGCTAGCCATTGATTACCGTGTACAGTGCTAGTCATGTATTACCATGTACAGTGCTAGAAATGTATTACTATGTACAGTGTTAGCCATGTATTACCATGTACAGTGCTAGCCATGTATTACCATGTACAGTGCTAGTCATGTATTTCCATGTACAGTGCTAGCCATGTATTACTATGTACAGTGTTAGCCATGTATTTCCATGTACAGTGCTAGCCATGTATTACCATGTATAGTGCTAGTCATGTATTTCCATGTACAGTGCTAGCCATGTATTACCATGTACAGTGCTAGCCATGTATTACCATGTTCAGTGCTAGCCATGTATTACCATGTACAGTGCTAGCCATGTATTACCATGTACAGTGCTAGCCATGTATTACCATGTACAGTGCTAGTCATGTATTTCCATGTACAGTGCTAGCCATGTATTACTATGTACAGTGTTAGCCATGTATTTCCATGTACAGTGCTAGCCATGTATTACCATGTACAGTGCTAGCCATGTATTACTATGTACAGTGTTAGCCGTGTATTTCCATGTACAGTGCTAGCCATGTATTACCATGTACAGTGCTAGCCATGTATTACTATGTACAGTGTTAGCCGTGTATTTCCATGTACAGTGCTAGCCATGTATTACCATGTATAGTGCTAGTCATGTATTTACATGTACAGTGCTAGCCATGTATTACTATGTACAGTGTTAGCCGTGTATTTCCATGTACAGTGCTAGCCATGTATTACCATGTATAGTGCTAGTCATGTATTTCCATGTACAGTGCTAGCCATTGATTACCATGTACAGTGCTAGCCATGTATTACCATGTATAGTGCTAGTCATGTATTTCCATGTACAGTGCTAGACATGGATTACCATGTACAGTGCTAGTCATGTATTTCCATGTACAGTGCTAGCCATGTATTACTATGTACAGTGTTAGCCATGTATTTCCATGTACAGTGCTAGCCATGTATTACCATGTATAGTGATAGTCATGTATTTCCATGTACAGTGCTAGCCATGTATTACTATGTACAGTGTTAGCCATATATTTCCATGTACAGTGCTAGCCATGTATTACCATGTATAGTGCTAGTCATGTATTTCCATGTACAGTGCTAGCCATTGATTACCATGTAAAGTTCTAGCCACTGATTACCATGTACAGTGCTAGCATGCCATGCCAGCCAATGGTTGTCAGGGCATGCTGGAAGTTGTAGTGTTAAATCAGCTGGAGAACCACAGGTTGATGAACACTGGCTTAAGTAATACTATGATGTTTTTTTAAGGGGATGAATGCCTAATTGTTATCTATAAGTCAATCTTACCACTCTCCATTTTTTTCCTTCCAGCTCTAGAAGAGGAGAATAGGATTGTTGTGGTGTAGATTTACTAGACACAGACACATGACTTTTGGTAGGCGATCGAACTGGTGCTCCCTGTCCACGCAGTTTAGGGTTTTTATGAGTCTTCTGAGCATCAGAAACATGCTTTAGCCCTATAAAAGAAAAAGGAGAGTACAATGTAATTTGCATGCAAATGTATCCTATTTCTAATTATTTGTATATCTTTCAGTGGGAAAAAAACATCTACCCATCCTTCTCTCTGCACTTATCAGACACCATTTTGATTTTCAGGCTTCACTAGCTCTCTCTTTCTTTCTGTTTTGGTGTCAGTCCCATGATTCGTCAGCACGGTACCACTTATATGGCTAGATACAGTATCGTCTTTGTCTGTTGGGAGGATAATGTGATCATTCTCCCCTCTATAGACTCCTAAATAAGCTCAGAGGCTATAGATACACAGTTTGGGAGGCTGCACTACATCTACATCATCTATATGATTAGAACTGTGTGTCAGAAGATGTTTAATCATCAGTAGTAACTGTGATAGCAGCTTGTGTTCCCCTGTGGAGAGTTTCTGTCACCAAATCCTGATTCAGACTGTTTCTATGCAAAAACCTCAGTGTAACATCATACATATGTTTTACTCACTTTGCTGTAACCAATTGTCATGTCTTAAAGAAAGTTTGATGAAAAGTTCATAGAATTGTTTCTATGAAAGCAGTAAATATGTATCCCCCCCTCCAAGGATTTCTTTTGATTAGCAGCTGTGTAAGGTTTCTTGGCCTTCTTAAATGTATCTCACTAAATTTAGAATTATAGATTGGGAATAAATGTAACAGCAACCACATTTACATTGCAGAGAAGACAATGTTCTGTGTCTAAGTAAGACACATAGGTTTTTCTTATTAGCTAACCTTTTGTAATTTCTTCTCCTTGGTTGAGCTGGGCAAACAATGCAGATCGATCTTGAGAACCATCATCTTTGGGTTTAGTATTAAATATATCACAACTGGGTGGTGGTCCTGGAGGTGGAGGAGGTGGTGGGGGATGACTTGGCATGGGTGTTGTGTTGTTATGCTGGGGTTCATCTTTTAATAGGAGCTAAAAAGAGATTAAAAAATTAATAACTTTGAAAAGTGCAAGAGATTTACTATAGAAAAAAAACTATGAGAAATGCATACTTACATAGGTTAAGACATTACATACATTATATGGAGGCTTTACAGTACATACTATAAGTATTGGATGCTGATCAAGTTATGACCTTTTACCCATTGTATTTATTCATGTGATGACCCACAGGTTCACTGTTCTCTTCTACCACCATTGCTATTGTAAAGTGAGTCTAAAAGAGGTCATATACATTAGACTAAAACTGGCCAAACCAGCTGCTTTTGGTGGGAGCAGCCAAGTATCTGCTTACATTTATACAGAAGACATCTGAGAAAAAAAGAATTTGGTTTGTTAAATTCTTAAGGGAGACAAACTGCTGTCAGAGGAGTATGGCAGAATCTTACTCTCCCCTCCTCATCTACAGCACAAGTATACTTGGCTGAATCATGCATGCATGTATATGGGGAGAACAAGAAGAACAGCCATTGAATGTCTCATTTTAGGATATGACAAACAGAATAATAAAAAAGATCATCATAAACAATAACAATGATGGAGATGGTACTCCCTGCCCATGCAGTATAGGGTTCTTATGAGCCCTGTAGAAGGAAATGGGGAGTACAATGTATATTGCAATGTATTATTTCTATTTATTTATATATTTTGAAGACTTCCAGTGGGACAAAAAACACCTTTCCATCAGTGAACCCTCCACCCGTTTATATATCACATTCTTTTATGAATACTTTACTTATTTACTTACAGTTCCGCCTCCCCTCTGCTCTTACCAGACACTATTTTGATTTTCAGGGTTCACTAACTTTCTCTTTCTTTCTGTTTTGCTGTCAGTCCCAAAGTGTCATTGTTAACCAATGATGACAATGCTATTTTATATATATGGTACAAAAATAATCTGTTCTAACTAATGGAAATTTGTTCCACTACATGTTCTAGTTCTATGTACTGGACTCTGGAGCAGAGGATTTATAATCTCCCTTTCAATCCCATCTTGTTTTTGCATTTAGCGCAGGACATTGCACTACACTGAAACTTTTACAATGACTGTGACACAAAGGGTAGGTATCTGTGTTATGAATTCATCTTCCTGCACCTTCTCGGACATGCTATAAATGTAAAAAAATATACAGTATATTGTCTATGATTAGGAATGATTCTTTTAGCAGTTATGTAGGGGAGTGTTATCTAGGCATTATACAGATATCCGCATTTTATGTACATATGGCATCTGTATTTGTTGCGCCCATACATAACTATTAACGTCAATGTGTTTATTCAGATGTCAGTGTCAAAAAGAAATGGAACCAAGTCCTGGTTTGTTTGTTTTTTTTAACATCTATATCACAGGTGCACCGCATCAAAAAAAGTCTATAGGTCCATTAAAAAAAAATGGATGACATCCATGTGCCATCCTTTTTTACAGACCCAGAGACATTCAAAATATGCAAATGAGAATACACAAAGGAAGATTGATCTGTTTTTCATGGAGGTGAAAAGAAGATCAACCACTGACCATACACCATCTGCAAATGAGCAAGGTGGGGTGCAGTCTGTGAAAAGCACGGATCATGAATGCGGATGTGTGAATAAGGCCTTAAGTAGTTCTCTAGTACTTTGTGTAAAATAACTTCACACATAATAACCTTGAGGTGGGGCCCCACGTGGCGTAAACTCCGTGGTTTGGCCAGGGGAGAAACTGCGGCATTTTACAGTCTCTGCAAAGGAAAGAGATCCCATCCACACACTGTGAAAAAATATGAACAGCAGGAACACTGCAATTTCCACAACTGTTGCGGTTTTGGAAATCGCAGCATTTCAATTATACCTATGGAAACGCCGGTGGTTTCCCTATGGGTATAATGGGAGCAGAAAGTCTGCAGAGGAAACCTCTGTGCACTTACTGTGTAAAACACTGTGGGAAAACCATGATGTGTTGCCGCCGCATTTTTTCATGCAGCGCTCTCTGGGGCCTTATCATAAGACTGTTTTATATTACCTGTGTACTTGCCAGTGCAAACGATTTTCAACTTTTTATAGTACAAAATATTTAATAGTATTTTATATAAAAGCCATAATAGATATTATATGCAAGGATGAATTTTTAGTAATTTTCTACTATAAAATAATACTTTATGCATTCACTCTTTCTACCATACTATGCTACATGTTTTCTGTGATATTATCTTTATATATGTTTTATGTTTGTAGTGCACATGTAATACAATCACAATTCACATGTCATCTGAGAAGAACAGGTGGAAAGTCGCCCAGACACTGATCCTTTGTTAAGGTGCGTCTTCTGTAAATGTACATGCTTGTCTTATTGAGCTGGATCTTACAGCCACCTGTCTGCCTGCAGCCCTTGTGTGCATTCATGTAGAGAAATTACAAGACGAAGCAGCTGACTTCAGACTTCTGCTATTGTCACTGAAAAATGAGAGCGCTGATTCTCCCTATGAAGGCAACCTTGCTTGTGTATCCAGGAGCTGGTGCTGTGTATTCGTGTTATATGGCCACAGCAATAACCTCCCCACGGCTAATGCTGTTATAGTGGTCAATTTCATCACAGGCCCTGAATATTGTCTTTCATTGTATTTGTCATATTTTTTACAAGTTATTTGTTTACCCATAACTTTAGCTCTGTTTCATACATATCCAGCACTTTTATTGATACATGTGACATCAGACAAAGCAGTTCTAAGCACCAATGCTGTTATATATGGCATCAGTTGTGATATTAATATACTTTGCATTTGATGTGGCCCAATACATGAGTTATTTGACGTGGGTTGAGACTTTTTCACTATTACATCAGGCGCAAGAAAATAACAAAAAAAACCAAAACAAAACCCCAATAATACTGTTATAATATCCATCATGGCTAACTTTTTAAAGGGATTCATGCTCCATCCTGATGTCCCATAAACCTCAAATCAATCATCATAATCATGATCATATAAGGCCCTGCTGTAACTTCAAAAATATAAGTTCATGTAGCTACTTACTTTATATATAAGTGATCTTGTAGGCTTAGACCATGTAACATATAGACATTTTTTTTTTTTAGCAAGCCCACCATTAATTCCGCTATACCGTGCTATCAGCTGTCTTTATATTTCATGGAGTGTGTTAGGTATCATAAGGCACACGTGCCTATACCAGCTAAGCCTTTGTTTTTGTATAGCTTTTTGTTCCATGAATATATCCACAAAACCGCTCTATGCTTCTACCACTACTGACTGTCATTTCCTTAACACTTGCCTTTTGGCTGACACGTGTTTAATGCTATTAAGAACCACCAATCGTCCAGTTGTCTTCTGCAAGTGTGACGATAGCCAAAATGACCAGCTCTGAAGTTTTTCTAAGCCCTTCTTGTTAGGATGTGGCCCAGCTGTTGGGTTTCTTCCTCTCTTCACTTAGCAGTCAAGCAAACTACAATTTAGTAACATCACTAAAGGAAGTCTTTTACTTTTTTGGCAGGTGCTAATAAAATAAAAGGAACAGTTGCACTGTACAGCTGTTAGTGTCTTAGGGGGGTCAGCTATGGTGAGCTATCCATCTCTTTATTTCACTGTCTGACATGTATAAACAATGCATGCTGGTACAAGAAACCTATAATGAAGTCTGCCATGATATACAAGCCATATGATATTTAATATTATAATACCTGATGAAAAATAACAAGTTAGGGTCCATTCACACGGAGTAACGCGAGGCGTTTTTTGTGCTTATTTTTACGGCCGTAAAAAGACGTTTCCATTGAGTTCTATAGTAAAATACGCCTGTATTTTTACGTCCGTAATTTTACGTCCGTGAACCAACCCTAACAATGACTGTACTTTGCTATTGTGGTGGATCACACTGTTATATTGCACATTTTGTAACATTGACTGATAGGAAATTGTATGAAATTACACATGTAAATGGATTTTGCTGTGGAATTCAGAATAATAATCACAGCGTGTCCGTAATTGCTTTTAATCTTTGCAGAGGGCGAAAGTTGCAATGAAGCCTGCAGCATAAATTGACATGAAATTGAGATAAATCTGCACTACAGTTAGTTGTTATTGTACATAGCAGCGGATTAGCTTCTGGGAAGTCTGTGGTAGCTAATATGATGAGTATGTCCCACGAGGACCTAAACATTGTGGATTTCTTTTACATTTTTTGCAGTAGAGTTCACCCTGTGTTGTGTAAAGAGTGAAGTCTGATTCAAACTTTGCAAACAGGTAACCTCACCCCACTGGAGACCGGGTAACTTACATACATCTCAGCACTATATACCAGGTATCATTTGCATCATCCGTATTGTAAAAAAAAATGTGAATTACTTTTTTTTAACCCTTTACATGATGTATAATAAGCCATTTACACAAACTGTAGTCATGAAAAAAATATAAACTTGGTAAATACTTACACTAGTCCATGCAGTTCCAGTAGTATGATACTCCTTAATGTATGCCTGAAGATCTGTCCAAATACTCAGGTATGATTTTACCCAGTCAACATGACGCACATCACTATGGTAAAATACATGGCAAATAATTATATTCAATGACTCCCCAAATTAACTATGTACATCAAAATCATGACATTATAGGAAGTCTGATATCAGAACAGTCCCTATGGATATAATGATTATAAAGCACAGTCAGATAGCTGTGGTTCATACTTTTTTCTACTTCTCGATTGGTGCTTTAGTTGCTAAGATATTACATTTTATCCTGATAGGCTAATATGAGGGTGTCACCATTGCTCTCATTGCGCCAAAGACATATACATTGCAGTGCCCAGTCCCTGCCTCCATGCTATGATTCACATGTATGTTGTCTGGCCCTGTCAATCATAGTAGGATGGTAGTTCCTGCGTGCAAACAGAGCAATGCTGACGCACTTGTTGCACTAAACAGCTTATTAGAATATCAGGATAAAAGCTAATATTTCAGCAACTGAGACACCGATCAGGAAGTAGAGGCATGTGAACGTCTACTATCTGAATATACTTATCAATAGGGAATGTTCTGTGGCAGATAGAAACTACAACAGCAAATCCATCCAAATCACATCCACCTTATGGTCAATTTTACTTACGTGTTACTACAGTGCTTAAAGATAACTGACCACTAATGAATATTAACTTAGTTTGTTTCCAAAAATACCAATTTTTCCACTGAAATCATTTAAACAGAAAACTTTGGCTAAATATTGCTGCTACTTATAGGGTCGAGCGATCAGGATCGGGAAAGATCAGATCCCGATCGAAGATCAAGCAAATTTCACGATCACGATCAGTTGGAAAATGATCGAAAATCATATTTTAAAAACGATCCTGAAATCTCAAGGTTGGCTCAACCCTACCCCATAAACATAAAGTAACTAGAGTTGAGCAATCGGGATTGGGAAAGATTGGATCCTGATTGACGATTAAGCAAATTTCACAATCGGGATCGGCTGAAAAATGATCGAAAATCGGATTTTAAAAACAGGTTTAATGGAAGCAAAAAGTCCATAGAGGAAAACTTTGTGGGCTTGGGGAAAACCATTGAAGGTCAGGGGCTCCACCGATTTGCCCCTGGTGGAAACACCGCAGAAAAAAAATTGCATCATTTTAGAGTCAGAGCACAGTGCGGATTTGGAAATCACAGCATGTCAGTTATATTTACGGAAGCCGGCGGTTTTCTTACATATATAATCGAAGCAGAAAGTCCGCAGAGGAAGCCTGTGTGAACTTTCTGTGCAAAGTGCTGCGGGAAGAACCATGATGTGTTGATGCCACGACTTTTCCCCCAGTCCTTTTTTGCTGCAGGACGCTATATGGGGCCGTAGCCTAAAGGGGTTGTACATAGTTAGAAAAACATGTGCGAGGCTTCTTTAAACAGTGCCCCACCATTCCAAGTACTGTTTCTGGTATTGCAGCTTGGCTGGAGAACCAGGAGTAACTGATGGCCAGGCTATGCTTTATAATGCTCTACAACCCCTTAGGTTATTGTGAGAACCACACGCATAGTTTGATTCTTTTTCAGAAATGCGTTTCCATAACACAAAAGTATTGTTGGCTTGCCAGAAGATAATAGAAAAAAGTTTTTTCTTGCTTGTGTGTGGCCTCCAAAACACCAAGATCCTGATATATTTTATTTGACTGAAGGTTTTAGGCAGTACTGAAATACTTTGTGTTTAAGGCTAAAGTTTTCTTTTTCTGAAGCTGAACTAACAAGATTACCAGCCTAGTGATACATCCCCATCACAATGTTTCTATATTGACGTTGCTGGGATACATCTAACACGCTACTATGATTTCTGTCTCAAACTGCTTTTACTGGAAAAGTCAGACTGTTGGCATAATGTCAAATCTTCAGTTATATACAAAGAGTAAATCTAAACTACAGTTAACTCGCGTCAGTCATAACAACTCACTTACAAAAACTTTGCTGAGAAGCTTTCCCCATTAAAAATAAAACAATTATATTCTTTTGTCTTAGTTATATCGGTGTATAAGATGGTTGCATGACAACCAATATGGCTGCTATTACTGCTATCACAGCAACTGCTAGCGGGCTTCCTCCGATGCTTGAATGGGATATCTGTTATGAAGTATTCCAGAAAAATGGGTTATAACTTGAAAGATCTGTCATTCAGAGTACTGGAAAGCTTGGTGACAAGACTTGTGTGAGATGTTATGACGTTGCATATCACACTTGCATCTTATATTCAATATTGCAAATAAATCGGTAAATATAAAATTAAAGAGAGTCTGTCACCAGTACCCAGAATATCATCCCAGCCCAGCTGATAAATAGGTTAAGGTCACCTGAATTAAACAGTATTTACCTCTTGAGAATCAGAGCCTCTGTTGCTGACATATTGCCATATTTGTCACTATACAGATTAGCTCTTTAGAGCAATGGGACCTTAGCTGCCCCCGTGTCATACCTCTTTGGTGCCACAGCAAGGACCTTATTGCTCCAAAAACAGGAGAACAACAACATCATCTGGTTCAGGCACCCTGACCTGCATGCATATAATCTATATGCAAATTGTCTTGATTTGCTGGGAACAACTCTATATAAGATGATAATTAAATTATTTATATTTGCATGTGTCTTATTTGTATTTCAGGTGGCTGTACAAATTCTATATATTTATTTTTCACTAGGATAAGCCATCACTTCCTGAACAGTGGAGATCTGACTGCCAGTGCCTCCACTCATCCATAGGCCACCATCAATTGTAGAGGGGAGCGTTTAGTAAATGGAAGACCAATTAGTAGAGTGTCAATAAAGTACCAGGTGGAAACCCACGCAAGCATGGAAAAAACTTAAAAACTCTATGTAGAGGTGACCACTGACCTACTGTGTGGCCCATATTGCCCATAGAGAGCCACCACAATAAGACAAAACTGCTGTCTGGTCACTCACTATGCAAGAAAATGCAGCATAAGCCCCATTTACTTGAATGGAGCAGTGTTGTAGTTCCTTGTAAAGTAGATGGGAGAGGGGTCCACTGTGCAGCAGAAAAGTCAAAGGGAGCCTTTGAATCTTTAGATCAGTATTGTTTAAATAGTGATCCCTACAAATTATAATGTTACAGCAAATCCTTACAAATACCTCTTTGAAGCTGTGGACATGAAGACTTTTGTTGGTGGTTCTCTAGATCTTTTTTTAACTTATAATACCTGCTCCATAAATAATTTCATTTTCTGAATGCATTAATGGTGTGCCTTGGTGACATTATCCATTTAAATGTAAGGTTGCACTACCCTACATGGCCAGCAGCTGGTGCTGTGGTGCTCACCAAGCAGGCAGTTTGTGGTATTTGGTATGCAAATAGTCAACTTACAATGTGTGTATTTTGTCTGGTAGTTACTAAACAGCCGAAGCCAAAATACACAGGTAAACGATCTGTGGAAACAGGTGCTATTGCTTACTAATACTATTCAGGTCTTATGGATACTCATACAATCCACTAGTGCTTCAAGAACATGGCCCCAATCTGCTGATTTTGCCAAGGTTTGTCTTCTTTATCCTTTTCTTTTTTTTTTTTCGGGGTTGCTGTTTATGTAAATGGGTAAACAGAGTTCAGGGTTACAAACATAACTTAAAGTGAAACTCCACTTTACTCCTGTCTCTTATAGGATTGTGGACCACTGCTACCAAACTGGTTTGGCTAACCGGTTTCACCCTTTAATTCCCACGTGGGGATCTGGGCTTTGCTGCAGGAAGTCTGCCAAGTCTGACGTGGTCCTGGTGATGGTAAGAACTGACCGGTCAGGAATTATGGTGCAGTGCACCACACCGTAGTGACAGTCAAAAACGCTTGGGTGTGAGTACAGGCTAAAATCAGGACATACAGAATACATACACAGACTAAAACAGACAGGATCACAGGGACAGGACAGAACATCAGGATAACATACACCTGTCAAAGACAGGAATCAGGGAAACAGGAACAGGACAGGTAGCAAAGATACAAACATAACAGAAGTCTGATGGCCACAGTTAGCAGAGATAAAGACATAATGGCAGGACATATGTCTAAACATGGCAGGCAGAACCTAGGATAAAGTTTAGACATGGCACACAGAAGGAAATATACATTCACATGACAGCAGAGATACAAACATGGCAGAAGGACAAAGCATACATACAGGAATAGTTAACAGAAGGACAATATGTTAATACCATAATCGATGTATACAGGGCAGACGTCATACAGAATGGAAAGACAGGCAGAGACTATGACATGGTTCAGACAAGGCAGATGAAAGCAGCATCCAAACAGCTAAAATAGATTAGAACATAGTTCAGACTTAGCATACAGAAGGACTAGTATCCAGGGCAGACAGTATAGGTTGTAGTTCAGAAATAGCAGATGGAAGGGCTAACATAACAAACAGGGCATAGGGCATCAGACAGGAGAGCAGCATATATGAATCCAATCTCTGTGGCTAGAGAAGCTGACTTATATACACACAGGAAGGCAGGGGTTGGCAGGAGAAAGCTTAGCAGGTGAACACATAAATCCTTAAAGAAACAGGAGTGCTCTCACAGAAAGAGACAAGCAGCTAGGTCTGCTGGAATGGCAATAGCAGAGTGCCAGCATTATAATTGGTGCATATTTTCAATGCAGGAAATTTTCTGCAATTGTACATAGGATAGAATAATGACAACATAAGCATTATACATGTTTAATAAAATTTTGACACAGACATGCAAGTAAAGTCTAAACTGTGCACTGGGCATTTTAATGTATAAGAGTAAGTGTGAACCAAGATGATAGGATTGGAATGAGGGGTAAATGCATATGGCATCTCCTTACAAATTAACAAGAAATAGTCTGGCCTGTTACTTTATAACCAATGGTTGCTTTCTTGAGAGCTGGAGGCTCTTTTTGGTACAGGAGGCTTGGGGAGCAGTGAGCATGGTTGGTATTACCATCCTACACTGCATTACTACCTGGCACTTCTATCTTTCTCCATAGTACTTCTGAATGACACCATCCTACAACTACTTTATCTCCCCTGAAATTAAGCAACCAGCCAAAAAAAATGTCTTAGCAGCAAAGTCTGCAGTCTTTGGGAGAAGTCATCATGGCAGTCTGAGCCAAATGGGGAAGAAAATTACTCCAATCAGAGAACTGTGAATTGTAAGTCACTAATTTTAATATTATGTCTGTATCTTTTAAAATATTTTAAAGTAACGGTGTGCGAGGTCCAAGTGATTAATATTCTTAGGGTACTAATCTAAATGGGCACAGATATACTAATACTGTCTAAAAACTATACAAACTTAGTTTGCAAACTCAGACTAGACAATCTTAAACAGGGCCAAATTTATCAGAGTGCCTGATGCTGTTTGATAAATCTGGTGTATGATTCTTAGACTGTCTAGTCTAAGTTTACACCTCTTATTAGTTGGCTTAAAAGTTCTTGGCGCATTTGTTGCACAATTTTTTCGCACAGAGGTGCAAGTTAGACCAAGTCCTATTACCACATTCCCATTTGGAAAAGTGTCTAAAACACTTGATAAATGTGACACACAGCATGCTACACAGTTTTCTGGGGCAAAATATGCCAGAATTCTGCCAAACTTTGCGTAATAAATCACCCCATTGTCTTTGCATTGCAAGCTGGATCAGTACAGTGACTTTATTGCACCAAAGCTTTTAGATATAAGGATTCTTAATATTCTAAAACAGTATTGTACATTCTGTGTAAACTAAAAGAAGTAAAATACATTCAAAATCATCATCTTTTTTTTCCTGATTTATTTGGATTTTACAAACACTTAAAATGATACAGGTGAAATGTTTTACCTATTCTTGTAGTCCTTTAATACCCTGTTTGTGTAAAATGCAGCAGCATCAGCCATCTCCTTTACAAAGGGACCTGGAGCTGGTGCCTAAACAGTGCACAGAAGTAAAAGTTATTTAATTCCTACACATAATATACAAGGCAATAAAATAAGTTTTTGTATACGTTTACTTGTCGATTTCAGACTACGTCAAATATGTACCAGAACAATGGAGGCTAAAAGGACATACATGTTTCTCCCTCAGTAAATAAATCAATATCTCTAGATATGTTTTATATATTAAGTTATTAATATGGGCTGTCAACATAAAGCCACAGTTCAAAATGGAGGCAGATTAGTAAAGCGCATGAACATCTTAGATATATGGACTTGTATACACTGCATTTTACTTTCTGTCTCATGTTTTAGTGAATACTTGAAGCACTTGGCCCAGTGTTAGGCTACATTCACACGACAGTGGTTAATGGCCGTGTGATGGCCACTTGTTTAACAGACGTCATTAGTTTCAATGTCAGTGAGTGGGAGCTATTCTCAGGAACATTAGTTTGACAGTCCATTGTCAGGGACCATTAAAATATAGGTCCTGTCCTATTGCTGGCCGATTTCACGGATCCCTCCATACACTGAAATGAATGGGGAGTCTGTGAAAGTGGCCGATCCTCGGTTGCAAGATGGCTGTGAAAAATGTATGTTTTGCATCTTGGTCATATGAACGTAGCCTTAAATTCTGTTCATTCTATGGAATTACTTCCACTAAATCTTTCTAGATCCCTCGTAGGTTTAGTAAACTGGAAAGTCATCTTTTATTTTTTTTAATTTAAAATTAGTCTGTACTAGAGATGAGTGAATATACTCGATCGAATACCTGCACCGCATAGCTCCCATTGCAAAAACACTTCCGGGGCTTCGAATTTTTACTGCCCCTCCCACCTTCTCTGGCGCCGGCAGCTATGCGGCGGAGGTATTCGATCGAGTATATTTGCCGCTCTTCTCTAGTCTGTGCTATTACCTGGATAGATCAGAGATCAAAGCACACAATTATGTGAGATATATCAAAAATTCTAATATGTCTTACCATAGTGCTTATTTTATGACGCTATAGGATTGAATTTATTAAGACTGGTGTTTCCTATACCAGTTTTAATCAATTCACCCAGAGGCGCGAGAATTAAGAGACTCCAGTCTCCAGCCAGAATGGAAATGATTAGTATAGATTTCAGTGCCAGTTTTGTTATCCCTGTCCCATTTCTTCTTCACTGTCTTAGTAAGTGGCAAGTGGGTGGGAAGATGACATTATCTTTGAAGCAAATCAGAGCTCTACGACAAAGATCTGCCACGTCTATGCCAATTTTCTGACCTATATAACATAGTAAATTCCCGCCATTTTTACCTCACTGTTAACCAGTGAGAATTTTACAATTCCTTACATTGGATGTTGAAAATAAATATATCTCACCACTGCAATCCAGCCAAGTGCTGGAATACTCTCGCTTATCGCTGAAAGGTGATTGAACATTTGACTTCCTCGATTTTTCTCTCGGAATGTCTGTACTTCAAGAATTTTTTCTGATATGGGTTTTAGTAGCAATGCCAGCTCTGCCTATTAAAAAAACAAACAAAAAAAAACATATATAGTTAAATCATGGCACACCCATTCAGTTTTCCTTTAAAGGAAATCTGTCAACAGGAAAATTGGTATTAATCTTGTAGGGCTGCTTCTACACTTTCCAAAGATGCCTTTCATATTCAACATTGCAGCTCCATTTCTGTGAAAAATCATTGTTTTATTCTTATGTAAATTAGCTGAACAGGGCAAGTGGAAAATGTCACTCGGGCAATGAAGGGCTGAGCTCGGTGGTTATTGGGGATGATTATGTAGAGCAAAGAGTGTAGCCCCAGCATGAAAAGAAAAGCCCTTTAGGCTAAGGCCCCATGCAGAAAATCCCTGCAAAAAAACCCTGTGGACAAGACTGTGGAAGAAACGCATTGTGTTTTTTTCCGAGTTTTTAACAGAAAGCCTGCATAGTTTTCCTTTGCTGACTTTCTACTTCGATTATACCTATATGGCAATGCCAGCGTTTCCATAGGTATAATTGACAGGCTGTAATTTGAAAAAAAAAAGATTTTTTCTGCAATATATAGATAGGATTAGTCAGAATCCCATCCACTTTGCAGGTAAGTTAAAACGCAACATTTTTTGCCAAGGTGTTTCCACCACAGCCAAAACGCTGTGTTTTCACAATGTGGGGCCCCAGCCTAAAACCCCTTTTAACTCATTTGCATATAGATAAAATCTGTTTTTCACAGAAATGGAGCTGTGTAGATGCAGCTCTACAAGGTTCTGTCATTAGTCTGATACTGAATTTCCTGCTGACAGACTCCCTTTAAGGGCTCCTTTGCAAACACTATAATTTCAATTGGTTTGAACTTCAAGTGTTTTTCACAATATTCATTTGTGACAATTCAGAAACCTCTGTCAGATACATTTTGTTTCTGCCATTTTTAAAGTCCAAGCGGGAAGCCTGTGTGAAAAACCCCATACCTGACATTATTTTTAAAACATGTCACTGACCCCTACCTTTGTCCATTTTGCTAGATATAGCTATGTGAATAGACCCATAGGCATTTATGGGTTTTAATGTGGCCGTTATTCACTGTTTTTTAAACAAAACATCATTCATTTACACGTGATTGTCATCCCATTGATTCTAACTTCACCTTCAAATTATCTGGTAAAGCTACAGGTTCACATATTTTTGCCAATTACAGATATGTGATATTTTAGATTATTCTCTTCTATAAATAAATGAACAAGTCTAATATTTTTGACTTATTTGACTTGGTTCTCTTTATCTACTTTCAGGATTTGTGAAAATCTGATTCAGTTTTGGGCCACATATACAGAAATACAGACAATTTAGAAGGGTTCACAAACTTATATTATTATTATTTATTTATTATGCTTACTTATATAGCGCCATCATATTCCGCAGCACTTTACAGATATTGTCAGTCACTGTCCCATATAGGGCTCACAATCTATATTCCCTATCAGTATGTCTTTGGTGTGTGGGAGGAAACCGGAGTACCCGGAGAAAACCCACACAAACACGAGCAAGATTTGAACCCAGGACTCCAGTGCTGCAAGGCTGCAGTGCTAACCACTGAGCTTATATTACTTTCGATATTTCACCATAGACAATAGCAAAATTTATATTGCACCTTTTATAGCACATGATATAGTGGTTTAGCACTGGGGTCCCAAGAGCTTCAATTTCATGTTATACATACAGATAAAGTGCTCATAACAAGTGACAAGCAATGATGTATATGTATGTTACAATAATGGTGATAAGTTTTGTATGATAGTTTGTTTCCCTCACATTAGTTTCAATTATTGTTGTCAACAGGTCCTTACGGATCAGTTTCCTAAATATCCCTATAGAAAGCCTGCCCATGCCCGTTTTTTAAAAAAGATGCATTTATATATTTCCCGAGAGACTAGTTTGATACGACTGGTGCTTTCAGCATATGCACAATACATCTCAGTGTCACCGTGTATACGTTGATCAATGGGTACTTGCATACTGTAGTCAAGGTATATTGCCCCAGCTTTACTGCAGAATTGCACATGTTCTAGGAAAATTCATCAATGGGGAAGTATAATTTTTCTAAATTACATTTTTTTAAACTGAGGATACAGCAAGACTTTCTATAGGGATATTTCAGATACTAAAGCACCACTCCATTCCTTTCTTAGTGATTAAAAATATGAATAATTATGAATAAAAGCGGGCTCATTCAAAAACGACTGAGGGGATTAACATACAAAAGGGATGTGTAGAATAGCCTTTCTAAAGGCTATGCAAGTATATGTTTAGTTAAAAATGAGTTTTCCCAATGATAGAGCCCCTTTAAGTTTTAGGTTTCTAGTCCCTCAGTGAATACTAAGGTATACATATATGACCATGTTTTATTGCTCAGTACATGATACTAAATTACATTTCTGTTTCCGTGCATTTATTTCATGGTGACTGGGCTGAGCACAGCACAGAGGTAACGTTTTCCAGGCAATGTAATGATTTAACTCCTCTAATGATGACAACTTCACGACCAAGAATTTATTTTACTACTGCTTTTCCTTCTGTTTGCATATATTCACTGTGCCAGGGTCAGACTGTTTGAACAGACAGAGGGTTGTGGTGGGAACTGTGTACACTATCCCCCCAGGTTCATTTTTAAAGAGTTTATTTGCAGCCTTAACTATATTAGGGTTCCTTGCTTTTAAACAACCAAAAAGCCATAATATTTTGGTAGTGTTGTCAATTTGATGAAGACCAAAGGCATAAAAATGATGGTGACTCTGGCCCTGAGCCACTTATCCAGGAAGAAAATTTGTCTTGAAAGCGTGCACAGAAGCATAGCTGAACACTGTGTCACTCGAAGAGAGAGAGAGTTCTTTTTCTTCTTTTAAGAAATTGTTTCTTTATAATTGTTTGATATGTTCTTTATGGCTCCTGATGAAAAAAACACTGTGTTTTCTGTTGAACAGTAGGAGAACTTCAGTTTCCCAGACATTGCTGATAAGGCCACTCTCATCACAAAACCTATTAGGGAATATTCACAGGCAGGAAATTGGAAATAGGCCAGAGGTGATATGTGTACTTGATATTAAAACAACTCCACTAACGCTAGGTTCACACCTGCGTTCAGGTTTCCGTTCGGGGGGTACACCTAATCCACTTAAAGTGGTTACCTGTGGAAAACCGCATAGGCCATAGACTATAAAGGAATTTGCCAGGTTTTGCCCTGGTTTTCGCCCAAAAAGGCTTTTTGCAATGCATTTTTTAAGCGAGTTCAGTGATGGAAACCCCAAATAGAGTTCAAGCGCTGGTGTAAACCCAGCCTTAGCTGAGTGGAACTGATTTTCAGAAATTTTTGCAACATATCTGCAACGTGTGTAAATATAACCCTATGGGGTACCCCAGCAGACCCAAACGATGGAGAACCTGGGGCAAGTGTGAAACTAACCTTATAACCTCAAATTATGACCATTATTCTAATTTCTTGTCACCATGTGATAAATTCACTGATAATGACATTTTATACATTGTGTCAAGGCCCTTAAAGTGGAGTGGAACCCCTATAACATGATTTCACTACTTGGGAATTTTCAGATCTACCTCAAAGAAGCTTCCGGTTGGTAAAACTTGTTATGATTTCACATTTATGAACGCCTGCTAGGAACTTAATTGTATAAGGGAATACTGGGTTATATGGGGATGAAGAAGTTGTTTTTTTAGGACCAGCATATTTGCACTGAGAGGCAGCATCAGTATGCAGGGCTTTGCAGGTTCACCATCCTAAATTCATGTAGATGATAATATGGTATCTGTGTCATGACACAAGTGAACTCTAGAGATAAAAAAGAAGAGGTTGTATCCATTAATACACTGCAGTACAATAGCTACTTACAGATGACAGTGACAACTGACAATCACAAGTCACCAGCAGACAGTGTAACCCAGTACAAGTGCAGGACCAACAGCTGTGACTCCAGAAAGAGCCTATCAGTGATTGATAATGAAGAGTCACTCAGCTCAATATATTCCAGTTGTAAATGAGAAATCCCAGCTGCTGCTCTTTTTATCACCGAGATGTCTATGTGTTGTACATTCTCTGCACCTGTCACGCAGTCAGAGTTTTATGGCTCAGTTTCATACCCTTGTCCCAGATTCTTTACTTAAAATAGCATGACTACAAGTGACATGGCAATTTCAGCCATTGAGCCCTGTAAGAAAACATACATTAGTGCTTGTAAGAATGGATCATTTTGCAAACTTCACCTTTTAATGCACGTACTGGAGGTCATGTGCTGAGCGTGTCTTCTGGATGTAATTTTCTTGGTGCTAATGCATCACAGTCATGTAATATCTCCTCATAAATGTAGCACAACTTATAAACATATGAGAGACCACTAAGCTGTTATTTTAACATTTTTAGTTCAGTTGGTTCCTATCACAGATCCTATTACCTCTAAAACAACATACATGATCTAATTTGGATGACAAAGAAGGGCACATGTATACCGTGTCAGATGTGTCAGTCCTTATAGGTAACATCAACCCAACCATTATTGGATGGATCATGGTTCATTGATCTAATGTAAATGGTGGACAGTAATGTGAAGCTGGCCATATACATTAGACTTTGAATAACTGACGTGGCCATATGAACGATTTCAACATTAACAACTGAACTACTGGATTGGGGGAGGGGTAAATAGTTAAAAATACAAAGTGAAATGAGTCTGCGCGAAACACTGAAATTTATGGCTTTTCGCCACTGTTGGCCATGGCAAGCATTTGCTTATGCTACTTTCAATTTGCAGCTATCAGCCATTCCAGGCAGCGGCATATTCCTCAAAGCTAGTAGTGAAACCCATCTATCATAATATATATATAACCTGGAATGTTACAGCGTATATTTTTATGTAGAACTGTGTAAAATGTTCATTTATACTACAGCTAATCTCAAGGCAAAAAGCCCATTGTAGAAGAGATGCAGAAGTGATCTGGAAAAACCTCCTGCATGACTGAGGCATGTGCTCCATGAAATGTCTTGTCATTTCAGACAGGGTACAGTTGCTTCAGATTACTTGAGGATTCTTTGAGGTAAACACTTCTGCTTTATTACAGAGTTTGTTAAGATTGTTTAGAACAAGAGGTAAGTGCTGCTCCACATGGTGACTCATTGTAACCATCCATTGATTTTTACAAATTAACCCTGAATTTTGCCCAAGCTTGTTCAATAAGTATAGGACAATTCTTTATGAACCAAAGCTGCAGCTTAGTTATAAAGGAAACAAGGTTGTAATATTTTATATCCTGATTCAGGGACAGGGAAGAATGTACTCACTAGTGTCCTGCAACCTCTTTTTTATAATGTTTAACCATATGAGTAGGTGTAGATCCTTATGAAGGTCTAGAAGTCAAGATATGCTTTATATATACATGTATGTATACACTGAATATGCATGTATAAAAAAAATATATTTATATATTGTATCTTGAATTTCATACCCTCACAAGGATATGTTCAAACATGTTGCATTTACAATTTACACTATAATACATATGAATGTTTTTAATTATCATAATCTACAAATATATAGCAATATTTGTGTACTCATGTAAAGTCCCCTTAATATGGGTGTACCTTTATTCTTCCATTCATCAGTGCAAAAAGGTTTCCCCATTGTTGCTGGATTGACCATGTTTGCAGTTTCAACAAGCAAGATCACATAATAGACACTGTAAATTCTAAAGTAAATAGGTTCACTGAAAGTACAAGATGTCAGAGCAGACAAGAGACTGACAACTACATTTCCTGATACTAAACACTGCTATTCTCAAGCAATACTTGAGATTCAGAGCTGATTTCTTTAGTTTTGATGGCATTTCTGGGTGGTCTGTCTGGATCCTAATAGTAGATAGAAGTATCTCAGACATTTGGTGACATTTATCCATCGCAGCAGAATATTTTTCATTTGTATACTACTTAGACTTTTAAGGGTGTACAGTATATAAAGGTACTACCTAGTTTGTAAAAAGTTGGATCCTGGAAGGACATGTGATAGAAGAATGGTGTACTAGCAAGCGGGTCATGTTGGGATATAACAAATGTTTTTACAAAGTGCCCTTCCACTTCTATTTATAAACCGCTTTCATTACAAGAGAGCAGCCTGATAATGATAGGAGATTATTTCATATTAAAATGTACTCGGCAGGAATGTCTGCCTTTTACAGTGCTTTATTGTAATGGCTGGGAGTATCTCTGTTTTGTACTTCAAGCAACTACTAGTTGGTACACATAAACATTTGTATCAGGTAAGAAAGCCATCTGACTGTTCCCATCGCACATACAAATATAGAACATGACCATAAAAAGTCACAGAGCAGGTCCTCTGCACAGTAACTTATTACAGTTGCTGCAGGATTGGTATGCCAGCTGGAATTATATTAGCAGCGCAGGATCATTTCGCAATGTATGCAGGACACAAGGTCTCTGACAGAGGCACACTGTACTCTTTATTCTCAAAGGCATATAAACATGTTTCATTTTATTATGAGAGAATCAGTGCATGAAAACAAAGAATGCAAAACAATTAACTAAAAGGGGTAATGTAGCTACAGAAGCCGGACAAAATAATGTGAGCACCCCTATTTAAGTTTAACACTTGCTGCCATATCAGCTTATATCACTATTGATAAATGTTGTTACTTGTTCTATTCTAAAGATCTGTTTACTTGATTTAGGGGTGTGATATGTCTGACCTGACAGAGTTCCAAAGGGGACCAATTATTGCTTGCCTAGCAGAGCCGTCTATGACCTGAGCTGATGGGTGTGTCAAGGTTACTGGTTCTTTGACCAGTTCTCTGTATGTATGTACTGGTAAAATATCCTCAGACAGAAGCAGCTGTGGTCAAAAGTCAAAGCTTGACTTTGGTTTGGCTATTGCAGCATGGATATCATCTTTGTGCAATACCTGCCTGATGCATTTCACTGTAGTAATTCGAAGGACCAACAATTCAACAAAGTGCTCTTCTGTCCCTTGCATCATCCTTTGACTTTTCACCATTAGCTACTTCTGTCTGGATATGTTTTGCCTGGCTTTGCATACTGAGATGTGATCATGGAGCCAGTGGACCTCGACACAATCATCAACTCAGGGCAGAGAAGTCCTTACCAGGTGTACAGCAACAACAAACATTCCCTGTGGAGCTCTGTAGGGTCTGACATATTACGCCCCAAAAACAAACAAACTGATTCTTAGAATGGCACAAGTAGTAAATGTTATATGAAGCAATATAGACTATGTAACTGAGAAAAAAAAGGGGTGTTACCAGTGTTGGCTGGTGTGTCATGAACAGTTACATTTGACTATGAAAAGCTAGGGGCGATCATGTTTCATCATATGTTACATGGTTTCAGCACATCAAGTGTACATTGGGGAAACTTAATAAAGACTGATATTTACATTTTTCTGGTGTAAGCTATAGTAAGGCTGGGTTCACACCAGAGCTTGGTTTCCTCTCAGAGATACTGTCCCTGAATCCACTTGAAAAAATGTGGAGAGAAAAGTCCTGCAAGCAGAATTTTTCTTTCTGCATTTTTGAGCAGAAACGCAGTGGTAACCCGTTGGAACCCACTATAGTGTAAAGGGACTGTGGGTTTCCAGGGGTAACTGCTTTTTAAGTGGATTGGGTTTGTGTTCTATGTGTCCCGAAATGGATTCAATGAACAGAAACCCAAGCCCAGGTGTGAACCTAGAGTAAATCTGTCAGGCTGAGGCATCCCAGTTCCAACCGTCCATGTTCTGCACCCTGCTGATTCCACAAAGTGGTAGGAGTGGCAGAAAAAGGACAAAGTTGCACATTTTTGGGTACAAAATGGCTGTGCAATAAAAGTGTCTCATGTGTTTATAAGTTCCCCCATTGTGATAAAATCTGGACTTTACAAGCAGTGACCTGTACAGCATAACAGACAACTTTCCGAGAAGTTGCAGGTATAGCAACCTTATATACCTCTTAATGGATGTAGTTGTGTCTGCACAGGGACAGACCTGAAGCCACTTTAGGCTAAGGCCTCAGGTAACGGGCCGCAGCAAAAAAGCACCACGGGAAAAACTGCAGCGGAATTACATCGCAGTTGTATCCACAGCGCTTTTTACAGAAAGTCTGCAGAGTTTTTCTCTGCAGACTTTCTGCTTCAATTATACCTACAGGGAAACCACCAGTCTTTCTGTCGGTATAATTGACATGCTATGATTTCAAAAAAACGCAACAGTTTTGGAAATCGCAGGATTTCTGCTGCTGGTATTTTTCTGCAATGTGTGGATGGGATTCTCTAGAACCACATCCACTTTGGAGGGACTGTAAAACGCCATTGTTTATGCCACATGGGGCCCCGGCCTTAACAACTCATTATCCAATGTACATTGTATAGCTCTGTGTTTGCATACATGGCCAGGCAGAAGTCACTAAACACTAAGGAGGACAGGGAAATTGCAGAAAAAATATTCGTGAAAACAGTGAGCATACTGGCATACATGTAAGCTATAATTTATGGCAAACTGCAGCAATTTAGATTAGATTTGGTAGGCACAGCCTATGCCTTTAGCCATCTACATTCTGTCTAATTTTCAGGACATTTGTAAATTGAAAAAAATTGTGAGAAAAAAAGGTTCCTGTAAAAATTAGAATTTTATACTCCATTTAGGGGAGATCATAAATTCCACCTATTCAGTTTTATCACTATATGGGGTCACCTACTCAAACTTAGTTATTTCATTTTCATTGTGATAGAAACAGGTTCATAAATGTTGTATATAAAGCAGCTGGTATAATCCAACATGCTCCATTGTTTGTGGCTAAAAATGAGAAGACCTTCAGAAATAAGGACTCTCACGATTCATGCTCCTAAATATACTGCATGATCTACTAAGGAATGCCATATCTAGTTACACCATTTATTATAGAAACGTGTAACATGACAAGGATGTATTTATGGGTTATCATATGCTAGTAGGTTATGTCATGTCTATGCTGTTATTATTATAGTAATGGTGGTATTACATCTGCTACATGTGATGTCTTTAAAGGGAAGAAATAAACTCTCAGCATTTCAAATGGTCAAAGAGATCTACAGATCATTATAGAAAACAATGTGAAGCAGGTCTCTATCATTTAATGTGTTTTCCTCATATGCATACTCATTTACATATTATACAGTAGATAGTAATAAGACCCACACTGGAACAATATTAAAGTATATTACTAGAGATGAGCGGACACTAAAATGTCCGAGGTTCGAAATCCGATTCGAACAGCCGCACACTGTTCGACTGTTTGAATGGATTTCGAACCCCATTATAGTCTATGGGGGGGAAAATGCTCGTTTCAGGGGTATGCAAAATTCGATAAAATTATACTTACCAAGTCCACGAGTGGCGGTCGGGCTGGATTCTCCTTGAAGTCTTCTCCCGACGCAGCGTCCCCGCGTCTTCTTCCGGCTGGAATTCACTCTGCCTAGGCATCGGGGCCTAGGCAGAGCCGACTGCGCATGCGCAGGCGGCTCTGCCCGGCCCGACGCCTGAGCAGAGCCGACTGCACATGCGAGGGCATGCCGCGCATGCGAAATCGGCTCTGCCTAGGCCGCATGCCTAGGCAGAGTGAATTCCAGCCGGAAGATGCCGCGGGGACACTGCACGGAGAAGACTTCTAAAGGTAAGAGAAGAACCAGTGTTGATTGGCAGAATGTATAGCATTCTGCCAATCAACGCTGGTTCTGCATCGAACCTTAAACTTCAAACAGCTAGTAGTGTTCGATCGAGTACGAGTATTTCGAATACCGTAGTATTCGATCGAACACCTACTCGATCGAACACTACTCGCTCATCTCTATATATTACGGTTTTTGCATATAAAGGCTATTCTTTCTAGAATAACATGTATATAATGTTTACAATTTCTGTATCAATTCCTCTGTGCTTGCAGTCATTTATGTTCAGAGAGTTTTTTACAGGCTGAAAAAATCTGCCTCAGGAATTAGGAAAGTTTTCTTAGGGTTCATTCACACGAAGTAAATGCGTAGTCATTTTGGAAAAATACATATGTAAAGAGTACACGTGTAAAAATAAGACTCCCATTGACTTCAATGACATTTTACATGTGTATTTTGACGTGTTTTTTTTTTTTTTTTTTTTTTTTTTTTTTTTTTACACATGTTAAAAAAATGTAATTGAAGTCAATGGGAGTCTTATTTTTACACGTGTATTTTGCCAAAATGAGTGCGCGTTTACTCCGTGTGAATGGACCCTGACGCTTTTTTTTTTTTTTATTTAAATGTGGTTTTTGACACTTTTTTTTTTCTCTCTAGCACACTGTACGGACCTGGAAACTTCACTTTAAAACAATATTAGTGTTTTATGATGTTTTTTGCAGAAACCGCATAAAGAAACACAACAAAAACCCATTGAAATCAATGGGATGTGGAAAAAACGTTATGTGAAATTTTTTTTTCAAGAAAGGTCCTGCTGATTTTTTTTACCCCTCTAGCTGATTTTGAAACAAATTTGCTACTGACTTGTATTGAAATGAATGAGAGGCATTATTTGAGGAAGATTGTGAGGCAGATTCTACCTCAAAATCCTTCTGCAAAAACCTCTGTTTGAACTCATCCTCAGGCTAAAGCCCCACGGGCCGCATCCACAGCACTAATGCGCTGCGGGAAGAACCGCTGCGTGAATGCATTGCGGTTCTTTCCACAGCGCTTTTAATAGAAAGTTCAGTTTTTCTCTGCGGACTTTCACTTAACATTATATCTGAGAGAAAGCCACCAGCGTTTCCGTAGATATAATTGACATGCTGCGATTTACAAAGCCGCAACGCTGCAATCTTTTCCGCAAAGTGGGGATGGGATTCGCATGAATCCTATCCACTTTGCAAGCACTGTACAACGCCGCAATTTTTCCCACAGCGTCTCTGCTGCGGGCAAATCGCGGCGTTTCCAGCCCGTGGGGCCCTGGCCTCAGGCATAACCCTTTTTCCTAGTGTGCTTTTCACAAAAAGCCTGCAGCAATTTCCTCTGCAAACTTTATGCTTCAATTATACCAATAGGGAAATTGATGGTATTTCCATAAGAATAATGACATACATTGTGATTTCCAAAACCATTGTGGTTTTGGAAATCTCAATGTAACTACTCCGCATATATTTCAACAATGTGTGGATGGGATTCACCATTCGCCATGGCCAAATTGTGGCATTTACACAACGTTGGGCCCCGGCCTTAGGGTATGTTCACACGTAGGAATTTGCTGTGGAAAAAATAAGTGTCCTGCTTGATCTTGCCACGGATTCTGCAGCCAAGGCTCCCTGCTGATTAGGCCCATTCATCTGGCCAATACCCTGCATCGGTATGCAGTCATGGCTATACTGCAGTGGAAAATGAAGTCATATACCAGGATGCATTACTGCTGTCTACTTTGCATGCTCATGTAGGAGAATCTACACAGGACATTGCTATGTTCTAGCATCTCGTGTATATTCTCATCCATCACAGGGACCATCTGGCACCCGGATTTTGTTTAGCAGATGACTCTATATATTTTAAAAAATTCTCTGCCTATTTTGCACCTCATCTCTGCCAGGACTCAATCCCTAGACCTACTGCAGGAGAGGGAGGAATATTAATAGTGAGTCACAGGCAACTGTTTGAGAAAGTTTTCAGTGCCTAAAAATCTCATTAAACTGAAAAGTAAAAACTCCAGCTTTTTGTTTAGTCACATTTATAAAAAAGATAATGGCACAATGAATTACCATAAACACATTCTTAATAATACACCTTTTAAATAGAGTTTGTTAAAGAGACATCGCAACACCATAAATAAACATATTTGTTACATTTGTTGCATTTGGTACAACCTGTACAATACAGTGAACATGGTGAACAATAAACTGCATATATAAAATTGGCGCACTTGATTTTGTGCATTTATCGCATAATAAAGGTAAATATCAAATATTTATTTCAGCTCTCCTTGTAAAATAAAAAATCCCGTATACAATGATATTGATATATAAATAAAAAAAAGTTATGGCTGCACAGGCTATGAATGTGGGAATGTAGAAATAAAATATTTTTTTTTTGTCTAAAGCACAATTTCTATCTATAAAAGTTCACTTTTGGTAGAAATGACAGTAAAATATATTCATATCAGGATGACATGGTGACCTTTTCTTGTGCAACACGTGTCCAAAACATTGTGTAACTATATAATGAGTGGATGAAGTTAATGGGGTTATCTTATTTAAAAGAGGTCGGTTAGTGCTATTACTGGATTAATATGTGCACCCAAATACCTTTAGTGGTGTTTTGAATGATTTCTGGGTTTCTCTGGGAGTTCCTGGCATCCTCTCCATTTGTTTATATGGTGTAGCTTTCTGTTGTCTTAGCTCATGCATTGCATTATGATAGTTGAAGGCTGACTCACACTACCTCCCTCTAACTTCCTCCCTCTCTCACTCTCTAACACCCCTTCCCTGTCTCCCTAGCTATCCCACCCACTACTAGACCTTCCAAACTAACCAACTCAGCTCCCCATCACACTTACCTGTCTACCTTTTCAGACTTCCTTCTGTAGAGATGGCTGCTCCTCTTCTTCGACGTCTGCCGGTGCATGCGCAATAGTCCCAGCATTGCCCTGTAGTCATTACTCTATCTTTACTATGCTGGCGTGGGAGGCAAGAAAAATGGAGTGCCGGCTACAGCACAATGCTAGGACTCTGTCTCTATTGTGTCTGCACCTACAGATGTCAGAGAAGAGAAGAAGCTATCCTCACAGAAGGAAGTCTGGATAGGAAGACAGGTAAGTATGATGGTGGGCGGAAACGGGGAAACATAACGTCACCGGATAATCAGAACATGTGCCTGGGGCAGTCACATGACCGCCCCAGGGATATGGGTAAATATACATTTTTGCTAAAGTAACTAGAAAGTAGTCAGGGGGGTCGGGGGGAGGGTGTTCAGATTACTGTAAAATTAGCATTTTATCCCGGACAACCCCTTTAAGGCATAATGTGTATATATCATACGCAAAGTGTATTGGAAAATTTTCATTCGACCAATCTTATTTTCAGCAACTATGTTAACTTATTTATATGAGGTCATGGTTTCAAATGCAAGTTTATGGTTCTTTTCCAGAGAAAAATGTAGTTCTAAAAACAGAACAGGATGGTTATACTGATAAGCTATTAACTGGAGCTGGAGTGAGGTCACACCAATGACTAATCTATTCTAAGTGGACTGGACTAGAACATGCTATTGTTAATATACAAAGAATTCAGGACAGTTGTACTGTAAATTGTAAGGTTATGGATTATATAGAGATGGTGGAAGGTCACCTTTAAGTGGATAGCCATGGTATGCAGGCTACACGTTCCGACAATAAACATTCTATTATTAATTATACTAATAATAATCTTACCGTATGTGCTGTAATAATAATCAGGGATTAAGGAATATTATTGGTCTGTCCCAAATGATGGGCTTTGAGGGCACTCTCTAAACTGTAGATGTTGGGGAAGTAATGTGATTGGGGTGCAGCACACAAAAAGCTTTGGATACTGAAATGTGAGGTTTAGACAGAATTAGAGACATATTTAGATTTGGTTTTGTTTTAATATATAATATGAAGTCACCTTGTGTGACACTGAACAGCACAGCAAATCCTCTCAGTCTCCACTCTGCTGTCTATGAATCTGTGCAAAGCTTCTCGGCCTTAGCTCTGACTCAATGGTTCATTCACAGCTTTACATTACTAAAGCAAACAGTCTAGACAGCTGAATGACAGAATTACCCCTTTTCTCTGGCATGCGCACATGTGCTGTCATCTTCATTAGCTTTTCTCATCCCTCTGAATTTTGATAAGCTAATGGTTAGTTTTCCTGTTTGGGTTCAACAAAGACTCTGTAGATTAAGCCATTAAGTTTAGGCAGAATTAATGAGATGACCATATATTTCCACATTGGCACTATACTGAGAGTGGCACATGGAAATCTGTTTCCAAAAAATAAGTATCTAGTATTAAAGGTGATGTCCATCTCTGCTCTCACCATTTGTTACCCTAAAAAGTCACAGTATAAAATATCCTAGGACTTTGTGTCTACAGCTCCTAATCAGATTTATGTGTTTCCATGGTAACAGACTATAAACACACCTTGTATTATGTGACCCTTCAGTCATACTCCCTATAGTTGTCTTCTACATTTTATTAACACATTAGATGCTGAACCTGCCCCTTATATAAATATATAACCCAGTTTTATGTGCATATATTTGTTAAATATGTCAGTCTGAAAAACGGCGGAGGAAATGCACAGAGCACTTTTTCATCCGCTGGTATCAGTTTTAAAACGACAGACACATGATGGATCCCATTATAATCAATTAACCTAGCATCATAAGTGACCCCATATCCAAAGCTTGAAGACCCTCTCCACCATGACCACCTTACAGGGAACCGGATATCGAGAAAATGCAGTCAGATCTGTAGGCAGTATATTCTACAGCAGGAGCTAACCCGAACTTCTGCAATGGATAAACTGCTGCAGCATTAAATCTTATCACAAAAGACATCAAAAACCTAAGAAAATTCATTGGAAAAACATTTTTCAAAGACTTTTTCATTGTGTTTGTTGTCTTCTGTGATATCGCACTGCAACAGTTTGACCAATTGCACAAGTTCAGGTTAGCTTAGGTTATAGCTTTGTAGAAAAAGATTCAGTTTACTTGTCATTTATTCTGAGTTGTCAAGTGGGCAGTCTTAGTAAATTTTCTTCTATAATGGCTGTATATGTGAATCTGCTTACCATCTCCTGTTGTGCAACATAATACCTGCAGATCAGCTCCAGAGAAGGGATAAAGCATTCTTTATGGGCAACCATAAGGTATGTCCCCTTAAATTATCATCACTTATCACCATCATTTATTCCCATGCTAAGGGTGATTCAGTATGTAAATGGAGGTTAAGAAGAGCTGATCGAGCACCTAACCAACAAGCTACAATTTACAGGACTATACATTGTATGTGATATCTGCAACATCCATTAACGGTCACTAGAAGGCCAATGATATCCTAATACATTAGTGCATTGCACTTGAACATATCATGGTATCTTACCTCTGGGGGCTGCTGGTGCTGGGAGGCAAAAACCAAAAATACTCGTTCAGCTTTAAAAGCATTTTCTACTAGTGTAGCCTGGAAGAGATAAGGGAAGAAGGTAACAATCACCAATGCTATTCTCTGCGTGTATCTTTCATTTTCAGGAGATAATATCACATTCTTTGAAGCATTGATGCATCTAGTATTATATTATACGTACTCTCCATTCATTATACTGATGCAACTAACTATATGGACAAATACTGTGTATGAAATGTAGCAAGATGAAAAACACTGATGTATGTTTTTTCCTATGGCATGCTGAACTCTTTTATTAGGCTTATGGCCCCATGGTGTGGAAACGCTGCTTTTTTAATGCAGATTTTGCCACTTGTTTAAAGCCAACCCAAATAGTGGCTGCAGAAAGGATGGGAAATAGTTATACTTCTCCCATCTGCTCAATTCACACCTGGCCATGGCTCAAAAAAAAAACTAAAAAAATTTGCAACAAAATCAGCTTTTCCGCAACATAGCGCCTTTACCTAAGACCCCTTGCAGACAACCATGGTGTGGGTCAGTGTGCTATCCATGCATTTCATGGATAGCACACTGACCCATTCTTTTCTATGGTCCTGCACACATGACCGTGATTTTTACGGATCTGTGTGCGGGCCAACTGTCTGGGCCAAACCAGATAGGACAGATCTTATTCCTGAACTATTTTTCAGCCCATGTTTCCATGGCTCCTATTCATTTAATTAAAGGAGCCGTGGAAGCACAGCCCGTGTATTGGCAACACACGGGGGCAGCCAACAAATCAAGTGAAGCATGAAACAAGAGGGTCAGGAGAGCTATGGGTTAACATGTTAGTTTGGTGGGGAGATATTTTGGGGGTCAAATAGATAGAGAAACATTAAAAAAAGAATAAGTAAATTCTGCCTGAACAACCCCTTTTAATAAAACCTTATAGATCAATAATCTTAATCAATTTCATTTATAGAATGAAATGCAACAAATTTATTAGGATGTGAAGATCTTTTAGTAATTTTGGGGTGGCTATTTTTCAGAAACTAAGAGTTTGTGTGGATGTCAGCAGTTAGTTACCACAGTTTTCTGAAGCAAGGTCTTATTTCCACATTGGGGTTTTGGTCAGTGACTTGAGTGAGTAGAATCTACAGTAAATAAAGTCATTTTGAAAAGATCTGCACCTGTTCTGTGTCTTCAGCCCTCTCCTGGGTTTGACTCACAATCACTGATGCAAATCACTGACCAAAACACTGAGGCCTGGTTCACATCTGCATTCAGTATTTCGTTCGGGGAGTACACTTGGGCACCCCCCGAATGGAATACCAAACGCATTGGCAAGCGGTGAGCATGAAAGCACACGCACCCCCATAGGCTATAATGGGGTCCATGTGTTTTCTGTGTGGTGTCTACACAAGTCATGTGGAGATGAAAGTAGTTTATGAAGTACTTTTCTCTCCACATTTTCCGTGCGGACACCGCGTAGAAAACACATGGACCCCGCTATAGTCTATGGGGTCCCCGAACGGAATACTGAACGCAGATGTGAACCAGACTTGACATGTGAATAAGACCTAAATAATGTTACATTTGTTTGGGTTTTCTTTTTGTAGCATTTTTGTAACATGTTGGTGCTATTTGCAATAAAATAAAAACATAGCATTTAATGTCTGTGATATATAAGTTTATATGATTTCAAACAGCAATTCTAAGTAAAACAACAAAGCGAATCCTAACAAGCCTCTTAAAAGAGACAGATAGTCCTACTTACCCTTGGTTCACATCTGCACTCGGTAATCTGTTCCGCGAGTCCACATGGGGACCCCCGAACGGACTACCGAACGCAATTGCAAGCGGTGTGCAGTGAAAGCACAGGGATCCCCATAGACTATAATGGGATCCGTGTGCTTGCCGCGAGATCTCCCCACGAGTTATGAGGAGAAAAGTAGATTGTGAAGTACGTACTTTCCTGTCTGCTTGTTCCCTGCGGAGATCTGGCGGCAAGCACACGGACCCCATTATAATCTATGGGGATCCGTGTGATTTCATTGCACACCATTTGCAAATGCGTTCAGTAGTACGTTGGGGGGCCTCATGTGGACTGCCCTGAACAGATTACCGACGCAGATGTGAAAGAGGCCTAACTCTTCCTACACACAGTTATTGAGAGCTCTCCCTATATCAATGTGTGTACACACAAGTCTGTCAATCACCGTGTGTGGGCAGGGTAAGCAGGACTCTCATTCAGGATTTTTATTTAGCAATCACACTTCACATCACATAAAGCTACATATCACAGAGCTCAGCTTCCCTCTCTCTACCATATCCTGTTCTCAAATAGGGCTGCAGAAAGCATCTGACAGGTTCACTTTAAATAGCTTTTTCCTTTCTGAAGTCGTACGAGGAATACTGCTATTTTCAATATTGGGGTTCCCATTTATATACACTGTAACAATAGCAACGATTTTCTGAAAAAAGTAATCATAGTAAAACCTGTATGTAATTCTTCTATAATATTGAGGACTGAGACATCAAGAAGAGGAATGACTATTACATAACTACTACAATCAGTGGCGTAACTAGGAATGGTGGGGCCCCGTGGCGAACTTTTGACATGGCCCCCCCCCCAACCGACACCGACGACCTCAACCGACCCCCTCCTCCGCACTCTATTATGTCCCTTAGTAAGCCCTGCACACAGTATTATGTCCCTTAGTGGCCCCTGCACATGGTATTATGTCCATTAGTGGCCCCTGCACACAATATTATGCCCCATAGTGGCCCCATCACACAGTATTATAGCGCATAGTGGCTCCTGCACACAGTATTATGACCCCATAGTGGTCCCTGCACACAGTATTATGTCCCATAGTGGCCCCTCCACACAGTATTATAGCCCATAGTGTCTCCTGCACACACTATTATGTCCCATAGTGGCCCCTGCACACAGTATTATAGCCCATAGTGGCCCCTGCACACAGTATTATGTCCCTTAGTGGCCCCTGCACACAGTATTATGTCCCCATAGTGGCCCATGCGCACAGTATTATGTCCCATAGTGGCCCCTGCACACAGTATTATGTCCCTTAGTGGCCCCTGCACACAGTATTATAGCCCATAGTGGACACCCATAAACAATTATTATACTCTGGGGTTTTTTCAGACCCCAGAGTATAATAATCGGAGACCCGGGGGAATAAAAACCTGTCCCCGGCTCCTACGCTGTCTTCTCCGCTGCCGTCCTTCTTCTATGACGTCGGACGTCATAGGACCCGGGAAGTATGCCGGGTTCATGTGATGTCAGAGACGGCAGACAAATAGGAAGGAGGCCTGGCAGGATCGTGGAGAGGTAAGTAACAGTGTTTTTTACGTTCTCTTACCTCTCCTGGTCCGCCGATCGTTATACTCGGGGGTCTGCAAAGACCCCCGAGTATAATGATAGCAGCAGTAGCGGTTGTCACCTGGCCCCTAATGTCCCGGGCCCTGTGGAAGTTGCCTCCGCTGCTATGGCGGTAGTTACGCCCCTGACTACAATACAATATAACATTACAATATAGGACTACAAAATAGCACAAAATACAAAGAACAAATGGAGGAATTGCATCATGAAACAAGCATGGAAAGCATACAGAACGGAGTAAGCTTTAGCTAGAACACAAACCGTGCTGTACAGTTTTTAGGTAGTGATGTACCTAAAAATGTCACATTGGTGCATGTTGGCTGAGCTTTTGTATACAGTTATCTCACTGGGCCCTCCTGGAGGGAACGGGTTATATGTGCTACTTGTTCAGTACAATAGAGCAACAAGCTGTAGTTCAGACCTCATTGTTTACATTTCTGCTGACAGCTAGCTATGAACGTATTCTCTGTATTCCAGTTCACTAGGCTCTAAACTCTCCCTGACATATCTATGGGTCAGCAAGAGGCACAGAATGCACAGTAAGACCTAATATCATATGGGTAACAGAGGAATGGTTACCCTTTTAACTGGTAATATACTGTATATTTACTGTTATTTACTTGGCTTCCCTCGGGGTGTTATGTGCAACAGACTTATTTTTTACTGTATAAGAAACTGCAGCAGATTATACCTTCCTGTACTGTAGACGGCTGCATAAAACTACAGCATATACATTTTATGCTTTTTTTATGTCTATAAAGTGCTATATGTCCTATGTGTTCTCATTAGTGTGTTCAAGTGGCCTTCAGGCAACACAAGATAACATAAAATAACTGCTTACTTCCCATTATTTCACAGAAAAAAAACCCTGTGATTGACAAAAAGATAAAGAAGAACAGATAAGAAAATCCCTAGACATGGGAAAACTAAAATCTTAACTAGTTCACTCAACTTACTTCTAAAGGAGGCCATACTCATTAGATTAATGGCGGTGGAGCCGATTTTAGTGGGGTCAGCTGACCATGTGTATGGGGACCTCTGACTCTTTCCCAATAGCAGATGTGGTATTTCAACAAGCCTGATGTTGTAATTCTCAGGGAAGATAAGTTACCATCTGAAAAATGAATCTGCACAACTGCGTATGTTGTGAACTGCGCAAATGCATTAAGTATCATGCGAAATTTAACACAGTGCAGCAATCCTGTCTAATATATGTAAAGCATAAACTTAAGCGCTTAACCCATTGCCCAAAGACACCTTAAGGACCAATCCCCATTTTTCAAATCACTTTATATGTGGTAATAACTTAATGCTTTAACTTATCAAGTGATTTTGAAATTGTTTTTCATTGTCCTTCATGTTAGTGGTAAACTTTAGTCAATAATTTTCACATTTATGTATGAAAAAGTAAGAAATTTGGTGAAAATTTAGAAAAACTAGCAGTTTTCAAAATCTAAAATATTCTGCTTTTTAAACAGATAGACACGCCACCAAATTAGATAATAAATATTCCTTAACATATCTCTGCTTTATGTAGTCATCTTTTAGTCATCCTTAAATTTATTTTGGACATTAGAAGGCTTACAAGTCTAACAACAATTTTACAAAGTTACAAGTAAACCCATCTTTTAGGGACCCTTTCAAATCTGAAGGGGATTTTAATAGTAAGGCAGATGTCTGTTTTTTAAAGATGGCAGCTACTCAAACCTGACCCAGGCGCTATTTTGGGGTGCCGCATGGGTGCCACCATTTTGCCATGGATCGCTGGCCACAAGATCCGGGGATGGAAATTCATTGCCAGGAAGGCCAGGAGCCCATAGAAGGCTCACACGCTTATCTGGCATTCATTTGTATTACCTATTGCTCTATACAGTCTGTAATACAAATGCTGTCATTTTGCAAAGCATTTGTGATCAGACTCTCTGCAGTTCGAAACTGCTAAGGGGGTCTAACAATTACAGTAAAAATTAAAGTAAATATAAAAAAAAAATTAAAAAGTGAAATAATTCCCTTTCCCTACAACACATATAAAAATACATTTTACCTGTCTTCAAAAATGCCCCTACAAACTTCTAAAAATATTTTTCCCATATCGTGAACATCATAGCAGGAAGAAAAATCAAAGAGCCAAACTTCATCCCATTCTCAAAACTGTAACACTCATATGATTCAAATCAACATTTGGGAAGTTTGCTAACCCTTTAAGCATTTAAAGGAAATTAAAGCAAACTGGAGGTGAAATTTAGACAATTGTTTTTAATATGTTCATTTAGCCTTACAATTTGCACAATCTTAAGGGGAGAAAGGAGAAAATGCATCACAGTACCCCTTATATGGTAGTAAATTGCTGTATGCTTAGAATACTATTTGTACTTTGGAGGGCAGAATTTGCTGGAACAATTTTCTGGTGCAGAGCCCGCTAAAGTGTCAGTTCAATGGATACATGACCGCTAGAGATGAGCGAACAGTGTTCTATCGAACTCATGTTCGATCGGATATTAGGCTGTTCGGCATGTTCGAATCGAATACCGCGTGGTAAAGTGCGCCATTACTCGATTCCCCTCCCACCTTCCCTGGCGCCTTTTTTGCTCCAATAACAGCGCAGGGTAGGTGGGACAGGAACTACGACACCGGTGACGTTGAAAAAAGTAGGCAAAACCCATTGGCTGCCGAATACATGTGACCTCTAATTTAAAAGAACAGCGCCGCCCAGGTTCGCGTCATTCTGAGCTTGCAATTCACCGAGGACGGAGGTTTCCGTCCAGCTAGCTAGGGCTTAGATTCTGGGTAGGCAGGGACAGGCTAGGATAGGAAGGAGAAGACAACCAACAGCTCTTGTAAGAGCTAAATTCCAGGGAGAAGCTTGTCAGTGTAACGTGGCACTGACGGGCTCAATCGCCGCAACCCAGCTTTCCCAGGATCCTGAATGGAATACACTGTCAGTGTATTCCCGTATACCCGATATATACCCCCGATACCCGTTCCAACGGTGTGCCCCCCCACCTTCACCCCAGAAATACCCTGCAAGTCCCCTAGCAATAGAATTGGGGCTATATACACCCACAATTTTTACTACTGGTATACAGTGCCATTGTCTGACTGGGAATTCAAAGAATATATTGGGAATACAAATACCCTCATTTCTTGCTACTGCCATATAGTGCCAGTGTCTGACTGGGAATTCAAAGAATATATTGGGGTTACGTGCACCCACAATTTTTACTACTGGTATACAGTGCCATTGTCTGACTGGGAATTCAAAGAATATATTGGGAATACAAATACCCTCATTTCTTGCTACTGCCATATAGTGCCAGTTTCTGACTGGTAATTCAAAGAATATATTGGGGTTACGTGCACCCACAATTTTTACTACTGGTATACAGTGCCATTGTCTGACTGGGAATTCAAAGAATATATTGGGAATACAAATACCCTCATTTCTTGCTACTGCCATATAGTGCCAGTGTCTGACTGGGAATTCAAAGAATATATTGGGGTTACGTGCACCCACAATTTTTACTACTGGTATACAGTGCCATTGTCTGACTGGGAATTCAAAGAATATATTGGGAATACAAATACCCTCATTTCTTGCTACTGCCATATAGTGCCAGTGTCTGACTGGGAATTCAAAGAATATATTGGGGTTACGTGCACCCACAATTTTTACTACTGGTATACAGTGCCATTGTCTGACTGGGAATTCAAAGAATATATTGGGGTTATAAATACCCTCATTTCTTGCTACTGCCATATAGTGCCAGTTTCTGACTGGTAATTCAAAGAATATATTGGGGTTACGTGCACCCACAATTTTTACTACTGGTATACAGTGCCATTGTCTGACTGGGAATTCAAAGAGTATATTGGGAATACAAATACCCTCATTTCTTGCTACTGCCATATAGTGCCAGTTTCTGACTGGTAATTCAAAGAATATATTGGGGTTACGTGCACCCACAATTTTTACTACTGGTATACAGTGCCATTGTCTGACTGGGAATTCAAAGAATATATTGGGGTTATAAATACCCTCATTTCTTGCTACTGCCATATAGTGCCAGTTTCTGACTGGTAATTCAAAGAATATATTGGGGTTACGTGCACCCACAATTTTTACTACTGGTATACAGTGCCATTGTTTGACTGGGAATTCAAAGAGTATATTGGGAATACAAATACCCTCATTTCTTGCTACTGCCATATAGTGCCAGTTTCTGACTGGTAATTCAAAGAATATATTGGGGTTACGTGCACCCACAATTTTTACTACTGGTATACAGTGCCATTGTCTGACTGGGAATTCAAAGAGTATATTGGGAATACAAATACCCTCATTTCTTGCTACTGCCATATAGTGCCAGTTTCTGACTGGTAATTCAAAGAATATATTGGGGTTACGTGCACCCACAATTTTTACTACTGGTATACAGTGCCATTGTCTGACTGGGAATTCAAAGAATATATTGGGGTTATAAATACCCTCATTTCTTGCTACTGCCATATAGTGCCAGTTTCTGACTGGTAATTCAAAGAATATATTGGGGTTACGTGCACCCACAATTTTTACTACTGGTATACAGTGCCATTGTCTGACTGGGAATTCAAAGAGTATATTGGGAATACAAATACCCTCATTTCTTGCTACTGCCATATAGTGCCAGTTTCTGACTGGGAATTCAAAGAATATATTGGGGTTACGTGCACCCACAATTTTTACTACTGGTATACAGTGCCATTGTCTGACTGGGAATTCAAAGAATATATTGGGGTTATAAATACCCTCATTTCTTGCTACTGCCATATAGTGCCAGTTTCTGACTGGTAATTCAAAGAATATATTGGGGTTACGTGCACCCACAATTTTTACTACTGGTATACAGTGCCATTGTCTGACTGGGAATTCAAAGAGTATATTGGGAATACAAATACCCTCATTTCTTGCTACTGCCATATAGTGCCAGTTTCTGACTGGGAATTCAAAGAATATATTGGGGTTACGTGCACCCACAATTTTTACTACTGGTATACAGTGCCATTGTCTGACTGGGAATTCAAAGAATATATTGGGGTTATAAATACCCTCATTTCTTGCTACTGCCATATAGTGCCAGTTTCTGACTGGTAATTCAAAGAATATATTGGGGTTACGTGCACCCACAATTTTTACTACTGGTATACAGTGCCATTGTCTGACTGGGAATTCAAAGAGTATATTGGGAATACAAATACCCTCATTTCTTGCTACTGCCATATAGTGCCAGTTTCTGACTGGGAATTCAAAGAATATATTGGGGTTACGTGCACCCACAATTTTTACTACTGGTATACAGTGCCATTGTCTGACTGGGAATTCAAAGAGTATATTGGGAATACAAATACCCTCATTTCTTGCTACTGCCATATAGTGCCAGTTTCTGACTGGGAATTCAAAGAATATATTGGGGTTACGTGCACCCACAATTTTTACTACTGGTATACAGTGCCATTGTCTGACTGGGAATTCAAAGAATATATTGGGGTTATAAATACCCTCATTTCTTGCTACTACCATATAGTGCCAGTTTCTGACTGGTAATTCAAAGAATATATTGGGGTTACGTGCACCCACAATTTTTACTACTGGCATACAGTGCCATTGTCTGACTGGGAATTCAAAGAGTATATTGGGAATACAAATACCCTCATTTCTTGCTACTGCCATATAGTGCCAGTTTCTTACTGGGAATTCAAAGAATATATTGGGGTTACGTGCACCCACAATTTTTACTACTGGTATACAGTGCCATTGTCTGACTGGGAATTCAAAGAATATATTGGGGTTATAAATACCCTCATTTCTTGCTACTGCCATATAGTGCCAGTTTCTGACTGGGAATTCAAAGAATATATTGGGGTTACGTGCACCCACAATTTTTACTACTGGTATACAGTGCCATTGTCTGACTGGGAATTCAAAGAGTATATTGGGAATACAAATACCCTCATTTCTTGCTACTGCCATATAGTGCCAGTTTCTGACTGGGAATTCAAAGAATATATTGGGGTTACGTGCACCCACAATTTTTACTACTGGTATACAGTGCCATTGTCTGACTGGGAATTTAAAGAGTATATTGGGAATACAAATACCCTCATTTCTTGCTACTGCCATATAGTGCCAGTGTCTGACTGGGAATTCAAAGAATATATTGGGGTTACGTGCACCCACAATTTTTACTACTGGTATACAGTGCCAATTTCTAACTAGGAATTCAAAATGCGCAAGGCTCCCGGAAAGGGACGTGGACGAGGCCGTGGGCGAGGTCGGGGGAATGGTTCTGGGGAGCAAGGTAGCAGTGAAGCCACAGGGCGTCCCGTGCCTACTCCTGTGGGGCAGCAAGCATTGCGCCACTCCACAGTGCCAGGGTTGCTTGCCACATTAACTAAACTGCAGGGTACAAACCTTAGTAGGCCCGAGAACCAGGAACAGGTCTTGCAATGGCTGTCAGAGAACGCTTACAGCACATTGTCCAGCAGCCAGTCAGACTCTGCCTCCTCTCCTCCTATTACCCAACAGTCTTGTCTTCCTTCCTCCCAAAATTCCGAAGCTTTACAGAACAATAACCCAAACTGTCCCTGCTCCCCAGAGCTGTTCTCCGCTCCTTTCATTGTCCCTCAACCTGCCTCTCCACGTCACGATTCCACGAACCTAACAGAGGAGCATCTGTGTCCAGATGCTCAAACACTAGAGTCTCCTCCATCTCCGTTCGATTTGGTGGTGGATGACCAGCAACCCACCCTCATCGACGATGATGTGACGCAGTTGCCGTCAGGGCATCCAGTTGACCGGCGCATTGTGCGGGAGGAGGAGATGAGACAGGAGTTGGAAGAGGAAGTGGTGGATGATGAGGACACTGACCCGACCTGGACAGGGGGGATGTCAAGCGGGGAAAGTAGTGTGGATGTTGAGGCAGGTGCAGCACCAAAAAGGGTAGCTAGAGGCAGAGGCAGAGGTCAGCAGCTTAGGCGAAGCCAGGCCACACCCGGAATCTCCCAAGATGTTCCAGTTCGTACCCAGCCCCGAAAAACTCCCACCTCGAGGGCACGTTTCTCGAAGGTGTGGAGTTTTTTCAAGGAATGCGCCGAGGACAGATATAGTGTTGTCTGCACAATTTGCCTCTCGAAATTGATTAGGGGCTCTGAGAAGAGCAACCTGTCCACCACTTCAATGCGCCGTCATTTGGAATCCAAGCACTGGAATCAGTGGCAGGCAGCAACGGCAGGACAAAGGCCGCCTGCCGTTCACGCCACTGCCACTGCCTCTGCCACTGCCACTGCCACTGCTGACTGTGCTGGCGATGCACTCCAGAGGACGAGCCAGGACACCACTTCATCTGCCTCCGCCACTTTGTTGACTTCTACCTCATCCTCCCCTGGTCCTGTCTTATCTCCTTCTCCTGCACCATCAAAGGCACCATCAGGCGTTTCTTTACAACAACCCACCATCTCTCAGACATTGGAGCGGCGGCAGAAATACACTGCTAACCACCCACACGCGCAAGCCTTGAACGCCAACATCGCTAAACTGCTGGCCCAGGAGATGTTGGCGTTCCGGCTTGTTGAAACTCCCGCCTTCCTGGACCTGATGGCAACTGCGGCACCTCGCTATGCCGTCCCTAGCCGTCACTACTTCTCCCGGTGTGCCGTCCCCGCCTTGCACCAGCACGTGTCACTCAACATCAGGCGGGCCCTTAGTTCCGCGCTTTGCACAAAGGTCCACTTGACCACCGACGCGTGGACAAGTGCATGCGGACAGGGACGCTACATTTCACTGACGGCACACTGGGTGAATGTAGTTGAGGCTGGGACTGCTTCCCAAACTGGCCCGGTGTACCTGGTCTCCCCGCCTAACATTCCTGGCAGGGACACGAGAAGAACACCCCCCTCCTCCTCCTCCGCCACCGCCTCCTCCTCCGCCACCGCCTCCTCCTCCGCTGTTAGATTGACCCCAGCTACGAGTTGGAAACGTTGCAGCACTGGCGTTGGTAGACGTCAGCAGGCTGTGCTGAAGCTGATCAGCTTGGGGGACAGACAGCACACTGCCTCCGAGGTGAGGGATGCCCTCCTCGATGAGACGGCAATATGGTTTGAGCCGCTGCACCTGGGCCCAGGCATGGTCGTTTGTGATAACGGCCGGAACCTGGTAGCAGCTCTGGAGCTTGCCGGACTCCAACATGTTCCATGCCTGGCCCACGTCTTCAACCTAGTGGTGCAACGTTTCCTAAAGAGCTACCCCAATGTTCCAGAGCTACTGGTGAAAGTGCGGCGCATGTGCGCCCACTTTCGCAAGTCGACAGTAGCCGCTGCTAGCTTAAAATCTCTCCAGCAACGCCTGCATGTGCCACAACACCGGCTTTTGTGCGACGTCCCCACACGCTGGAACTCAACGTTTCAGATGTTGAATAGAGTGGTTGAGCAGCAGAGACCTTTGATGGAATACCAGCTACAAAACCCTAGGGTGCCACAAAGTCAGCTGCCTCAGTTTCACATCCATGAGTGGCCATGGATGAGAGACCTTTGTGACATCCTACGGGTCTTTGAGGAGTCCACAAGGAGGGTGAGCTCTGAGGATGCGATGGTGAGCCTTACAATCCCGCTCTTGTGTGTTCTGAGAGAATCCCTGATTGACATCAGGGATAACTCAGATCACACAGAGGAGTTAGGGATAGCATCCGATCCGTCACAGCTGGAGAGTAGGTCCACACATCTGTCCGCTTCACTGCGTTTAATGGAGGAGGAGGAGGAGGAGGAGGAGGAAGAAGAGTTGTCCGATGATGTGATGGTGATACAGGAGGCTTCCGGGCAACTTCGAATCGTCCCATTGTTGCAGCGCGGATGGGTAGACATGGAGGATGAGGAGGAAATGGAGATTGAACTTTCCGGTGGGGCCAGAGGAGTCATGCCAACTAACACTGTGGCAGACATGGCTGAGTTCATGTTGGGGTGCTTTACAACCGACAAGCGTATTGTCAAAATCATGGAGGACAACCAGTACTGGATCTTTGCTATCCTTGACCCCCGGTATAAAAACAACATCTCGTCTTTTATTCCGGTAGAGGGGAGGGCCAATCGCATCAATGCTTGCCACAGGCAATTGGTGCAGAATATGATGGAGATGTTTCCAGCATGTGACGTTGGCGGCAGGGAGGGCAGTTCCTCCAGTAGGCAACCAAGTTCTCACCGGTCCACACAAACGAGGGGCACACTGTCTAAGGTCTGGGACACCTTGATGGCACCCCCTCGCCAAAGTGCCGCCACGGAGGGTCCTAGTGTCACCAGGCGTGAGTATAGGCGCATGTTGCGGGAATACCTTTCCGACCACAGCCCTGTCCTCTCCGACCCCTCTGCGCCCTACACGTATTGGGTGTCGAAGTTGGACCTGTGGCTTGAACTTGCCCTATATGCCTTGGAGGTGCTGTCCTGTCCTGCCGCCAGCGTCCTATCTGAGAGGGTGTTCAGTGCAGCCGGTGGCATCATCACTGACAAGCGCACCCGTCTGTCAGCTGAGAGTGCCGACCGGCTCACTTTGATAAAAATGAACCACCACTGGATAGAGCCTTCATTTTTGTGCCCACCTGTGTAAAGCACCCCAACATGAAACTCCATGTCTGTACTCAACCTCTCCAATTCCTCCGCATCCTCATACTCATCCACCATAAGCGTTGCACAATTCTGCTAATACTAGGCTCCCTCCAACATGATTTCCCCCAACTCTGCTGGTTAGAGGCTCCCTCCACCCTGCTTTCCCACAACTCTGCTGGTTAGAGGCTCCTTCCACCATGAATTGGTCCAAACTGGGTTTTTTAGAGGCTCCCTCCACCATGAATTGGTCCAAACTGGGCTGGTTAGAGGCTCCCTCCACCATGAATTGATCCAAACTGGGGTGGTTAGAGGCTCCCTCCACCATTAATTGGTCCAAACTGGGCTGGTTAGAGGCTCCCTCCACCATTAATTGGTCCAAACTGGGCTGGTTAGAGGCTCCCTCCACCATTAATTGGTCCAAACTGGGCTGGTTAGAGGCTCCCTCCACCATGAATTTGCCCAAACTGGGCTGTTTAGAGGCTCCCTCCACCATGAATTTGCCCAAACTGGGCTGGTTAGAGGCTCCCTCCACCATGAATTGGTCCAAACTGGGGTTTTTAGAGGCTCCCTCCACCATGAATTTGCCCAAACTGGGCTGGTTAGAGGCTCCCTCCACCATGAATTGGTCCAAACTGGGGTTTTTAGAGGCTCCCTCCACCATGAATTGGTCCAAACTGGGGTGGTTAGAGGCTCCCTCCACCATTAATTGGTCCAAACTGGGGTGGTTAGAGGCTCCCTCCACCATTAATTGGTCCAAACTGGGCTGGTTAGAGGCTCCCTCCACCATTAATTGGTCCAAACTGGGCTGGTTAGAGGCTCCCTCCACCATGAATTGGTCCAAACTGGGTTTTTTAGAGGCTCCCTCCACCATGAATTGGTCCAAACTGGGCTGGTTAGAGGCTCCCTCCACCATGAATTGGTCCAAACTGGGGTTTTTAGAGGCTCCCTCCACCATGAATTGGTCCAAACTTGGCTGTTTAGAGGCTCCCTCCACCATGAATTGGTCCAAACTGGGGTGGTTAGAGGCTCCCTCCACCATTAATTGGTCCAAACTGGGCTGGTTAGAGGCTCCCTCCACCATTAATTGGTCCAAACTGGGCTGGTTAGAGGCTCCCTCCACCATGAATTGGTCCAAACTGGGTTTTTTAGAGGCTCCCTCCACCATGAATTTGCCCAAACTGGGCTGGTTAGAGGCTCCCTCCACCATGAATTGGTCCAAACGGGTTTTTAGAGGCTCCCTCCACCATGAATTGGTCCAAACTGGGGTGGTTAGAGGCTCCCTCCACCATTAATTGGTCCAAACTGGGGTGGTTAGAGGCTCCCTCCACCATGAATTGGTCCAAACTGGGGTGGTTAGAGGCTCCCTCCACCATGAATTGGTCCAAACTGGGGTGGTTAGAGGCTCCCTCCACCATTAATTGGTCCAAACTGGGCTGGTTAGAGGCTCCCTCCACCATTAATTGGTCCAAACTGGGCTGGTTAGAGGCTCCCTCCACCATGAATTGGTCCAAACTGGGTTTTTTAGAGGCTCCCTCCACCATGAATTGGTCCAAACTGGGCTGGTTAGAGGCTCCCTCCACCATGAATTTCCCAAAACTTGGCTGTTTAGAGGCTCCCTCCACCATTAATTGGTCCAAACTGGGCTGGTTAGAGGCTCCCTCCACCATGAATTGGTCCAAACTGGGGTTTTTAGAGGCTCCGTCCACCATGAATTGGTCCAAACTGGGGTGGTTAGAGGCTCCCTCCACCATTAATTGGTCCAAACTGGGCTGGTTAGAGGCTCCCTCCACCATGAATTTGCCCAAACTGGGGTTTTTAGAGGCTCCCTCCACCATGAATTGGTCCAAACTGGGGTGGTTAGAGGCTCCCTCCACCATTAATTGGTCCAAACTGGGCTGGTTAGAGGCTCCCTCCACCATTAATTGGTCCAAACTGGGCTGGTTAGAGGCTCCCTCCACCATGAATTTGCCCAAACTGGGCTGTTTAGAGGCTCCCTCCACCATGAATTGGTCCAAACTGGGCTGGTTAGAGGCTCCCTCCACCATGAATTTGCCCAAACTGGGCTGTTTAGAGGCTCCCTCCACCATGAATTGGTCCAAACTGGGTTTTTTAGAGGCTCCCTCCACCATGAATTGGTCCAAACTGGGCTGGTTAGAGGCTCCCTCCACCATGAATTGGTCCAAACTGGGGTGGTTAGAGGCTCCCTCCACCATTGATTGGTCCAAACTGGGCTGGTTAGAGGCTCCCTCCACCATGAATTGGTCCAAACTGGGCTGGTTAGAGGCTCCCTCCACCATTAATTGGTCCAAACTTGGCTGTTTAGAGGCTCCCTCCACCATTAATTGGTCCAAACTGGGCTGGTTAGAGGCTCCCTCCACCATGAATTGGTCCAAACTGGGTTTTTTAGAGGCTCCCTCCACCATGAATTTGCCCAAACTGGGCTGTTTAGAGGCTCCCTCCACCATGAATTGGTCCAAACTGGGTTTTTTTAGAGGCTCCCTCCACCATGAATTGGTCCAAACTGGGCTGGTTAGAGGCTCCCTCCACCATGAATTGGTCCAAACTGGGGTGGTTAGAGGCTCCCTCCACCATTAATTGGTCCAAACTGGGCTGGTTAGAGGCTCCCTCCACCATTAATTGGTCCAAACTGGGTTTTTTAGAGGCTCCCTCCACCATGAATTGGTCCAAACTGGGCTGGTTAGAGGCTCCCTCCACCATGAATTGGTCCAAACTGGGGTGGTTAGAGGCTCCCTCCACCATTAATTGGTCCAAACTGGGCTGGTTAGAGGCTCCCTCCACCATTAATTGGTCCAAACTGGGCTGGTTAGAGGCTCCCTCCACCATTAATTGGTCCAAACTGGGCTGGTTAGAGGCTCCCTCCACCATGAATTTGCCCAAACTGGGCTGTTTAGAGGCTCCCTCCACCATGAATTTGCCCAAACTGGGCTGGTTAGAGGCTCCCTCCACCATGAATTGGTCCAAACTGGGGTTTTTAGAGGCTCCCTCCACCATGAATTGGTCCAAACTTGGCTGTTTAGAGGCTCCCTCCACCATTAATTGGTCCAAACTGGGCTGGTTAGAGGCTCCCTCCACCATGAATTTGCCCAAACTGGGCTGTTTAGAGGCTCCCTCCACCATGAATTTGCCCAAACTGGGCTGGTTAGAGGCTCCCTCCACCATGAATTGGTCCAAACTGGGGTTTTTAGAGGCTCCCTCCACCATTAATTGGTCCAAACTGGGCTGGTTAGAGGCTCCCTCCACCATGAATTGGTCCAAACTGGGTTTTTTAGAGGCTCCCTCCACCATGAATTTGCCCAAACTGGGCTGTTTAGAGGCTCCCTCCACCATGAATTGGTCCAAACTGGGGTGGTTAGAGGCTCCCTCCACCATTAATTGGTCCAAACTGGGCTGGTTAGAGGCTCCCTCCACCATTAATTGGTCCAAACTGGGCTGGTTAGAGGCTCCCTCCACCATGAATTTGCCCAAACTGGGCTGGTTAGAGGCTCCCTCCACCATGAATTGGTCCAAACTGGGTTTTTTAGAGGCTCCCTCCACCATGAATTTGCCCAAACTGGGCTGGTTAGAGGCTCCCTCCACCATGAATTGGTCCAAACTGGGGTTTTTAGAGGCTCCCTCCACCATGAATTTGCCCAAACTCTGCTGGTTAGAGGCTCAATCCACCCTGATTTTCAAAACAAATGTTGGTGCCAACCTCAACTTACTACAAGGGCCAAATTCACTGCTGGTGACAAGCTCTCCTCACTGCAAGTGCCAAATACACATGTTTCAAGGTGTTTTCCTACTGTCAGAGAGGTGGTATTGAGTGTGTAAAGTGTGTAGTTGTTAGGCTGTGATGTTGGGGGTAATAGAGGGTCTTTGGTGTGTTAGATGCCCCCAGACATGCTTCCCCTGCTGTCCCAGTGTCATTCCAGAGGTGTTGGCATCATTTCCTGGGGTGTCATAGTGGACTTGGTGACCCTCCAGACACGGATTTGGGTTTCCCCCTTAACGAGTATCTGTTCCCCATAGACTATAATGGGGTTCGAAACCCGTTCGAACACACGAACATTGAGCGGCTGTTCGAATCGAATTTCGAACCTCGAACATTTTAGTGTTCGCTCATCTCTAATGACCGCATTTTGGAAACTACATCCATCTAAAAATTTATCAAGGGGTGAGCATTATGACACCACAGTTATTGGGGCATGCAAATAAAAAATTACTTTTTTTGCAATTAAATGTCAATTTAGTCACAGATTTTTCATATTCACAAGTTGGTAAAGGGGAAAGAGTACACCTTCAGTTTACATTACAAAATTTCTTCTGAATACAGCAACACCCTATATTTGGTCATAAAGTGTGGTATGGGTACATGGTGAAGCTTGGAACAGAGAGAGTGTAAAGCTAAGGCCCCACGGGCCGTATCCGCAGCACTAAAGCGCTGCGGGAAGAACCACTGCGTGAACGCATTGCAGTTCTTTCTGCAGCACTTTTAAGAGAAAGTTCACAAAGTTTTCCTCTGCGGACTTTCTCTTAACATTATATCTACGGGAAAGCCACCGGCTGAAAAGTGCTGTTTGGGCATGCAACAGGGCACTGAAGACAAGGATTGTCATTAATGCTTTTGGAGCGTAGAATGGTTTTCAGGTGGTGTGTAGTGGAGAATTGACCAAAAAGTGACCTTGTTTTGTAAACTATATCCCTCAAGAAATTATCAAGGGGTACAGTAATTATTTTGACCTCAGAAAAGATTTCTAAGAAGAAATGCACAGTGGTTGGTGCAAAAGGAATTTTGCAATTTTCCCAGATATATGCTATTTCAGTGCCCGATATGTCGAGCCAAATTTATGGCACTGTGAAAAGTTAACTCTAGTTATTACGCTCTGTTTCCTGATTATATCCTATCATGTGGCTCTAATCTTTCATGGAAATACAAGGTTCAGAAATGAACCTCAATCAAACCAAGTGCTGTGTCCTCTACAATCATCCACTATTGAGGGCAGTTAAATATGGTGCCTGATATGCTTATTAGGTTCCCAACCATCACGTGGGCTGTCTGAGTAAGGAGCAGTAAAGGGGCATGATTCTGAGCTTTCTGATACTATCCAATCAGAGGTGGACAGTATCCCTCTGGTTTACTATTCACTTGACTGCAGAGAATCTAATTATTGTCTCTTCTCGTTTAATCCGCTCTCTTTCCATTAACTCTCTTCTTGACGCCTTATAATCTGGTTTCCACACCCTGCACTGTACTGAAATGGCCCTCACAAAATTCTTCAATGATATCTTCATGGCTAAATCTAATGGTGACTTCTCTCTTCTTATTGTTCTGGATCTCTCATCAGCATTTGACACTGTTGACCATCATCTACTTCTCACTATGCTCCACTTTGTCGGCCTCGCAGACACTGCGCTCTCCTGGTTCTCCTCTTATCTCTCAGACCGCACTTTCAGTGTATCATTTGCGGGCTCTGTCTCTTCCCCTCTCCCCCTTGCTGTTGGGGTTCCTCAGGGCTCGGTCCTAGGCCCCCTGCTCTTTTCTCTCTACACAGCCCCCATTGGACAAACCATCACCAGAATTGGCTTCCAGTACCATCTTTATGCTGACGACACCCAAATTATACACATCTTCCCATGACATCACCCCTGCACTAATACAAAACACTAGTAACTGTCTCTCTGTTGTCTCAAATATCATGTCTTCGCTGAAGACATCTGAAGCTGAATCTCTCAACGACGGAACTACTGCTTTTTCCACCATCTAATAGATCTATCCCTGATATATTTATTGCAGTGTCTGGTCTTACCATAACTCCTAACCAGTATGCCCGCTGCCTCGGGGTTTTGTATGACAGACTTTTCCTTCACCCCCCATATTCAATCATGCGCACACTCATGTCATCTCCACCTCAAAAACATCTCTAGAATACGCCCTTTCCCTACCACAGATACATTAAAGACATTTATTGTTGCCCTGATCCTCTTGCGCCTTGACTACTGTATAATCTAATCTGAATGCAGCGGCCAGGCTCATCTATCAGTCTAGACACTACAGTGATGCTTCAAGTCTATGTCAGTCACTACATTAGCTGCCTATTCAATACATTATCCAGTTTGTGAGTTTGGATGTTTGTGGGTTTGTGTGTTTGGATGTTTGTTCCTCAATCACGCAAAACCCGCTCCACCGATTTGGCTGAAATTTTCCACAAACATAGTCGCTACACTCGATTGCGCAATAGGCTACTTTTCGTCACAATAGCGCACATATGTTTTTCCCAGGACCCCCACAAAACCCAAACTCACATCACTATCTCTGCAATCTCACACACTTTGGACCATAGCAAACCACAAAATTCATATTACCCTCTACAGCAGAGGTCAGCAACCCCTGGCACACGTGCCAAGAGTGACACTCCTGCCATATTTCACTGGCACACCAGCAGCACAGGACCTGCAAGAGTTAAATGAAGTCCAAGTGTCCCTTCAGTGCTCTGCTAGAGCTGAGGCATAAGGACACTCCCCTTTGAGAGGGGTGCAGGAAACCCAGGGGGTGGAGCTTAATCGCTCAGGTCTCTGCCTGCTATAGTGATAGCTCCTGCCGTCTGCATCCTGCAAAGATTCCCCGAGGAGGACAGGAAGCTGCTAGCAAAGTGAAACTGAAAAACACACAGGTACATAGGATTACTATTCTCTTTAATGTCAGGCATTTGGGGTTATTAGTTTAGTCTTAGTAACTCCATGTGCCTCACATTAATAGGAATAAACCCCATCATGTCCCTTATATTAACCCCTGTGTGCCCCATATAAAGGTTACTAATATGTGAGACATATGGAGGTACTAATAAAAGACCTCAATAATGAAGATACTTAATTATTACCTCCAAGTCTCTCACATATCAGTAACTCTTACACGGGTTAATGTGAGGGATATTATGGGGTTAATTGCTATTAATAAGAGGCACATGGAGTTACTAAACTGTCATGCACAGGGCCAGACTTTATGTTGCTTGCTCAAGAGTATCCTGTGCCCAAAACTTACATGTACTGGCGGAAAATAACAAATCATACAATGTCGTATATCGAAGTATATTCACTTGAAATACCTCTGTCATAAACACACTATGTACAGTTTATAACAACACCGTATAGCAGCTGAAATACAAATTAACTTCAACACAAAAGTCTCACGTATTCTCAACAACAAGATACAAAGTTACATTTCATATCCCATACCTTACTTATACACAGTACGAAAACCTTACCCATGCATGTATTTACCCACTTCTACAATCGCTGCAGACGAAGTCGCGGGTACCAGCTAGTACGATATAAACTTATCTCTCTCATCCACAAGGTTCTCCATAATGCTGCACTTCCCTACATTTTGTCCCTCATCTCTGTCTATCTCCCAACCCATGCTCACCATTCACTCAGTTACCTAAAACTAATATCCTCTATTATCAGAACCTCCCACTCCCGTATACAAGACTTCTCAAGAGTTGTACCACGTATCTGGAGTTTTCTATCCCGGACAATCAGATTAACTTCCAATTTCTACAACTTCAAGCGCAAGCTAAAGACAGTCTTTTCAGACAGACCTATCATAATTCCTGATGTACACCCTTCCACAGTTAGAATGCCTAAAACGAAATCCTCCTATGTTCACATTCCCGCATTACCCCACAGGATATGATGCCGTATCAGACTGATAAGGATAGGTCTGATTGGGCATAACAGTGCTTCATGGAGCTTAAAGCCCACCTCCAGTGCACAAAACACCTCATTTGCATAAGACTTTGAAGTGACACATATAACAAAGGTTGTTTATCACTGTAATGTGCTCTGTAACATGGTGATGACAGCTGAATATGCTTGGGGAATAGGGCAGTCTCCCTTTAAATATTTATTTTCCAAGGGAAATACACAATCAAAATGGGTGGCATGGTGGCTCAGTAGTTAGCACAGCAATCTTGCAGTGTTGAAGTCCTGAGTTTGTATCCGACCAAGGACAACATCTGCAAGGAGATTGTACGTTCTCCTTGTGTTTGTGTGGGTTTCCAAAGACAAACTGGTAGGGAAATGTAGATTGAGAGCCCTGTATGGGACAATGTCTGTAAAAGGGCTGAAGAATATTTTGGTGCTATATAAGTAAGCTAAGATAAAAAAAAAATTAAATTAAAGTGTAGCATTCTACTTTTATCTAAAATAGGATAAGATATTGGACCTGACAGATCTGTATTAAGAACTTCTATTACAACACAATGCTTTATGTATTTATCACATCAGTGATCTAGAACGAGTTGATTCTAGGTCTACTGTAGATGGAAATGATATGATAAGATTTGTGTTTGAAAATAAAATCTACAAAAGAATAAATAAGTTAGTTCAGTTAATAATCACTGTTCCATATGCTCGTAAAGCATTCAATACAAAATCCTAGTAAATACACCCATTTATTATGTAAATGCTTTAGAATATATTTAGATATAAACTCAGCTCTCATTGAAGCATATGTATCTTTTTTATGATATATGACACAGCTATTTGTATGATAACAGATGGAGAGGCTGTTGTTACTGTGAATCTCTAATAACAGATGGTGACTACATCTGCACTATCACAGAGCACATAAGTGTAGTACAAGGCAGGAGAGTTGTATTTAGAACCTGGCATAGCTATAGACAATCAGATATATTTATACATGTTAGGTATGTATGCTGGTGTATTGCATGAGGTTAGTGAACTGGGCCAATAACGAGAAAAGATACGGAGAAGATACATCATATATCTACTGCAGAGAACAAAGGCTTTACATAATAACCATTATCCTTTGCAACGGTCTACTGAACGACTGATTAGCCTGACAGTTATCTTATGTGTCAGGCCAGCTATACAAGATCTATACTAGATTTCCCCTAATTTGCATATCTATACAATGTAAAATTACATGAAACATGGGATCCAAACCTGAAAAAGAGGTAGAATCACTTCTACAATGAGAGGCTGGGTTCACATCTGCGTTGGAGTCTCTGTTGCAGAGAAAATAGGCTGCGAAAAAGTCCTGCACAGGAAATGAAAGTGGTGCTCACCCAGTGATCCCAAATATGGTCAATAGGGGTCCAGCGCCGCACCTCCCATGAGGCGACCTGAAGCGACCGCTTCAGGCGGCGCTATGCCAGGGCCCCGGGGAGGGCGGCATTTTTGTGACAAGCTGTCCTAGACTGGCTTAGGGTCACCGTCACTGAGCGGTGGATTGGGGAGGCCACTGGAGCAGCGCTGCTTCAGCGGCCACCCCTCACGCTCAGGCAGAGAGCAGGTCATCTCCCTGCCTGCTCTCTGTCTGCTAAAGACGCTCGCCCCGCCCCTCCGCTCCACCCCCTCCTCGGGGGGGGGGGGGGGGGGCGCGCTTTCTGACGTCTGCCTCAGGCGGCAGAAACAAATGGTTCACCCCTGGGTCCGGCTCTCCTTTGTTCAGCACCCCCAATGGACTCGAATGACGGAGAGACCAGTGCTAGTGTAACCCTAGTGTAATGCTGAGTAGATGTCCTTTAAGTTGCATTAAAAGATACATAGAAACAAAACAAAGGCCACACTCTAATAACTGTGTAAAAAAGACCAGTCTTATTATTAGTGTAAATATGCTTTAGTCCAATAAAAAAAATAAGACTTACATGAATTTCCACATCTCCACCAAGAATCTTGCTGTTTTTGAGATACTGTTTTAAGGACCCAGTCATCAGGGCATCAAATGCTTCTACATATGGCGCAACACCTGAATGGTACACAACCATATAAGACATGAATAAAAAGTGCAAACAAGACTATTAACACCTTATTAGTTCCCATAAATACAGCAGTGTAAGGCTACTTGCATATAGAAACAAAAACATGACATTAAACTGCCTGGCGCCTTGTTCTCTAGTTCTACTCTCTCCTCTTCTAAACAATCTTTCAGGCTGATTTACACCCAAAATAAAGTTCAAAGGATTTGCTTGAGAACCCCATTCTGTAACTTGTATTGTAGTACATATTTATGCATCCTACAAAAATGTTAATTACAAACAATTACAATTGCTACAAAATACAGTCTTTGTAACGTATTAGCCAGTGAATATGAAATGTAAAGATTGAGAGTTTTCAGTAGTTGATACCTTTTTTAATGGCTAACAAAAAATGATGACATATTGCGAGCTTTCGGAACCACTAGGTTCCTTCATCAGGCTGGTATAACACAATATCTGAAGGCAAGCACATTCATACAGGAATACAGTGTTTGATGCACAATTGATGGAAATCATTACACAACAAATAAACAGATAAGTCCCAAAGAAATATGTAATTACCTAGACTAGAAGTGATGTCATTTGATTTGTCATTAATTGGAGGGGGGGGGGGGGTACACAGTACAATGATGTTATATGGTGTGCTGTATGTGTTACATCAGTCACATCTTGACTTGGTCACTATACCAAGGCTCTTTGTTAAACCCTTCTTCCATACACATCTAAGCTATCTTACCTCCATTTAGTCCATTGAAAACATCATTCTCTGTTGACTTTGAAAAACAAGAGGTTGCCAACGCTGTTTCAAGTCGGATCACAGCTTTCTCCAACCTGTCCATTAATCCGTGCACTTCTGCCATCTTGAACACCTGAAGTAAAAATGTACAGAGATATGTAAAATCATTAATTAAAATATTAATGTTAAGGGTTTTACCAGGATTTCAATGTTTTTAAGGATAATATCTAGGTCAATATGTGATCAGTGGGGGTCTAATACTACTTTCAGTTCACAGGCTGGTGACATCACATTCATTCTTCAAGTGAATGGGGGTAATCTGCAATACAAAGCATAGCTGATATCCAAATATGCTAATCAGTGGGGCGGTGGACCTCCACTGATCCGATATTGATGACCTTTCCTAAGGATAGGGCATCCATATCTTGGACTCAAGATACCCTTCTAATAAATGCCACAACACTATACCACTTGATGGCATAACATTCTACTTATTCCCTCTCTTACAGACATCAGATTCCCCCTAATTCACAAATAGCCCCATATAGTTTACTACAAGACCCCACATATGTAATTCATTCAACTAAAGGACCATTAAACCTAAATTAAATAAAGGATTATAGTAAACTTAAGAAACAACTGGCACCAGTGATTTTATGCCTATAGAATTTTCTGCAGCCCCTGGTAGAGAACTCAAGTTAAGAGTGGTGTAGGATGTACCGGTACGTCCAGTCAGAACACAGTAGCTGCACGGAGATCGGAGCTACTGAAGCTGGGAGCTGGCTGTAACTTCAGCCGGAGCTCCCAGAGAGAAGACAGGGAAGATTTATTAGCTATGGACACTGCCATAATTCAGCTGCCCTCTGACCCGGCGATCACGTGATCCGCTGGGAGAAGCATCTTACAAGAGCTGCTGGGTCCTACAGGACCCAGATCTGCTCAGTAAGCTGTGTATACAGTGTGCAGGAGGCTGGATTCCTCCTGCATCTGGGGTTAATTGTAGCAGCCCCAGTTATAGGAGAAATCAGCCTCCAATACAAAAAAAAAAAAAAAAAAAAAAAAAAAAAAAAAAAAGATCAGATGTCCCCAAAGGTCTCTTATCACCTTATGGGGACATAATCTGAAAAAAAAAATAAAAATATAATAAAATTTCTTATTAAAAAAAATGTAAATAAAATAATTTTTTTTTTATAATACGCTAATAAAACGCTGTTATTAAAGGTTATAGCCCCACCCCTGAATACAAAACAAAATAAAAATTACCGTAACGGAGAGGAAAAACTATTTTATAAAGTTTTTCAGTGACACTTTGTGTTATTAAATAAAAAATAATAAATTGAAAACCAGACAAAATTTCCCTCCTATTATGTTTATATTTTCCCGGATATAAAAAAATTAAAACACATTCGAAAATAAAAACATAAAAATAAAGCCCTATGTGTCCCCGAAAAAAGACTCAAAAATTAGTTGACTGAGACATACGAGAAAAATGTTACAGACCTCAAAACCACACATACAAAATAAACCTAAAATGTGTCTGGTCCTGGACCACAAATTGGCCCGGTACTGAAGTGGTTAACATCATTCAGAGAGAGGCAGGAACAGCTATCTAACAAGGGAAAGAGTGAAAAATGCAGGATTTCACAAAAAGGATCCAAAATGTGTTAATAAAGTATATTGCAAAAGTTATTAATTACACTATTATTATAATATCAGAAAATAAAAAGATGTCAAAATTTTAGTTACGCTTTAACACCAGGGACTATTATAAGCAGAGGTTAGCAATAATGAGAAGGGGTAGAGTGTACGTACTCACTTTGAGAGTTATACCTTCTAAAATAGAAATCCTTACAGTTGGGGGCATTTTAAGGCCTGCCACTAATACGCAATGGAAGACAGCCAGAATTTCCCACTTTTGTAGGCACATTTACAAACTGTAAGTCTCAACCATCTATTCTATGTACATATGGCATATGATGGCATATGATGCAGCATAAGGCCAGGGCCCACATAGCGTGAAGGCCACGATTTGGCTGTGGCAGAAACAGTGTTTTACAGAACCTGCAAAGTGGATGGGATTCTAACTAATCCCATCCACACATAGCAGAAAAATATTCTCAGCGGAAATACTTTGATTTTAAAAACGCTCAAATTTTAGGAAATCACAGCATATCAAATATACCTATGTAAACGCTGGTGTTTCACTATAGGTATAACAGGGACAGAAAGTCTGCATTGGAAAACTTTGCGTTTCTTTTCTGTAATGCTTTTCACAGAAAGTCTGCAATGCATTCCGCTGCGGTCTTTTCTGCAGCGTTTTGCTGTGGCTCACTACGTGGTGCCTAACAATGGAAGATTATGAAGATAATCTGTTTTCCCTTAGCCCAAACAGCAGCACAAAATGGGGTATTCCTGCCCCTGTGTGCTGTTAGGACAGGTGGAACTTTTAATTAGCTAACAGTTTTTCCCCCTATAAGAGGCCAGAGCGACCTCCTCCCCCCTGTGTTAGTCAAAAAGTATAAAAGGCAATATAACAATACAAACATTACCATAAACAATGGGAGGGAGCCCTGTGCTGCTGTTTGGGCTAAGGGAAAACAGATTATCTTCATAATCTTCCATTCCCCCCTACGCCAAACAGCAGCACAAGATGGGGATCTAGCAAGTAAAATCCCAACTAGGGTGGGAGATCTTGGCAAACAGATGCCAAGACAGAATGTCCGAAGGCTGTGGCCTCTGAGCTGCACCAGTCCAATCTGCAGTGTCTGGCGAACATCAGATGAAACCTCCAGGAAGCAGCAGAACATATCTGCTCTAAGGAGAGCGAGCGTCTCTCTGACCGGGAAGTTGGTCCAATTCCGGTACTGGTAGGTCTTGAGCGCGAAGAGAGCAAGCGATGGCCTCCCTGATCCATCTTGACAGGGTGGCTTTAGAGGCTTTAACACCTTTGTTATGGCCGTAGGTATTGATGAGCAGGTTCTTCGAAAGGAAGCTGTACAATCCAATATATGCGCAGATATATGCAACCCTAGGACTAAATCCCTGGATGAACCCAAGTTGAACCCCATCAGGGAAAAAGGTAATGAATGGCTCCGAGGCAGCCAAAGCTTGTAATTCTCCAACCCTTTTGGCAGAGGTAATTGCCAACAAGAATGTTACCTTGTAGGCGAGATATCTCCAGTCCACTTCTATTAAGAGTTCAAAGGGGGGGGGGGGGGGGGAGAACAAAGCCCCTGAAGAACCACAGCCAAGTCCCATTGCGGGACAGGGGGCTGCATCTGAGGGCGGAGCCTAGAGGCCCCTTTAAGGAATTACTTTAATAGAGGATCTTGTTATAACCAGGTCCCTAGAAGAGTGGAAAGTGCTGAAACATGAACCTTCAGGGTAGCTGGAGTTAGCCCCTTACCAAGGTCACTCTGTAGGAACTCCAAGACTGATTCGATAGCAGAGTTGTTAAGCTGCCTATCCGAGATCCTTTGGTAACTCCTGTTAGTTGAATCCGCTCTTGAATGGGCCAACGTTCTTAGAATGGCCTGGGATAATCGTCTATCTCCGTATACGATGCGGTCAACCTCCAGGCCATGAGGTTGAACCTGTCCAGGTCCTGGCAGAGCTGTCAGTTCAAAATTACCAGGTTTTGGACTTGTGGAAGCCTCCAGTAGGTCCCTTGACTCATTAGGATGAGGTGGGTAACCCATGCCCTTTTTTGGCCAGAACGGCATGATCACTATTGCCGAAGTCTGGTCCTGCCTGAGTTTCGCCAATAACTTCGGAATCATCAGAATAGGAGGAAAAACGTATGCCAGTTTGAACCTCCAAGGTATTGACAGGGCATCTACCGCCAAAGGATTGTCTTCCCGGTAGAGGGAGCAAAACCTCGTCACTTTGGCGTTGTACTGGGTGGCCATCAGGTCCACCTCGGGGAGACCCCACATCTCAGTGAGATGATGAAAGATGTCCGGATTTTAGGGACCATTCGCCTGTCGTCACCAGGCCTCTGCTTAGCTGATCCGCAAGGATGTTCAGCCCATCTCGAATATGAACCGCTGATAGTTGTGAAAGATTCCTCTCCACCAGGAGAATATTAGATTTGTCACCTGCAGAAGCGAGGGGGATCTGGTTCCCTCCTTGTTTGCTGATATATCGGACTGCTGTTAAGTTGTCTGTTCTCACTCTCACAGCTTTCCTTTGCAGGTGGGGTGCAAACATTAGAAGCACACGGTGCACCGCAGTGAGCTCTCGCCAGTTGGACAAATGAGCCTTCTCTAAGCTGGTTCCAGGTCCCACGTACCGGGGTCTCCCCCAGAAGCACTCCCCATCTTGTGAGGGAGGCATCTGTGGTCAACAGGGTCCAGGATGTCTGGACCGTGGATTTCCCATCTCTGAGCTGGGACCACCAAGCCAGTGATCGATGGGTTCTGATGGATAACTGGATAGGCCTCTGTAGCCCCGAAGGACTGTGGTTCCCGACTCTCAGGATCTCGCACTGTAAGGGGCGCATGTGCCATAGGGCCCACAGAACTGCCTTGATGGCTGCGGACATGAGACCTAGGACCTTCATGGCGGTCCTGATAGTAACCTTCCGGGTTGTGGATAGGTGATGAGCCGCTTGACCAATCTTCTCCTTCCAAGGAGGAGGCAGGGAGATCATCATGCTGAGAGAATTAAAGATAAACCCCAGAAATTGAATCGGGGTAGATGGAACCACTACCGACTTCTGCCAGTTTATTAGCCAGCCCAGCTCATTTAGGAAAGCCACAGTGGATTCCAACTGTGTAGCAAGCACCTCCTTTGACCGGGCTTTTAGGAGCCATTCGTCTAGTTATGGGACAATAAGATCCCTTGGAGGCGCAGGGCGGCTACGACCGGGGCCACTACCTTTGTGAAGGTGTGGGGGGCCAAGGATTTGCCAAATGGGAGAGCTGTCTAGATAAAGTTGCTTGATGCCCTGAAGAGGGAGGGTCCTTACGTATTTGTCTGGCTTGAACAAGTTGAAGGACCGATGGATCTTGGATAAGCCATGATCAGGCGGACATATGATGAGACCAAATAGCCTACCCAGCCGATCTAGATGTGCTCTCCTCAGAGAGGGAGGCATAGGTAGTCAACAGGTTCCGGCCTTATCTGGACCGTGGACACTCTCCACCAGAGAGGGATGCATCAGTGGTCAACAGGGTCCAGATAAATTGGACCGTGGACTCTACATTCAATTTCATGTTCCTCCTATGGAACGCTTATCTGGATGTGCTCTCCACCAGAGAGGGAGACATAGGTAGTCAACAGGGTCCGGCCTTAGCTGGACCGTGGACACTCTCCACCAGCGAGGGATGCATCAGTGGTCAACAGGGTCCAGATAAATTGGACCATGAACTCTTCATCCAATTCCACTTTATTCCTATGGAACTTTTCTGTAGATTCGCCCCACTAGTGAGAGAGAGGCGTTTATAGTCAACAGGGTCCAGCGCTAGCTGGACCATGGACATCCCGTCCTTAAGATGGAACCCCACATGGATGAAAGAAATTTTGAGGAATAACTAAAATTGGCTTGACCCAGACTGCTGAGTTTTTTGTCAGCTGGATGACACAGCCTCCTCCATCCAATTCCTCATTGCCCGTATGGGAATCTCCTGTAGATGCGCTCTCTACCGGAGAGGGCTGTCTCTGTGGTCAACAGGGTCCAGACTATCTGGACATGGACATCCAGCCCTTAAAATGAAGCCCCTGCAGGCCCCACGGGTTGTGATTCCAGGCCTCAGACTTACCTTCTGCAGGCCGCATGCGCTATATGGCCCAAGGGACTGCAACTGCAGACCCTGACATAAGATCCAGTAACCTTTGGCAGTTAGGATGGAAACCCGCTGTATCACCTATAGATAATGCACTGCTGATATGATCTTTCCCACCTAGAGGAGGGAGATTTTCAAGCAGAGTCCAGCATGAAGTTTAGAGACTTTCTCCATGTGAATGGACCATGAGAACCACAAGTACCTTATTAACTTTTTTTTTTTTTTTTTTTTTTTTTTTTTTTATATATCACGAATGCAAAGTGCAACTGGGATTGAACCCAGGATACTGTGGATTCAGGCATACAAGTCTGTAACCCTACAGATTGAGCCACTAGGGCTTCTATTTCTAAGTAAGACCTCTTATGAAAACTGGGAGAGGGAACCTTACCAGAAATCTCATGTACTCCTTCACCCAGGAGATGACAACAATAAATGAAGGGCTCCTAGCTGGAGGACCCCGTACTGACAGCAGTGCCGACATGCATAACCTTACAAAAAATTGACTTAGAGCATCCACCATCATGTGAGCAATAAGCAAATATGCACCTAATAAGTAATGACAGTACATAGGTATCTGAACCCTTCTTTTAGGTTCACAGCATATAGTCCCCGCTTAGGAATTAAATGCACATTGAAAAACCGCAAGAAATAAAAAAAAAATTTGGTTGGATCTTACCATAATGGCGGTGAATCGACTTCGATATTGTGAAGTTGACAGAGTGCCCATAGCAATAGAAATTAGTGCTTTTAGTCTCTGCAGTGAACACAGAGGGAAAGCTGAAAGAGGACACGGCTTACCTTACTGCAGGGCAGTAAATGAACTGCAGCTGAAAAAGTCAGTAACCTGCACAAGGCAGGTAAGACAAAAGACTGCAGTATAAACCTAGATCTTTCACTCAGAAAGAAGGGAAAGAGAAAAAAGGATCTAAGACACCTTATTCTAAACCATAGAGGAGGCCACAGCCTCCTCCACCTGTCCAGTCGCACAGGACAGAAAAAAACACAGGGGGGAGGAGGTCGCTCTGGCCTCTTATAGGGGGAAAAACTGTTAGCTAATTAAAAGTTCCACCTGTCCTAACAGCACACAGGGGCAGGAATACCCCATCTTGTGCTGCTGTTTGGCGTAGGGGGAAAATAAATTTCTGCAGGACATGTTTGTAATTCAGGAGGGGTTCACACTTGCTCCTGCTGTCCACCCACCATGATTCTGTCGAAATTGCAGAAAAACAGATTGGGGAAGGTTTGCATACAGTCAGTTTAAAAACCCATTAATTTCAATGTTTTTTTAAAGCAATCTGCATGTGTCTGTATGCAGCCTCTCCACCATAAAACCACTTTTTTTGCACGGACACAAAATCCGCAATCTGTTTTTCTGCAATTTTGGTGGAATCAAGGTGGACAGACAGCAGGTGCAAACGTGAACGCCCCCTCAGCAGAAAAAAAAACCCTTTATGTCACTATAGACGTGCTGTATACCATGCCACCTACTCTTTGTTATCGAATTTCATGGCTTTTTTCAATTTGCATTTCAATATACATTTGGATGCACAACTGAATAAAGATGCAAAACGAACGACTGAAGCCTACACTAAAACCTGGCTCTGCTGGTTTGAGTTCCAGCGCTCTGGGGAGTATCGGACACTCTTGGGCTCTGGACCTCCTTCGTAGACATGTGAGGTATACTCTACCTGTGGTTGCTATGGATAGATGCACCCTGACGCTGGGTTCACACCAGCGTCTGTTCTCCATTCTCAGGTTTCCGTCTTCTGCATGAAACCTGTCATGCTGAGTCCGGCTGTGAGCGCCGGTGAGCGTTTTGTGCGCTCCGCTGCGAAACCGTTTTTTTTTTTTTTTTTTAACCGGACACAGAGTACTGCATGTCCGACTCTGTGTCCGGTTTAAAGAAAACGGTTTCACTGCGGAGAGCATAAAACGCTCACCCGCGCTCACGACCGGACACCTTTCAAACCCAATCAAATTAATGGGTTTGATAGATGCCGGCAGGTTTCTGTCTTCTGCCCAGTTTTGTGCAGGAAACGGAAACCTGCAGAACGGACTCCCGGCTGCAGATGTGAACGAGCCCTAAGTGGCATATCTGGCGTATCTGAAACCACAATAGCTATTGTTTTTAATGTTAGCATACACACTATGCATGGAGATGAAGTTTTGAAGAATTTACTTTTGATATCTTTTGAAGCAAATCTATTATTTATGTGTAAATGCTAGGATCAGAGGGAAGCTTTGTTCTGATAATGTAGAGAATGCTATCAGCGACTTCCTGATCTTCCTTACATTGCTCAAAATGTACTGTGTGTTCTGTCTATAGATACAACTAAAATTCGGATACATTCTGCCAAGTAGTAACACCCTGTGTCAATTAACTCTACCATGAAACTGTCTTCTTCTACATACAGTGTTGGCCAAAAGTACTGGCACCCCTGCAATTCTGTCCGATAATACTCATTTTCTTCCAGAAAATGATTGCAAGCACAAACTCTTTGGTATTAATATCTTCATTTATTTTGCTTGCAATGAAAAAACACAAAAGAGAATGAAAAAAAAGTCAAATCATTGATCATTTTACACAAACTCCAAAAATGGCCCGGACAAAAGTATTGGCCCCCTCAGCCTAATACTTGGTAGCACAACCTTTAGACAAAAAAACTGCGAACAACCGCTTCCTGTAATCATCAATGAGTTTCTTACAATGCTCTGCTGGAATTTTAGACCATTCTTCTTTGGCAAACTGCTCCAGGTCCCTGATATGTGAAGGGGGCCTTCTCCAAACTGCCATCAAGAGATTTCTCCACAGGTGTTCTATGGGATTCAGGTCTGGACTCATTGCTGGCCACTTTAGAAGTCTCCAGTACTTTCTCTCAAACCATTTTCTAGTGCTTTTTGAAGTGTGTTTTGGGTCATTGTCCTGCTGGAAGACCCATGACCTCTGAGGGAGACCCAGCTTTCTCACACTGGGCCCTACATTATGCTGCACAATGTGTTGGTAGTCTTCAGACTTCATAATGCCATGCACATGGTCAAGCAGTCCAGTGGCAAAGGCAGCAAAGCAACCCCAAAACATCAGGGAACCTCCGCCATGTTTGACTGTAGGGACCGTGTTCTTTTCTTTGACGGCCTCTTTTTTTCCCTGTAAACTCTATGTTGATGCCTTTTCAAAAAAAGCTCTACTTTTGTCTCATCTGACCAGAGAACATTCTTCCAAAACATTTTTGGCTTTCTCAGGTAAGTTTTGGCAAACTCCAGCCTGGCTTTTTTATGTCTCTGGGTAAGAAGTGGGGTCTTCCTGGGTATCCTACCATACAGTCCCTTTTCATTCAGACACTGACGGATAGTACAGGTCAACACTGTTGTACCCTCGGACTGCAGGGCAGCTTGAACTTGTTTGGATGTTAGTCGAGGTTCTTTATCCACTATCCGCACAATCTTGCGTTGAAATCTCTTGTCAATTTTTCTTTTCCGTCCACATCTAGGGAGGTTAGCCACAGTGCCATGGGCTTTAAACTTTTTGATGACACTGCGCACGGTAGATACAGGAACATTCAGGTCTTTGGAGATGGACTTGTAGCCTTGAGATTGCTCATGCTTCCTCACAATTTTGCTTCTCAAGTCCTCAGACAGTTCTTTGGTCTTCTTTCTTTTCTCCATGCTCAATGTGGTACACACAAGGACACAGGACAGAGGTTGAGTCAACTTTAATCCATTTCAACTGTCTGCAAGTGTGATTTAGTTATTGCCACCACCTGTTAGGTGCCTTAGGTAAGTAACAGGTGCTGTTAATTACAAAAATTAGAGAAGCATCACATGATTTTTCAAACAGTGCCAATACTTTTGTCCACCCCTTTTTTATGTTTGGTGTGGAATTATATCCAATTTGGCTTTTTGACAATTCTTTTTGTGGTTTTCCATTGAAGACAAATTAAATGAAGATAATAATACCAAAGAATGTGTGATTGCTATAATTTTCTGGAAGAAAATGAGTATTATCTAACAGAATTGCAGGGGTGCTAAATACTTTTGGCCAACACTGTAGTCCCCCCTGCTGTCCACTTACCTGCACAGATCACTGGTCCGGTCCCCACTGTTCTCGGTCCTCTTCCCGCCTCCCAGGTTAGTGTTACAGACCTAGGAAGAAGGCGGTGCCTGTGGCTTAGGAGAGTGTAGGCGGGTACAGGGCGGGGAGATGTCCATTCATTCCTCTCGGACCTAGCTAACATTGTTAGCTTTTCCCACAATGCTTGGCCAGTAGCAAAGCATTGTGGGAAATAACCTCCGACCTCGATTCCGATCGCGATCGTGAAATTTACTCGATCGCCGATCGAAATCCAATCTTTTCTGATCCTGATCGCTCAACCCTAGTCCCCAGCCTTAAACACAGTTTTTCTTTCCTGCGGTCTTTACGCCATGTGGGGCCCCAGCCTTAGATAGAAATAAAGTCAAGGTTATATTACTTTAGTCCTTCCCCCCATATCTTTTTTCTTTCCTTTTCCCTGTTCGCACATAACTTGTCTCTCCCATCCACACTTCCCAGTAATTACTAAATGCCCCTTACCTGTGATGATGTGCCCCTGCAGCTGCCTGCCACTTTAGTAGTTATGCCCCTGGGGTACAAGTGCATGCTCCTATATGTTCAAATCTACAAACACTATAAAAAAATTCCTAATATTTACGGGTTTAGATTCTTGTTCAACATAGTATAAAGAACTAAAGCAGACAATGTCCACATGAAATCTCATCATGAGATATGTCTGAGGACAAGTAAAAGGACAAGTCATAAATATCAAAGCGTGTGCACTAGAGATGAGCGAACAGTGTTCTATCGAACTCATGTTCGATCGGATATTAGGCTGTTCGGCATGTTCGAATCGAATCGAACACCGCGTGGTAAAGTGCGCCATTACTCGATTCCCCTCCCACCTTCCCTGGCGCCTTTTTTGCTCCAATAACAGCGCAGGGTAGGTGGGACAGGAACTACGACACCGGTGACGTTGAAAAAAGTAGGCAAAACCCATTGGCTGCCGAAAACATGTGACCTCTAATTTAAAAGAACAGCGCCGCCCAGCTTCGCGTCATTCTGAGCTTGCAATTCACCAAGGACGGAGGTTTCCGTCCAGTTAGCTAGGGGTTAGATTCTGGGTAGGCAGGGACAGGCTAGGATAGGAAGGAGAAGACAACCAACAGCTCTTATAAGAGCTAAATTCCAGGGAGAAGCTTGTCAGTGTAACGTGGCACTGACGGGCTCAATCGCCGCAACCCAGCTTTCCCAGGATCCTGAATGGAATACACTGTCAGTGTATTCCCGTATACCCAATATATACCCCCGATACCCGTTCCAACGGTGTGCCCCCCCACCTTCACCCCAGAAATACCCTGCAAGTCCCCTAGCAATAGGATTGGGGCTATATACACCCACTATTTTTGCTACTGCCATATAGTGCCATTGTCTCACTGGGAATTCAAAGAATATATTGGGCTTACATATAACTTCAATTCCAGGGAGAAGCTTGTCAGTGTAACGTGGCACTGACGGGCTCAATCGCTGCAACCCAGCTTTCCCAGGATCCTGAATGGAACACACTGACAGTGTATTCCCGTATACCCCATATATACACCCCAAATCCCCGTTCCAACGGTGTGCCCCCCCACCTTCACCTCAGAAATACCCTGCAAGTCCCCTAGCAATAGAATTGGGGCTATATACACCCACAATTTTTGCTACTGGTATATAGTGCCATTGTCTGACTGGGAATTCAAAGAATATATTGGGGTGACATGCACCCACAATTTTTGCTACTGCTATACAGTGCCATTGTCTCACTGGGAATTCAAAGAATATATGGGGGTTATGTGCACCCACAATTTTTAATACTGGTATACAGTGCCATTGTCTGACTGGGAATTCAAAGAATATATGGGGGTTACGTGCACCCACAATTTTTGCTACTGCTATACAGTTCCATTGTCTCACTGGGAATTCAAAGAATATATGGGGGTTATGTGCACCCACAATTTTTAATACTGGTATACAGTGCCATTGTCTGACTGGGAATTCAAAGAATATATGGGGGTTACGTGCACCCACAATTTTTAATACTGTTATACAGTTCCATTGTCTCACTGGGAATTCAAAGAATATATGGGGGTTATGTGCACCCACAATTTTTAATACTGGTATACAGTGCCATTGTCTGACTGGGAATTCAAAGAATATATGGGGGTTACGTGCACCCACAATTTTTCATACTGGTATACAGTGCCATTGTCTCACTGGGAATTCAAAGAATATATTGGGGTTATGTGCACCCACAATTTTTACTACTGGTATATAGTGCCATTGTCTGACTGGGAATTCAAAGAATATATGGGGGTTATGTGCACCCACAATTTTTAATACTGGTATACAGTGCCATTGTCTGACTGGGAATTCAAAGAATATATGGGGGTTATGTGCACCCACAATTTTTAATACTGGTATACAGTGCCATTGTCTGACTGGGAATTCAAAGAATATATTGGGGTTATGTGCACCCACAATTTTTACTACTGGTATACAGTGCCATTGTCTGACTGGGAATTCAAAGAATATATGGGGGTTATGTGCACCCACAATTTTTAATACTGGTATATAGTGCCATTGTCTGACTGGGAATTCAAAGAATATATGGGGGTTACGTGCACCCACAATTTTTGCTACTGCTATACAGTTCCATTGTCTCACTGGGAATTCAAAGAATATATGGGGGTTATGTGCACCCACAATTTTTAATACTGGTATACAGTGCCATTGTCTGACTGGGAATTCAAAGAATATATGGGGGTTATGTGCACCCACAATTTTTACTACTGGTATACAGTGCCATTGTCTGACTGGGAATTCAAAGAATATATTGGGGTGACGTGCACCCACAATTTTTGCTACTGCTATACAGTGCCATTGTCTCACTGGGAATTCAAAGAATATATGGGGGTTATGTGCACCCACAATTTTTAATACTGGTATACAGTGCCATTGTCTGACTGGGAATTCAAAGAATATATTGGGGTTATGTGCACCCACAATTTTTAATACTGGTATATAGTGCCATTGTCTGACTGGGAATTCAAAGAATATATGGGGGTTATGTGCACCCACAATTTTTAATACTGGTATACAGTGCCATTGTCTGACTGGGAATTCAAAGAATATATTGGGGTTATGTGCACCCACAATTTTTACTACTGGTATACAGTGCCATTGTCTCACTGGGAATTCAAAGAATATATTGGGGTTATGTGCACCCACAATTTTTACTACTGGTATATAGTGCCATTGTCTGACTGGGAATTCAAAGAATATATGGGGGTTACGTGCACCCACAATTTTTGCTACTGCTATACAGTTCCATTGTCTCACTGGGAATTCAAAGAATATATGGGGGTTATGTGCACCCACAATTTTTAATACTGGTATATAGTGCCATTGTCTGACTGGGAATTCAAAGAATATATGGGGGTTACGTGCACCCACAATTTTTGCTACTGCTATACAGTTCCATTGTCTCACTGGGAATTCAAAGAATATATGGGGGTTATGTGCACCCACAATTTTTAATACTGGTATACAGTGCCATTGTCTGACTGGGAATTCAAAGAATATATGGGGGTTATGTGCACCCACAATTTTTACTACTGGTATACAGTGCCATTGTCTGACTGGGAATTCAAAGAATATATTGGGGTGACGTGCACCCACAATTTTTGCTACTGCTATACAGTGCCATTGTCTCACTGGGAATTCAAAGAATATATGGGGGTTATGTGCACCCACAATTTTTAATACTGGTATACAGTGCCATTGTCTGACTGGGAATTCAAAGAATATATCGGGGTTATGTGCACCCACAATTTTTAATACTGGTATATAGTGCCATTGTCTGACTGGGAATTCAAAGAATATATGGGGGTTATGTGCACCCACAATTTTTAATACTGGTATACAGTGCCATTGTCTGACTGGGAAATCAAAGAATATATTGGGGTTATGTGCACCCACAATTTTTACTACTGGTATACAGTGCCATTGTCTCACTGGGAATTCAAAGAATATATTGGGGTTATGTGCACCCACAATTTTTACTACTGGTATATAGTGCCATTGTCTGACTGGGAATTCAAAGAATATATGGGGGTTATGTGCACCCACAATTTTTAATACTGGTATATAGTGCCATTGTCTGACTGGGAATTCAAAGAATATATGGGGGTTACGTGCACCCACAATTTTTGCTACTGCTATACAGTTCCATTGTCTCACTGGGAATTCAAAGAATATATGGGGGTTATGTGCACCCACAATTTTTAATACTGGTATACAGTGCCATTGTCTGACTGGGAATTCAAAGAATATATGGGGGTTATGTGCACCCACAATTTTTACTACTGGTATACAGTGCCATTGTCTGACTGGGAATTCAAAGAATATATTGGGGTGACGTGCACCCACAATTTTTGCTACTGCTATACAGTGCCATTGTCTCACTGGGAATTCAAAGAATATATGGGGGTTATGTGCACCCACAATTTTTAATACTGGTATACAGTGCCATTGTCTGACTGGGAATTCAAAGAATATATTGGGGTTATGTGCACCCACAATTTTTAATACTGGTATATAGTGCCATTGTCTGACTGGGAATTCAAAGAATATATGGGGGTTATGTGCACCCACAATTTTTAATACTGGTATACAGTGCCATTGTCTGACTGGGAATTCAAAGAATATATTGGGGTTATGTGCACCCACAATTTTTACTACTGGTATACAGTGCCATTGTCTCACTGGGAATTCAAAGAATATATTGGGGTTATGTGCACCCACAATTTTAACTACTGGTATACAGTGCCATTGTCTGACTGGGAATTCAAAGAATATATTGGGGTTATGTGCACCCACAATTTTTAATACTGGTATATAGTGCCATTGTCTGACTGGGAATTCAAAGAATATATGGGGATTTTGTGCACCCACAATTTTTAATACTGGTATACAGTGCCATTGACTGACTGGGAATTCAAAGAATATATTGGGGTTATGTGCACCCACAATTTTTACTACTGGTATACAGTGCCATTGTCTCACTGGGAATTCAAAGAATATATTGGGGTTATGTGCACCCACAATTTTTACTACTGGTATATAGTGCCATTGTCTGACTCGGAATTCAAAGAATATATGGGGGTTACGTGCACCCACAATTTTTGCTACTGCTATACAGTTCCATTGTCTCACTGGGAATTCAAAGAATATATGGGGGTTATGTGCACCCACAATTTTTAATACTGGTATACAGTGCCATTGTCTGACTGGGAATTCAAAGAATATATGGGGGTTATGTGCACCCACAATTTTTACTACTGGTATACAGTGCCATTGTCTGACTGGGAATTCAAAGAATATATTGGGGTGACGTGCACCCACAATTTTTGCTACTGCTATACAGTGCCATTGTCTCACTGGGAATTCAAAGAATATATGGGGGTTATGTGCACCCACAATTTTTAATACTGGTATACAGTGCCATTGTCTGACTGGGAATTCAAAGAATATATTGGGGTTATGTGCACCCACAATTTTTAATACTGGTATATAGTGCCATTGTCTGACTGGGAATTCAAAGAATATATGGGGGTTATGTGCACCCACAATTTTTAATACTGGTATACAGTGCCATTGTCTGACTGGGAATTCAAAGAATATATTGGGGTTATGTGCACCCACAATTTTTACTACTGGTATACAGTGCCATTGTCTCACTGGGAATTCAAAGAATATATTGGGGTTATGTGCACCCACAATTTTTACTACTGGTATATAGTGCCATTGTCTGACTGGGAATTCAAAGAATATATGGGGGTTACGTGCACCCACAATTTTTACTACTGCTATACAGTTCCATTGTCTCACTGGGAATTCAAAGAATATATGGGGGTTATGTGCACCCACAATTTTTAATACTGGTATATAGTGCCATTGTCTGACTGGGAATTCAAAGAATATATGGGGGTTACGTGCACCCACAATTTTTGCTACTGCTATACAGTTCCATTGTCTCACTGGGAATTCAAAGAATATATGGGGGTTATGTGCACCCACAATTTTTAATACTGGTATACAGTGCCATTGTCTGACTGGGAATTCAAAGAATATATGGGGGTTATGTGCACCCACAATTTTTACTACTGGTATACAGTGCCATTGTCTGACTGGGAATTCAAAGAATATATTGGGGTGACGTGCACCCACAATTTTTGCTACTGCTATACAGTGCCATTGTCTCACTGGGAATTCAAAGAATATATTGGGGTTATGTGCACCCACAATTTTTAATACTGGTATATAGTGCCATTGTCTGACTGGGAATTCAAAGAATATATGGGGGTTATGTGCACCCACAATTTTTAATACTGGTATACAGTGCCATTGTCTGACTGGGAATTCAAAGAATATATTGGGGTTATGTGCACCCACAATTTTTACTACTGGTATACAGTGCCATTGTCTCACTGGGAATTCAAAGAATATATTGGGGTTATGTGCACCCACAATTTTTACTACTGGTATATAGTGCCATTGTCTGACTGGGAATTCAAAGAATATATGGGGGTTACGTGCACCCACAATTTTTGCTACTGCTATACAGTTCCATTGTCTCACTGGGAATTCAAAGAATATATGGGGGTTATGTGCACCCACAATTTTTAATACTGGTATATAGTGCCATTGTCTGACTGGGAATTCAAAGAATATATGGGGGTTACGTGCACCCACAATTTTTGCTACTGCTATACAGTTCCATTGTCTCACTGGGAATTCAAAGAATATATGGGGGTTATGTGCACCCACAATTTTTAATACTGGTATACAGTGCCATTGTCTGACTGGGAATTCAAAGAATATATGGGGGTTATGTGCACCCACAATTTTTACTACTGGTATACAGTGCCATTGTCTGACTGGGAATTCAAAGAATATATTGGGGTGACGTGCACCCACAATTTTTGCTACTGCTATACAGTGCCATTGTCTCACTGGGAATTCAAAGAATATATGGGGGTTATGTGCACCCACAATTTTTAATACTGGTATACAGTGCCATTGTCTGACTGGGAATTCAAAGAATATATTGGGGTTATGTGCACCCACAATTTTTAATACTGGTATATAGTGCCATTGTCTGACTGGGAATTCAAAGAATATATGGGGGTTATGTGCACCCACAATTTTTAATACTGGTATACAGTGCCTTTGTCTGACTGGGAATTCAAAGAATATATTGGGGTTATGTGCACCCACAATTTTTACTACTGGTATACAGTGCCATTGTCTCACTGGGAATTCAAAGAATATATTGGGGTTATGTGCACCCACAATTTTTACTACTGGTATACAGTGCCATTGTCTGACTGGGAATTCAAAGAATATATTGGGGTTATGTGCACCCACAATTTTTAATACTGGTATATAGTGCCATTGTCTGACTGGGAATTCAAAGAATATATGGGGGTTATGTGCACCCACAATTTTTAATACTGGTATACAGTGCCATTGTCTGACTGGGAAATCAAAGAATATATTGGGGTTATGTGCACCCACAATTTTTACTACTGGTATACAGTGCCATTGTCTCACTGGGAATTCAAAGAATATATTGGGGTTATGTGCACCCACAATTTTTACTACTGGTATATAGTGCCATTGTCTGACTGGGAATTCAAAGAATATATGGGGGTTACGTGCACCCACAATTTTTGCTACTGCTATACAGTTCCATTGTCTCACTGGGAATTCAAAGAATATATGGGGGTTATGTGCACCCACAATTTTTAATACTGGTATATAGTGCCATTGTCTGACTGGGAATTCAAAGAATATATGGGGGTTACGTGCACCCACAATTTTTGCTACTGCTATACAGTTCCATTGTCTCACTGGGAATTCAAAGAATATATGGGGGTTATGTGCACCCACAATTTTTAATACTGGTATACAGTGCCATTGTCTGACTGGGAATTCAAAGAATATATGGGGGTTATGTGCACCCACAATTTTTACTACTGGTATACAGTGCCATTGTCTGACTGGGAATTCAAAGAATATATTGGGGTGACGTGCACCCACAATTTTTGCTACTGCTATACAGTGCCATTGTCTCACTGGGAATTCAAAGAATATATGGGGGTTATGTGCACCCACAATTTTTACTACTGGTATACAGTGCCATTGTCTCACTGGGAATTCAAAGAATATATTGGGGTTATGTGCACCCACAATTTTTACTACTGGTATACAGTGCCATTGTCTCACTGGGAATTCAAAGAATATATTGGGGTTATGTGCACCCACAATTTTTACTACTGGTATATAGTGCCATAGTCTGACTGGGAATTCAAAGAATATATGGGGGTTACGTGCACCCACAATTTTTGCTACTGCTATACAATTCCATTGTCTCACTGGGAATTCAAAGAATATATGGGGGTTATGTGCACCCACAATTTTTAATACTGGTATATAGTGCCATTGTCTGACTGGGAATTCAAAGAATATATGGGGGTTACGTGCACCCACAATTTTTGCTACTGCTATACAGTTCCATTGTCTCACTGGGAATTCAAAGAATATATGGGGGTTATGTGCACCCACAATTTTTAATACTGGTATACAGTGCCATTGTCTGACTGGGAATTCAAAGAATATATGGGGGTTATGTGCACCCACAATTTTTACTACTGGTATACAGTGCCATTGTCTGACTGGGAATTCAAAGAATATATTGGGGTGACGTGCACCCACAATTTTTGCTACTGCTATACAGTGCCATTGTCTCACTGGGAATTCAAAGAATATATGGGGGTTATGTGCACCCACAATTTTTACTACTGGTATACAGTGCCATTGTCTCACTGGGAATTCAAAGAATATATTGGGGTTATGTGCACCCACAATTTTTACTACTGGTATACAGTGCCATTGTCTGACTGGGAATTCAAAGAATATATTGGGGTTATGTGCACCCACAATTTTTAATACTGGTATATAGTGCCATTGTCTGACTGGGAATTCAAAGAATATATGGGGGTTATGTGCACCCACAATTTTTAATACTGGTATACAGTGCCATTGTCTGACTGGGAATTCAAAGAATATATTGGGGTTATGTGCACCCACAATTTTTACTACTGGTATACAGTGCCATTGTCTCACTGGGAATTCAAAGAATATATTGGGGTTATGTGCACCCACAATTTTTACTACTGGTATACAGTGCCATTGTCTGACTGGGAATTCAAAGAATATATTGGGGTTATGTGCACCCACAATTTTTAATACTGGTATATAGTGCCATTGTCTGACTGGGAATTCAAAGAATATATGGGGGTTATGTGCACCCACAATTTTTAATACTGGTATACAGTGCCATTGTCTCACTGGGAATTCCACAAATAATTTGGGGATTCATTCACCCTACATCTCAGGCTCTTGCCATATTCACCCAGGTTGTCAGTGCTGCACCAGCTCGTTCCCAGACAGCTCGGCCCGAAAAACACGTTACCTATATAGAGGATTTGGACAATGAAGACAACATGTTCTAAATCTAATGTCTGCACCTTCTCCAGAATTAAAATAAAGGCAACGTTTAACTTTCAAATAGCACTGCACAAAGGAAGAGCTTATTAGCTTGTCTCATGACATGCTACTGAAAAGTTTCATTTGTGTATCTTAATGTAAATATAGTTGTATAAGCTTTTTGGGTTTTAGGCACTGCCAAGTTATTTATTACCACCCGCTCCCTTATAATGATGATGACGCCAAAGTCACTGTGGGTGTTCAGAGCTCACAGCTTTGGGTGACATTTGTCTTGCTCTCTGTCGGTACCAGCTGTCTTTTTGGATACCGTAAAGTTATGTTGACTTTATTAACAGCTATAGAAGCTTTAGCTTCTTGTTGTGACGGTGTGTAACCCTAACAACACTAAGTGGGATACACATTAATAGTCAGTCTATGTACGCTAAACGTATCACTGAAGTAATTTTTTTTCCCTCTCCCCTAATATAAGAAAGGAACAGACATTAGACCTAGACCGGGGTTCGAGGCTTGAAAAAATCCAGTATTATTTGTTCTTCATGATGTGAAATATGTGTTGAAAAGCAACCCAAGATGAAGTCAGCCATGTGTGCCAGTGTGTTACTTGGCATGCCTTTGCTGGCCCCAACTGTAAGGGTCACTCTCCATTTCCTCCATTTTCCACTCCCCTTCACACCATTTGTGGTGAAGCAATGGGATGCACTGAAGTGCACCCTCTAGCCTCGTGTGGGATAGGGACATCAGATGCCACTCCAACCCCCTCGTCTTCCTCCGCCAGCCAACGGTGCGAAGATGAGAGGAGTGTGCTCTGAATGTTTTCTGCCTAGCAGAGGCTAGTTCTCACTTACGAAAATGGCCCCACTTTGACCTGTATATCAGGCACAATGGTGTAGGTTTCAAAGAAACATGGCACCAACAAGTTGGAAAACGTGGGCCATGCGTGGACCGTGTTTGAGTCTGGCAAGCTCCAGATCTGCTACCAGGTTCCAGCCATTATCACAGGCGCAAAAATGCCAGGCCCCAGGTGTAGCAGGGAAAAAAAAAATGCCATCTCAGCCAGGATGGCATCCCTGACCTCGGAGGCACTGTGCTGTCTGTCCCCCAAGCTGATCAGTTTCAGCACGGCCTGCTGACATCTCCCCATGCCAGTGTTACAGTGTTTTCCGCTAGTAGCTGGGGTGGAGGTTGCAGCTTCGTAGGGTTTCAGTCTACTCCTGCCATGAATTTTGGCCTGGGAGAGGAGATAGGCCACCCCAGTTTGCACCCGGGGAACAGACTCCACCACATTCGCCCTGCCTGTCATTAAAGATAAGCACTGCAGCATCCCTGACCACAGGCGCTTGTCCATGTGTCGGTGGTCAAGTGGACCTTGCAGCAAAGCGCAGAGCTCTGGGCCCGACTGATGTTATGGGACACATGCAGGCGCAAGGCAGAGACAGCACACCAAGAGAAGTAGTAACGGCTAGGCCCAGCATAGGGAGGTGCCCCAGCTGCCATCTGCTGACGGAAGGCCTGGGTCTCCAGAAGCATAAACAAACACCAACATCTCCAGGGCCAGCAGTTTATCGATGAGGCTGTTACAGGCTTGGGCATGGGGGTGGGTTGTATTGTACTTCTGCCTGCAATGAAAAGCTTGGGAAATGTGGAGTGGCTGGGAAGAGGCGCATGATGGTGCAGGCCAAAAGGGCGCATGAGGGTGAACTCCCCAATGTGACAGAGATAGGTGTGTAGGTGTCCTTGCATCATATACTTGCACCATATTTGGCTTTGGAAGTTAATTTTGTGCCAAAAAGTGGTTAAGACAGCGATCCCTCAGCTACTCCCGTTACACTGTCTATTGAAGTTACCATCTGTGGAAGTGGACCACCGTTTCTAAGATCCCAAAGCAAGCAGGCAAGAGATGTGCAGTTCAGAAAAAAAGATGAGAAAATAAGTTTAGGCTGTAGAGCACAGAGGGATCGGAGAGGACAGAGCTGGTGTCGGCCAGGTATTCCCACAACATGCGCCTATACTTGTCCCTCCTGGTGACACTAGGCCCCTGAGTGGCAGTAATTTGTCCAGGGGGGCCATTAACGTGTTCCAGACCTAGGAATAAGTCTTCCAACAGGGTAGAGTTTTGCATGCCTTTGCTTCTACCCACTGTTTTTGCTGCTTAGCTTCCCTCCACATCTACTCTGCTTTCACCCCTAAACATCACCCCAGTTTATGCCTTTGCTTCTACCCAGGTTTTTTGTTGATTTAGCTTCCCTCTACATCTACACTGCTTTAGCCCCTAGACATCACCCCTGTCCATGTGGGGTCGGTGGCCTCGTCATCCACCAACTCCTCTTCCAATTGCGCACTGCCCCCTTACTGCAAACCGCACATGACCACAGCTTGCCTTGATGGCAACTGTGTCTCATGATCCCCACTTAGGTCCAGACAAGTCGGTGGCGGGTCCAAAACCCCAAAATTGGAAGGAAATGGCAGATGCTGCAGTATTTCTAACACCTGTTCCTGGTGCTCGGGCCTGGTCTGTGTTGTACCCTGCACCCTGCTTAACGCATCTGCCATATCCGAAGTTGTGCTGAGCGCATGCTAATGTTTCGTGTCCAGTGCAATGGATGGGATGGGATTTCACATAAGTCTGCCACCCATGGCCACTCATGGTTGAGCAACTGAGGGAGTTGACTTTGACGAACCCGAGGGTTTTGGAGTTGGAACTACATCAAAGGTCTGTGCTGCTCACACACTCTGCTCAACACATGATATGTTTAGTGCCAGCAGTGTGGAGACGTCGCACAACAGCCGTTGTTCCAGCAGGTACAGGCGTTGTAGGAGTGCATAGAGGCTAGCAGCGGCAACTATACACTTTAAAAACTATCCGCACAAGCGCCACACTTTCACCAGTAGCTCAGGAACATTGGGGTACCTTTTTCAAAAGATTAGCAGCAATGAGTTAAAAACGTGGCCCAGGCATGGAATATGTTGCAGGCTGCCAAGCTACAGAGCCAATCCCAGGTTACGGCCATTATCACACATGACAACATGCCTGGGCCCAGGTGCAGTGGCAAAAACCACATTGCCGTCTCATCGAGGATGGCATGACTCACTTTGTAGGCAGTGTGCTGTCTGGCCCCCAAGCTGATGAGCTTCAGCACGGCCCGCTGACGTCTCCCCACACCAGTGTTGCAGCGTTTCCAGCTCGTAGCTGGGGTCAATTTAACAGCGGAGGAGGGTGGTGTTTCAGCCCTCCTCCCAGGAATGTTGTGTGGGGAGACAAGTCAGGCCACCACATTTTGCGACCCGGTCCACGCCTCAACTACATTCAACCACTGTGCCCAAATTGAAAGGTAGCGTCCCTGTCCGCATGCACTTGTCCATTCGTAACTGGTCACATGGAACTTTAGGGCTAAGCGCTGAATTTAGGGACCGCCTCATGTTTGGGGGAAAGTGCTGGTGTGGACGGCACAGTGCGGTGGCGCAGTAGACACTCTGCCCAAAAAAGGCAGAGTGTCCCCCAGCCGGGATTCCAACATCTCCTGGGCCAGATTTCTTGAGATGAGGCCGTTGAAGCCTTGGGCATGTGGGTGGGTTGCGCTGTACTTTAGCATGAAATGAAAGGCTTGGGAGATGGGGAGTTGCTGGGAAGAGGCGCATGATGGCGCGGGCAAAAGGAGAAATGGCAGGAAAAGGTGAGGATAAGGGTGAACTCCCCAAAGTGTCAGAGGCAGATGTGGAGGTGTCCTGGCTCCTGGTCTGGACTGCAGCTCCAGCCCTGTCAACAGTGGAAGAGGCAGTGGCCGCCAGGCCAAACGACGATTATCCTGCGCTTGCTCTCACCCACTGAGCCCAGGGCTTGCCTTCCAAATGATGGCACCTGCAAGAGGTGGTGAGATTCCTCTCCGCAGATCTCCAAACCATCTTGGACTTGCAAATTGCACTAAATTTGTCATGTAACTGACATGTATATGATGAGTCTATCCATTGTCTGTTCATTTTGGTGAAAGTCAGCCTGTCAGCTGACAGACAGCTGTGCTTGTCAGTGATGATGTCACCGGCTGCTTGTACCCCCAGTTTTTGCTGCTTAGCTTGCCTCCACATCCACACTGCTTTTGCCCCTACACATCACCCCTATCCATGCCTGTGCCTCTAGCCATAAGTCTGCCACCCATGGAAACTCATGGTGCAGAAAGTGAGGGAGCTGACTCTGAGGAACCCTTGGGTTTTGTAGCTGGTACTCCATCAAAGGTCTCTGCTGCTCACACACCCTGCTGAACATACGGTATCTAGGGTTAGAGCGTGTGGTGACCTCGCACAACAGTAGGTGCTTCAGGCAGATGTAGGCCTTGCTGGAGTGTATTGCGGCTAGCTCCAGGTACTGTAGACTTGGGAAAGTGGGTGTCCAAGTGCCGCACTTTCACCCTTAGCTCAGCTAATTTGGGGTATGTTTTTAAAAATCATTGCACCACTACATTGAACATGTGGGCCAGGCATGGAACGTGTTGGAGGCTGGCAAACTCCAGAGCCCTCCAACAAGCTAAAAAACCTGGCCCCAGGGGCAGCGGGGATAAACAAATTGCCATCTCATCCAGGATGGCATCCCTGACCTCAGAGGCAGTGTGCTGTCCGTCTCCCAAGCTGATGAGCTTCAGCCCAGCCTGCTGACGTCTCCCCACACCAGTGTTGCAGCGTTTTCAGCTCGTAGCTGGGGTAAATCTAACAGCGGAGGAGGAGGAGGGTGGTGTTTCAGCCCTCCTCCCAGGAATGTTTTGTGGGGAAACAAGTCAGGAAAATTCTTGAAACGGGAGAGTTTTGCATCTTTGCCCTTGCTGCCTATGGACATCCCTTTGCCTCTAGCCACCATTTTCCCTGCTTTGCTTGCCTCCACATCCACACTGCTTTTGCCCCTAGACATCACCCCAGTCCATGCCTTAGCTTGTACCCCCAGTTTTTCCTGCTTAGCTTGCCTCCACATCCACACTGCTTTTGCCCCTAGACATCACCCCAGTCCATGCCTTAGCTTGTACCCCCAGTTTTTCCTGCTTAGCTTGCCTCCACATCCACACTGCTTTTGCCCCTAGACATCACCCCAGTCCATGCCTTAGCTTGTACCCCCAGTTTTTCCTGCTTAGCTTGCCTCCACATCCACACTGCTTTTGCCCCTAGACATCACCCCAGTCCATGCCTTAGCTTGTACCCCCAGTTTTTCCTGCTTAGCTTGCCTCCACATCCACACTGCTTTTGCCCCTAGACATCACCCCAGTCCATGCCTTAGCTTGTACCCCCAGTTTTTCCTGCTTAACTTGCCTCCACATCCACACTGCTTTTGCCCCTAGACATCACCCCAGTCCATGCCTTAGCTTGTACCCCCAGTTTTTCCTGCTTAGCTTGCCTCCACATCCACACTGCTTTTGCCCCTAGACATCATCCCTATCCATGCCTCTTCCCCTAGCCATAACTCTGCCACCCCTGGAAACTCATGGTGCAGAAACTTTGGTTGCTGACTTTGAGGAACCCTTGGGTTTTGTAGATGGAACTCCATCAAAGGTCTGTGCAGCTCACACACCCTGCTCAAGATATGGTATTGTAGGGTTTCAGCGTGTGTGAATGACGGACAACAGCCTGTGTTTGGACAGATGTAGGCCTTGCTAGAGTGTTTTTAGGCTAGCAGCGACTCCTGTGCACTTGCAAAAGTGGGCGCACAAGCGCCGCATTTTCAACAGTAGCTTCGGTACATTTGGGTATGTTTTTAAAAAACTTTGCACCACTAGGTTAGACGTGGGCCAAACATGGAACGTGTTGGAGGCTGGCAAGCTCCAGAGCCGCTACCAGGTTCCAGCCATTATCACAGGCGTAAAAATGCCAGGCCCCAGGTGTAGCAGGGAAAAAAAAATGCCATCTCAGCCAGGATGGCATCCCTGACCTCGGAGGCACTGTGCTGTCTGTCCCCCAAGCTGATGAGCTTCAGCACCGCCTGCTGACGTCTCCCCACACCAGTGTTTTAGCGTTTGCCGCTAGTAGCTGTGGTGGAGGTTGCAGCGTCGTAGGGTTTCAGTCTACTCCTGCCATGAATTTTGGCCTGGGAGAGGAGATAGGCCACCCCAGTTTGCACCCGGGGAACAGACTCCACCACATTCACCCTGCCTGTCATTAAAGATAAGCACTGCAGCATCCCTGACCACAGGCGCTTGTCCAAGTGTCGGTGGTCAAGTGGACCTTGCAGCAAAGCGCGGAACTAAGGGCCCACCTGATGTTGAGTGACACGTGCTGGTGAAAGGCGGGGACGCCACACCGGGAGAAGTTGAGACGGCTAGGGACGGCATAGTGAGGTGCCACAGTTGCCATCAGGTCCGGGAAGGCGGGAGTTTCAACAAGCCGGAACGCCAACCTCTCCTGGGCCAGCAGTTTAGCGATGTTGGCGTTCTAGGCTTGCGTGGGTGGGTGGTTAGCGGTGTATTTCTGCCGGCGCTCCAATGTCTGAGAGATGGTGGGTTGTTGTAAAGAAGCGCCTGATGGTGCCTTTGATGGTGCAGGAGAAGGAGATAAGACAGAAACAGGGGAGGATGAGGGAGAAGTCAACAAAGTGGCGGAGGCAGATGAAGTGATGTCCTGGCTCGTCCTCTGGAGTGCATCGCCAGCACTGTGAGCAGAGGCAGTGGCATGAACGGCGGGCGACGTTTGTCCTGCCGTTGCTGCCTGCCACTGATTCCATTGCTTGGATTCCAAATGACGGTGCATTGAAGTGGTGGACAGGTTGCTCTTCTCAGGGCCCCTACTCGATTTCGAGAGGCAAATTGTGTAGACGACACTATATCTGTCCTCGGCGCATTCCTTGAAAAAACTCTACACCTTCAAGAAACGTGCCCTCGATGGGGGAGTTTTTCTGGGCTGGGTACAAAAGGGAACATCTTCGGACATTCCGGGTCTGGCCTGACTTCGGCAAAGCAGCTGACCTCTGCCTCTGGACATGTCTCTGCCTCTAGCTACCCTTTTTGGTGCTGCACCTGCCTCAACATCCACACTACTTTCCCAGCTTGACATCTGCCTTGTCCAGGTGGGGTCGGTGTCCTCGTCGTCCACCACCTCCTCTTCCAACTCCTGTCTCGCCTCCTCCTCCTGCACAATGCGCATGTCAACTGGCTGCCCTGACAGCAACTGCGTCTCATCGTCGTCGATGAGGGTGGGTTGCTGGTCATCCGCCACCAAATCGACCGGAGATGGAATGGAGGAGACTCTAGTGTTTGAGCATCTGGACACAGATACTCGTCTGTTAGGTCCGTGGAATCGCGAAATGGAGGGGCAGGTTGCGGTACAGTCAAAGGAAGGGAGAACAGCTCTGGGGAGCAGGGACAGTTGGGGTTATTGTTCTGGGAAGATTGGGAATTTTGGGTGGAAGGAGGACAAGACTGTTGGGTAAGAGGAGGTAGAGGCTGACTGGCTGGTGGACAATGTGCTTTAAGCGTTATCCGACAGCCATTGCAAGACCTGTTCCTGGTTCTCGGGCCTACTAATCTTTGTACCATTCAGCCTAGTTAATGTGGAACTTTTGTGCAAAGCGCAGAACTTAGGGCCCGCCTGATGTTAAGGGACACACGCTGGTACAAGGCTCAACTCACCCTAAGTGCCAAAAACACTGCTGGTGCAAGGCTCTACTCATGCCAAGGGCCTCAATCTCTGCTGGTAGCTCAGCTTAAGGTCATGTAACTTTGTTTGGAAGGGCTCATGTTAAGGGCTAGAAAAGTGAATTTTGGAAGGTCTTACCACATCACACACACACACACACACACACACACTCAAAATGACAGTTAAGGGTGAGGGCTTTTGGAATTCCCATTGCCTATTCCATTTGTGGTTGTCATGGGGAACGTGATTTAAAGGGGTGGTTGTTACTGTTTGTTGAGCTTAAATTGGGGTTTGTGTCCATCCATTTGGGGAGTAAAGAAGGTTTCCAGGTATTTTCCCACTTTGATAGAGGTTTTTTTGAATGTGGAAAGTGTGTAGTTGTTAGGCAGTGATGTTGGGGTAATAGAGGGTCTTTGGTGTGTTAGATGCCCCCAGACATGCTTCCCCTGCTGTCCCAGTGTCATTCCAGAGGTGTTGGCATCATTTCCTGGGGTGTCATAGTGGACTTGGTGACCCTCCAGACACGGATTTGGGTTTCCCCCTTAACGAGTATCTGTTCCCCATAGACTATAATGGGGTTCGAAACCCGTTCGAACACACGAACATTGAGCGGCTGTTCGAATCGAATTTCGAACCTCGAACATTTTAGTGTTCGCTCATCTCTAGTGTGCACGGGTCACAGCTGAAACCTGATGTTTGCCAGAGGATAGGTTCCAGCGCGCAACAGGGACCATTAATCAGGTAGAACACACTACAGAGAACATGCCTTAGCTTCATATACTACATTGGGCTATTTTTATTTTTTGTGGCTATTTTTATTACAGATAATGTTGGTTCCTATAAAACACTACCCACTTCTAATCTGTGTTAATTAAATCCTGCAATGTGCCTGCTTGACGCTGGAAGCCAGATAGGCTAGCATCCCTCCTCTGCATCCTTCTGTCTCCAAACTGTCATTTTTCCTGTAGTACATGAATCTATGCCACAGGGAAACTGCTGTAATAATTTGCATGTCAATCACAGCGCTTTTTCCCTGTGAGATCTGCATTATAGCGCTCTACATTTAGCATTCATTCCTATACACCATTAGATGTAATCACCTTTTCTGAAGTGCAGTGCGTGCCATATAATTATATGTTACCAGCAGCTAAGCCCATTATGCAGTGTATAGTGCAGAACACAGAACATTTAGGAAGAATTATAATCAGAGAAATCTAAATTTTCTCAAACATCATAAAAGAAATGACTAATTCAGAGTTATAGGCAGCACGCTGTGTGCGGTTAGGGATTATTGTCTAGGTGACTGGGAAGGGATCACCCACACACGTCTATAAAAATCATTTTCTAAACCTTTTGTTCATACATATAAGAATGTTCTAATTTCATGGATGTTGTCAAATGGATAGAACAGGTGGTGGTACCATTGAAGTTGGTGCATGTGTGTAATGCACCTCTAAATCAGTGTTCCTTTGCTCCTATTAAACATCTTTATACGGTTGTTATTGCATTGTATCAAGGCTTGTAATAAGCTATGGTAATTATTAATGACAGAAGCAGTAACAAAACTGCATATCATTCAGTAGGTTTCCAGTTAGTTACAACTACTAGGAGTCCGAGGAAATCACACTTCAAGCAGCAAAAGATTGATAAAGAAGCATTACAAAGACGTGTCAAGTTAGGGTCATACCTGCGCCTGTATTCTATTCTGGGTTTCCATCCCTGAATCCACTTGAAAAATGCGGAGAGAACAGTTGTGCAAGCAAGACTTTTCTCTCTGCATTTTTCATGCGGAAACCCAGTGGACCCCATTATAGTCTTAAACTGATTAGGTTTCCATGCTGTAGGTTCCCAAGTGGACTTGAAGAACCTAATGTCAGTCTCTCAAAGCTTTACTTTTCTAACTAATACCAGTGGTAATGGCTGTTCATAGAAAGTAAAACTTACTTTAGGGCTAAGGCCCCATGTTGCGGAAATGAAAGCTTTTTTGTTGCAGATGTTGCTGCGTTTTTTGAGTCAGAACCACAACTGGATTGAGCAGAAGGGAGAAGTACAAGAGCTTCCTATATACTCTCCGTTCCTTTTGTAGCCACTTTTGGCTTTGACTCAAAAAAAAAAAATTAAAAAAAAATCTGCAACAGAAAAAGTTGCGTCTTCGCAAAGTGGGGCCTCAGCCTTACAATTCCAAGGGTACAGACAACTCATTACTTGTTTCTTCAGCTTCAGAACTCGCAATGGAGACACAACAGATTCATTGTGGTATAATAGGCCCAACAATAGGTCAATGGCAATATGACTGCTATGCTGTGGTTGGCACTGCACTCCTACATGGCCTGTCCTCTCCAAAGCTGCTGTCCAGACACTGACCCCTGCAAGTCACCTGAAGTTATCCACCAGTGATAAAAGACACACATAGATGTGCTCTTCCTTTACACTCTCCCTTTTACTAAGGTAGATGTTGAAGACATAGTAAATATAGCAGTCAGAAATACTTCAGTGTAATACAGTTGACATATGAAGCGACAGCAGTAGAACGTAAGGCCTAATTTGCAAGATTACAGGCCATGGCGAAGCACAACATACTTCTATGTCCTGGAGAAACCACTCTATGCTTCGTAGAACTGAATAGAATCTTTTTGGCTATGTTGCTCCCCAAGCTATCCAAACTCACTGTCCTCAGCTCCTACAAGCAGTTCTCCTCTTAAGCAGTCCTCCAAGCTGGCCCACTCGCAACGAGTGCAGGAACAGGCCCAATAAATAATATACAATTGAGTGCAGGTAATCCACAACAGATGATACAGCAACTCAACAATAAACCTTCAGTGTGCAAATCTGCTGAGCTAAACCATGTTAATGCAGTTCTACCAGGGACTTAACCCTTCCCAAACAACTAGTCATAAATTCAAGACATGTTTCTGTACCACCGCCCAGTGGGAATAACTCTTTGTTTTACATTGCTCTAAATACCATATGGTACAAGGAAATTTTAGATGGAAAAACGAACAATCCTGTACAGTTTTCGGTATCTTGGAAGCTCTGTAAACAAATGGTGGCTGCACATTACATAATAGGTAAAATGCAAGCTCAAGTTCAGCAGTCAAGAGGTCTGTGTTTATAAATGAAAGGTGCAAGAATGATTTTTATACATATCAAGTATTCAGTATTCAACAGGCATGATTTGTCTCTAAAAATAAAATAACTGAAATTTTTTTTGTAAAACTATATCACATATGGTGCTTATTCCACAAGCTTTTTCACCCCCTTTTGCTGTTCCCTACTTCTTGTAGTTCTTTTACATAAAGTTTGATGCATCCATTTGGAAATACTCCTTACATACCTCCAACATAAGTGATATATATCATAGAGTTGCCCATACTATGCCTGTAAACCTTGCGGTACTATCACCTAATGTATAGCAGTGCACAGTAGATTGTGCTTTTCTTTACAATATAAAAAAGTCTACTAATATATTCCTCACCAGCAGAATAGGATCTTTTGGCATCCATTTATCATTATAATCCAGCTCCATAGTATTTTATATCTCAGTTTATTAGTATGTTTACACTTGGTTGACAAGCTGAAGACATGGCCATGGCCAAAATGTTGTGTGTTCTGGCTTAAAGGGATCCTATCATTAGAATTCCTTTTTTTCTAACTAACACCTTTAGATGTCTTCTTCGCACTGCCGTTCGATAGATATTCTGTTTTCCGTATTTCTGTTTTATGCAAATGAGTTCTCTCGCAGAACTGCGGGCGGGCCCTAGCACTCAAGCAGCACTGGGGGCATCCCCATTGATACGAGAGAACTCTCCAGCACCGCCTCCATCTTCGTCAGGAACCGGCCTCTATGTGTCGTCTTCCGGCCCGGCTTTCAATCTTCTACACATGCGCAGTCGGCTCTGCCAGCGGGCCTTGGGCAGAGCAGACTGCACCTGCGTGTGGTCATTTTTTTGAGGCCGCTTACTACAGGAGACTGCGTTAGTGGCCACAAAAAAATGGCCGCGCGCAGGTGCAGTTGGCACTGCCCGAGGCCTGCTAGCAGAGCCGACTGCGCATGCTTAGAAGATTGAAAGCAATGTTGGAAGATGACGCGTAGAGGCCGGTTCCTGAAGAAGATGGATGCGGCGCTGGAGAGTTCTCTTGCAGCATTGGGGACGCCCCCAGTGCTGTTTGAGCGCTGGAGCCCGCCCCCAGTGCTTCGAGATAACTCATTGCATAAAGACAGAAAACAGAGTATCTACCGAACGGCGGCGCGGAGAAGACATCTAAAGGTAGGAGAAGAATAGCCTTTATTAAGGCTATTCCTACATGTTAGTTAGAAAAAAATGGATTCTAATGATAGGATCCCTTTAAACAAGTTATCTTTTACCAATAGAATAGGAGATAACTTGCAGATTGTTTGGGTCTCACTGCCCAGACCCAAACTGATCAGGAGGGAGTTATTGTTCTCATTTCTGAAAGGGGCAATGGTTGGGCCCCATCCTACTTGCTAAGATGGGAGTACCCCTTTAAGTCTGCATTTGTTATATTGGTTTCAAGGAAACAATACACCAACACTTCACTCTTCACGTTACTTTTGAGATGCAATCTACATACACATCACTGAATCTTGTATGAATCCTCTATACGTGAATTATTCATTGTGACATGAGCTTTGTCTCTCTCTTTCACCTGCATAGTGCTCAATGAGTGTCATTGGCCTTGTACAATGGTGCAACATTGGGGTAGGTAGATACAATCATATGAAGTAATTTTGGCCCCCTCTTCATGCCCACAACTTCTGATTTTTTGTCACACTATACAATAAGGTGTTGAGAATGTGGCATGTGTGGTGGGACACTTAATTTACATAGATGGTTCTTTTTCTTACAAGGGTCCACAGGTAGCTTTGGTACATTTTAAGCTAATTTTACTCTTGTGTCACAACCCAATAGTCAGTGTCATTTCTACTCTATTAACTTGGATGAAAAGGCAAGTAACCTGTGGCCAGGGAGCACTACTAGCAGGAAGATATAGGCCTCTACTGAATGTTAGCAGTTATATAGACTACCAGAGTACCTACTTTCCTGACAAGTAAGTAGCATGAAAGCCTGTGCTATTTATTCACATGATGTTTCTACATGCACTACATCCTTGACCACTTCTCTCCATAGCAGCCTAATACCTCCTTGCAATGGCAGTTGCACAGGGGCCCAGTAGATGAGCGAGCCCTATCAACCTTAACACCAGCTTTTATGCCTATTATTGGTGAATTGTTAGAGAGACATAGAGAGGTGCTCCAGAAAACCTATAAAAATGCTGCTATATTTAATTGGGTCCATGGACACTGCGTTATGTTCCATTATGCTCCAGGACAGACAGCACTAGAAATCCATTTAAGAAATGAATCCTGAAATATACACTCACCGGCCACTTTATTAGGTACACCTGTCCAACTGCTCGTTAACACTTAATTTCTAATCAGCCAATCACATGGCGGCAACTCAGTGCATTTAGGCATGTAGACATGGTCAAGACAATCTCCTGCAATTCAAACCGAGCATCAGTATAGGGAAGAAAGGTGATTTGAGTGCCTTTGAACGTGGCATGGTTGTTGGTGCCAGAAGGGCTGGTCTGAGTATTTCAGAAACTGCTGATCTACTGGGATTTTCACACACAACCATCTCTAGGGTTTACAGAGAATGGTCCGAAAAAGAAAAAACATCCAGTGAGCGGCAGTTCTGTGGGCGGAAATGCGTTGTTGATGCCAGAGGTCAGAGGAGAATGGCCAGACTGGTTCGAGCTGATAGAAAGGCAACAGTGACTCAAATAGCCACCCGTTACAACCAAGGTAGCCAGAAGAGCATCTCTGAACGCACAGTACGTCGAACTTTGAGGCAGATGGGCTACAGCAGCAGAAGACCACACCGGGTGCCACTCCTTTCAGCTAAGAACAGGAAACTGAGGCTACAATTTGCACAAGCTCATCGAAATTGGACAATTGAAGATTGGAAAAACGTTGCCTGGTCTGATGAGTCTCGATTTCTGCTGCGACATTCAGATGGTAGGGTCAGAATTTGGCGTCAACAACATGAAAGCATGGATCCATCCTGCCTTGTATCAATGGTTCAGGCTGGTGGTGGTGGTGTCATGGTGTGGGGAATATTTTCTTGGCACTCTTTGGGCCCCTTGGTACCAATTGAGCATCGTTGCAACGCCAAAGCCTACCTGAGTATTGTTGCTGACCATGTCCATCCCTTTATGACCACAATGTACCCAACATCTGATGGCTACTTTCAGCAGGATAATGCGCCATGTCATAAAGCTGGAATAATCTCAGACTGGTTTCTTGAACATGACAATGAGTTCACTGTACTCCAATGGCCTCCACAGTCACCAGATCTCAATCCAATAGAGCATCTTTGGGATGTGGTGGAACGGGAGATTCGCATCATGGATGTGCAGCCGACAAATCTGCGGCAACTGTGTGATGCCATCATGTCAATATGGACCAAAATCTCTGAGGAATGCTTCCAGCACCTTGTTGAATCTATGCCACGAAGAATTGAGGCCGTTCTGAAGGCAAAAGGGGGTCCAACCCATTACTAGCATGGTGTACCTAATAAAGTGGCTGGTGAGTGTATATGTTACAGATATGAAGTAGGATCAGGATCAAGGTAGTTGAGGACGGTCTATGCTACATACAGTTCACACTTGTCTTGGGCATTTAATAGGTCTATTAATATTACATAATAAAAGAGGCCGGTTTTGTTCACACATCATTTTGAAATACTGGATGACTTATGGACATGAAGTGGAGATATAGTCAAGGACACTAGTACAAATACTATAATAGGAGCCACCAGCTATCTGCTACTTATGTAATGCCCCATCATATTGTATAATGTCATGCAGTACAGAGTCTATATGAATATACTATGATGGCAGGACTAGATGATATTACACTGCAGTCTATAGCTCTGCTGCACACTGAGGGCTTGTTCTCTGGCTAGATGTCTGCAATATCCATAATATCCTTATTTCTACATCAATAAAGTGACATGAATACCATTTATAAAAAGTACTGTTGAGCAGCATAGACGTTACCCTTCCAAGGTGTGTTATATTGTTATATCACTAAATAGACTTTCTGTTACATTGTGTTAGTTTATCATTCACTCATGGATTATAAAGTATAATTCATTTCTATGTAATCCAGTATTGCTATGTCACGGAAAGACAAAGTCATCATCATCCAGCTCCAGATAAAAAAATTAAATACGAAAAAGTAAATGTAGAATAATACTGAATAATCTTTGTACAATTTTTGAAATATCTCAATAACAGAGAGCAATGTAACTTGTGCTATAAGACTGAACACCGATGATCTATTAGAAATACTTGGTGTAACAGAGAAACCTCCATAGTACTTAACAGCATCATGCCCAGTTCTCCAGGCAACATGGGAACTAGCAGGCCAGACTATGGCAGACTAAAAGGGAGGGAGTGGGTGGGAGCTAATGGCCATGCTGGATGACTTGAAGCATCTAAAAGGGGAGGTATCTGGATGTGACCCGTCAGTGTGATTGAACTTGAACATTACGATAATGGACCTGGATATGGGAATTATGATGGCTGTGCTCTCACATGCAGCCTACAAGTCATCTGCACATCTCCTCTACATGCCTGATATGACAGTAACAAGCAGATAGCAGCACTCACACAGCAGAAGGAGCCGGCATTACCTGCTTTCTGCAGACGGGCTGGTACAGATCCGACAAAATCCCAGTATTATCAATGGAGCAGTTATACGACAGATGCAGCAACGGGGATGGAAACGCACACACATAAACACCGGCTGCAGCTCAGTCCCTCCGTGTGTCAGTCATGAACGAGAGAGGTGGCTGGGGTTTCCGGGAGCTCCAAATAAAGACAAGTGTTCTGGAGGCTGCAGATGAGGGAAGGCGGAGGGGAGGGACATACTGAAAGGAATGACAGCTCCAGTCTGTAAAAAAGAATGCCATCTGATTATAGTGGAAGATAAAGACAGATCTCTGTATCTTCTGAAACATCTCATCCATACAGATTATAGCACCTAGTTTTTCTGTATTGCTCGCAGAATGATGAGGAGGAGATATAAACAATGAACCGAATTTGCACTGTGAATGTATATAGACAAAGATGTATGATAAGATCCTGGGTTTTTACAGAGCTCATATAATGCATCCACGTCATATATCCTCCACATTACTGTAATGTTATAGTAATAAGCTGATTTAGAGGAACAACGGCTTTATGGGCAATGAAATATTCAATTAGATTATGCCAGTCCCATGTATAGAAAGGGAAGCATGAGTTACATAATTCCGCCAAATTCCCCAGACCAACACAACATGTAGTGATGCCAACATACCTGATTTTACCGGCACTTACCCTATTTTTCAGTTTTAATCCAGTCTCCAAGTGGTAAAGGCCCAGCATAGGCCTCATTCACATAAACAAATCATTCCTAATCCATTGGATTAATTCCATAGATAGCAGTCTGTATACTTAGGCTTATTTAGGGGTTTTGCAGGACTGTATTATTAATGACCTATCATTAGAATTGGCCATTAACATCAGATAGGATGGGTCCTGATCAGCCGCTTCAAGAGACTGCAGCATTTGCATGAGGGCTATGGCCTTGTCATTGAATACAGAGCACAGGGCCAGATATTGTGCAAAGGGTGTGCTTGGCATTGCAGCTCTGCCCCATTCACTTGAGGTGAACTGCAAACAGGCCATGTGTCAAATACTCGTGGTTTCATTGGCGTGTGGGGCACACCTTAGTACAACTGGCACTTGTGGGTGTCTTGGCTATCAGACCCCCACCTACAGATAGGTAATCAATATTTAATTCCTGAAAAATCCCTTTAATCAGCTCAGATGCCAATGCCGGACCTGACTGCCTTTAGCATGAGGTTTTATTGCTGGATAGAGTTCATTTTTGTTCAATACATTTCTGGCAATACCTTTTTTTTTTAGCATAAGCAATGTCTACAACTTTATGCTACTGTTCTGATGATTTTTAGTAATAGAAGTGAATGGTGTGATGTATAAATACCTACCATGTATTACTATATGTTGCACAGTATTGCTTTTTCTGTGTATACGTGCTAAAAGTAATGTGAAAAGGATTCCGATTTTTAATCTACTCCTGAGTAAATACCCTTGCAAATGGTACTGCAAATAATAATAATTGAACATGAAGCTTAGTAGGCAATGACATTGATAAAATGCGCTTACAGGTATCTAGAACTTATGTCACATTATAAGGAACCCATGACCCAGAGTTTTATAAAACACAGAGGAATGGAAAAGAGAGAGGGCAAATAAGAAGAAAGAAGGAAAGGTGTTGTGGGAAAGAAAATACATGTAGACAGGAGAGAAAGGTAGCAATGGATTTGCTGGCATAGGTTCCAGGTCATTGGCAAGGGAACAGATTGCAGGCATTGCCAATGCAACTTGTACAACTGGTATTCAAAAAAGAAAAATACAATGAAAGGCACCTAGGTACCACATTTTCCCTCCCCTAAACTAATAGTAAACTGGTTTGAAGCAGACAATGGCTATGTGTATGTGGAAAAAAAAAATTAAATACTTTGAAGTACATGCTTAGTATCATAAGGAACTCATAGCCAAGTACATAGAACACTAATGATAACATTAGTTAAAACATACAGTATCATACTGAAGGTCATAAGGAGAGTTTGACATCCGTAAAGAGTGTTGGCAAGATTTGTACAGATTTTCCATATGGTTTTGTCCATATTTTAATTCAATATATTTTATTCATTCAAAATGTAGAATGGCAGAAATTTGTAAAATGTTACTTATGTTTACTAATGATCTTAAATTCACATGGGGATATGCATGGGCCTAGTACACAATACAGTTCAAGGGCCACATTTGTCTATGGGAGGCAATATTTGATTTTTTCATTAGGGAGAGCAGTTTACTAGCCATTAATATAACAAAACAAAGAGATTAAGAGACTTGTACTGAGACCATGAATTGACCAGCGCAGCGTTCTATGGTGTTATCTCAGAAACTGATCAATAATGGAAATTAGAACCAGCAGCAATGATTTACGGCTCAAGTTAAACTTAAAACAATGTTTTAGCAGATTTCCCGCTTTAGATACTTATCCCCTCTCCACAGGACGGTGATAAGTATCTGATCCCTGGCAGTTTGACCACCGGGAGCCCCAAAGATCAGGAGAAAAGGGATGTGTATGTGTGCCATACAAAAAAAAGCACTGGTGTCCATGCTCATCTACCATTCCATTCACTTCTATGGGACTTCTGGGACCGTCATCCCTGGCAGTCCCACAGAAATAAATGAAACGGTGGCTGAGCATGGGGCACTTGTGGACCTCCATTGAATCCTCTTCGTATCAGAGTGCCACTGATTTGCACAAAAATTAAAATCATGAATATTTGAAAAAGACAGTAATTTCATTTACATAAAGAGAAAGCTACTAATTTGCCTTGCACCAGTTGCACCATAGATGTTTTCAATTGTAACACTGACTTTTTGTGGCTGTAGATGTATAAAATATTAATAAACATTCAAACCCCAAGAGTCAGGTAGCAATATTTCCTTGGGTTGTGTTTGTATAGTACACATAAGCCCAGGGGCATAACAAGTAACCAATAGGCCATATAGCAAAACTTATTCATTTTGCTTACTTGCATAGCGCCAACATATTCTGCAGCGCTTTACAGACATTGTCCCATATAGGGATCATAACCTACACTTGTAATGGGGACCTCTCTATCATGACCACCTTAAGCAGCAAGTTTAGAACTTTAATAACGGTCAATTATTTTGCTCTCCTCTGCACACAGGCATACCACACAGTGATTTTACAGTACAGATAATGCACACAGAGATGTTGCAGTACCAGGATAATATCTGCTTCGAAGCCAGTATGGTGAAACACGCGTTGGGACGTACTTTCATATGGTGAGACTCATGTTATATTTCCAAGGACAGAATGGTGGTGTTTTATTATGATATTGCAACTTTGTATGGATTTTTGTATCCACTTGATTGTATTATTATGAGTTCACTCTCTTTTTTTGTACACATTATGTCATTGGGGTTCTTTTAGCTATACTTGTTACAGATACATTTATATCACCACCTGTGTCCTTGTATCATATTAATGTTTTTATTTATCCATATGTGATGCATTAAGGCAACATAGGCCTTCCCCTTTCTTTGTTTGTTCCTTTTACTATTTGCTATTTTTGTCATGTCATTTTATTGATATCATTTATACATTTATACCATTTTATAATTGGTGGTTCTGTGTTTTGACAAAGTGCTTTCTTGTTAATATTGAATACACCATACATATACGTTTGTAGCCTGTTAGCATTTTTGTATTTTTTTACAGTGATATCACAGTACAAATATAATGCCCACTATGACATCATAGCACAGGGATAGTGCACACACAGATCTATCACTATGTGCATTGTGACATCAGAGCATGGTAAAAAAGTATTCAGAATGATGTCACATGCAGGTATTATGATATCCCAATAAAGTAATGGTGGCGCTTTCAGTTTTCCACATCCTAGCTGTTATCTCTCCTACCCTGGTAATGATGTCCATGCATACACCATCGCCATTCTTTATATTGTTTTTCATCATTTGTGAAACGTATATGAAAAGCATTAGTGAAGTGCATTGTTATCTTTCCCTGCATGGTTAGTGCTGTTATCTTACTTTGTATGACTTTAGCACTTATATAGTTGTTCTAAAGTTTAGAAATAACACTGACTTTTCTGAACATTTGCTGCATCTGTTGGGGGTGACAGCTGCACATTTTTCATGAATACAAATGAAGGGTTGTCACAGCCTTGACCCTGTTACTCACATTACTAGAAACTATATATTTAAAGATTTCAGCATAGGATTGTTCAAATGGTGGAGAAACAGATTAAGAGTGACCTTCAGGACGTGTTTGTATCATCTGACAACAAAAATGGTGATACAATAAGAACAAAACCCTTCAGAGTGTATTGCCTTTCGGCAGATATACCAGGCTAGAGGAGTTTATAATGTTTATCACCTCTTTGTTTGCAGAAACACAAATGTAAGGGGTAGGTATTTCAAACATTTAAAGAGGACCTTTCACCGATTTGGGCACAGGCAGTTCTATATACTGCTGGAAAGCGGACAGTGCGCTGAGTTCAGCGCACTATTGGCTTTCCCGATCTGTGCCCCGGTTAAAGAGCTATCGGTCCCGGTACGGTAGCTCTTTACAGTCAGAAGGGCGTTCCTGATAGTCTGTCAGGTACGTCCTTCTCCACAGCAGCGCCTATTGCGCTGTACAGTGTGAGCGGGGAGGAACGCCCCCTCCTGCTCACAGTGCTCATCCATAGACGAGTATTATCAGGAAGGGATGACTGTCAGGAATGCCCTTCTGACTGTAAAGCGCTACGGTACCGGGACTGCTAGCTCTTTACCTGGGGCACAGATCAGGAAAGCTGACAGTGCGCTGAATTCAGCGCACTGTCAACTTTCCAGCAGTATATAGAGCTGCCTGTGCCCAAATCGGTGAAAGGTCCTCTTTAATGGGGGGGGTTAGAGGGTCAGGGACAATGAGGTAGCTACCATGGAGGCAGGATAGGCAAATGCTATGGGGCTCGTGGGAGGATTGGGCTCCAGGTCCCTCTGATAACACTTTGATATGTTTTGTTGTCTGGTAGTCCAAGTATCATAAATCCTTCCCCTTGTAGACTGTGTAGGCAGAGATAAGCACACCATTGTTATAATAGTTGGGAAGGGTTTTCGTTTTTATTCTTCAAATACAATTACTTCAAAATATCAAGAGAGAATACATTATTTCTTCAACTGCTTTCCTTACTTACCCTGTCTTTTTTTTTTTTTTGGAAGGAGGTCTAATTGTAACGTCTCATGCAATGGGGCCCCATGAATTTTAGGTATGCCACTGGTGAAGGAATCCCTCAGACCTCCAGATTTATTTATTTTTTTTTTCATTTTAAAGCATTTTTATTTTATACCACATATAGTATATCATAAAGCTACCTAACTTGCCAGGAGGAGAGAATGAAAAAGTGAAAAAAAAAAACAAAAACAAAAAAGCCCCAACCCAATAATTTTTCTTTTTTTTTTATGTAGAGTGTGAGCCCCATATAGGGATCACAATGTACATTTTTTTTTTCTTCCTATCACTATTTCTTTGTAGAATGGGAGAAAATCCATGCAAACATGGGGAGAACATACAAACTCCTTGCAGATGTTGTTCCTGGTGGGATTCAAACCCAGGACTCCAGCGCTGCAAGGCTGAAGTGCTAACCACTGAGCCTCCATGTTGCCCCAATAATTCTTCTAATGATGTTAAAGCCTAGATCTTAAGGTGTCAGATTTTTGCTGAAACCTTTGCACTGGAGGATACTCCACTAATTTATAGTTGATGTTTTTCAATGACATAGTAATAGGGAATTTAGATTGTGAGCCCTATATGGTACAATGCAATTCAGAGAAAATAACTCTGGAGAAACAAATAACTAAAATGTAACTTTTAATACACTCAGTGGCTAAAAGTCATGGGAAGGTAATGGATGTGCCGTTAATAGCGGGTCGCTCCTCCCTGAGCCCTGATAGCTGCAGCAAGATGATGAGGCATGGACTCCCACAAGGTTTTGCAAGAGTTCTGGAGGGATATTGATCCACGTATTCAGCACTGCAGCCCACAATTGGTTGGTGCTGGCTCCATGGAGTGGACACTGGTACCCACAGCATCCCATAAATGCTCTATGGAGTTGAAGTCGGGTGAGCGGGCAGGCCAATCGAGGGTCGTGAGGTCACTGGTGTGTTCATTAAGCCAGTCCCCTGCCACCAACAAGCGATGACATGTTGCATTGTCCTGTTGGTAAACAGCACCCCATCAGGGAACTCCAACACCAGAAAGGGATGTAGATGGTCTGCCATAAGTTGCACCTATTAAGCACCGGTCATTGATCCCTGCACCCAGACAATGGTGCCCAATTGCGACCATGTGAACATGGCCCAGACCATGACAGAGCCACCTCCCACCTGGACACGTCCCTGTTGGCCTGCAGGATCCATGAATTTATGGGGCATACACCACACTCTCACATGCCCATCGGCTCTGTACAACAGGAACCGTGATTCATTAGACCATGCCACATGCCGCCACTGTTCCATGGTCCAATGACGATAGTCCCGGGCCCATGCCAGTCTTTGAGCTCTGTGTTGCGTTGTCAGCAAAGGGACACGGGTTGGGCGTCAACTCTTGAAGCCTATGCGGTGCAGTTCTTGGCGTACAGTCCTGGTGGAAATGGGTCCTGGTGCCCCACATTCAAATCAGCGGCGATTTAACCCACAGTAGACTGTCTAGAGCTCCGTACGACTCTGTGAAGGTGACGTGACGTCCGTTCATCGAACATTCGTGTTTGATCGGTGCGCCGATTTATGCAGCTGCCAACGTTGTCTCTGTGATATTGCAGGTCCACCTGAGACACTGCTGACCTCGGAAACCCAAATTCCCGAGTAATCTCCAAAGTGCTATGCCCAATGCGTCTTGCATCGATTATTATCATCCCACGTTTAAAGTCACTTAACTCGCGACGTGCTGCCATGTTCAAGAGAAACCTGTCTGTATCAGACTGCTCAGATATCCTGGTGACATTGACGCCATTGGCCGCATTGTGTCACACTATTTGAGCTTCATATCCGACATAACCGGAACTGAGACTTCCCGTGACTTTCGGTCACTGAGTTTATATTATGATAAAATAAATATGAATAAGTTGCAAATCAACAACACCACAAAAGTCAGTAAGATCAGGGAGTTGGTGTAGCTGAAACCCGTCACACCTGAGAATTCACATCCATACTGTAAACGGTGAAAGTTACTAATTGTACAGTGATATCAGGTATCCCTCCCTCATAGTACTGCTCAGGATGGAGAAGCTGTAAAAGTGCAAATGTGTTTTTAAAATGCAGCAAAATAGTCAATATAGCATAAAGCTACTGATAGAATTTCTTTCAGTGTAAAAAGAAGAATGAAATTAAGTACAATAATTGTACTTGGAATTATGCCTGAGATCCCAAAAACGTAACTGAGGAATAGTGCTTAGTGCAACCAATTCATGCAAATTGCCCAGGTCTACACTTAGTTCCATGTAGGGATGTAAACAGATGCCACTACAATGGCTCTACACCTGGCTTCCGTTTCGTAGATTCCTTCCCTCTGGGCTGAGTTTGATCATACACTGTATTTAATGCATTCTCTTCCCATAAATGGTAACACACATTCCTGCACATCATATAATACATTGAAAGGTTACCACTGAATTCTTAAGCCAGAACAAATAGTGTTTGATTTTTCTTTCCATAAAGTTCACCTCAGTTGAAGTGACATGCATAAATTTAGACGAGATTGTAGTAGTAGATAAGGGAGACCTGGCACATTGTCCTACCGATACATTACCTAAAGGAAATCTCCGCCTTTAATCATGTAATTTTTAAGATCCAAAATCTTGTGTTGTTTAACACCTTACTGTAGCTCTATAGCAGTCAGATCATTGTTTTCTGCAGTAAAGTTACAAACAATCTGCATAGACTTAGATCAATCATAAGAGAGAGAGTAAAAGTATTGGCTTATGCATATGGCTCTGGGAACGGAAAAATAAAAAAGTTATGGCTTTTCGGAGTAGGGGGGGGGTAAAAAAAGAAAATGGAAAATGACTACAAAAAAATCAAAAGCTGACTGCAGCAGGAACGGGTTAAATAGGGGGGGGGGGATTTGTATACTATACTGACACTGTAAAGGCTTCTATCATTTATTGTACTTATTTTTCTTATGTATAATACTTAAAGATTTACTTCATTGAATATTCAGGTGAATTTTGAGAAAATTAGGCTTCAGCTTACAGTTCTTTTAGCTTCAAGAAGCCCCAGCTGCCACTCTTTGATTATGACAGCAACCGGGACAAACTTTCATCTCCCATCATCTGTACCCAAGCCCTGATGCCTTGCCATATCTGCAGTAGGGATTGGAAATCATCCCTGCTGCCTTCATACATGAAGGTTCTTGCACAGGCAGCTGGAACGGTTGCCGATCCCTGCTGCGCTTAGTGTAAGGTGTCAGGGCTTGGGGACAGTGGGCATGAGATCAATGTTCCTCCTAGCCATTGTTAATGTTAATTATTTATGGGGGCGTTAATGGGGAATTATAGTTGGGGGGGAAGGGGTTACTAAGGAGCATATTGTGACGAAGCACACTAATGGGGTATTATAATGTGTGTGGGAATTTCCCCATAGCATAATGCTCCTTAATACCCTAGCACAGTATAATGTTCTTTAACCCCTTAGAGACACAGCCCAAAAGTGCGTTAAGGACCGGGCCTCTTTTTTCAAATCTGACATGTGTCACTTAAATGGTAATAACTTTGAGACGCTTTAACTTACACAAGTGATTTTGGGATTGTTTTCTCGTAACACATTATACTTCATGTTAGTGGTAAACACTAATCAATATTTTTGTATTTATTTATAAAAAAAATAGGACATTTGATGGAAATTTGGAGAAAAATGCAATTTTCAAAATGTGAAATTTTCTGCTTTTCAGGCAGACAGTTATACCACCCAAACACATGAATAAATATTATCTCCCATATCTCTGCTTTATATTGGCATCATCTTTTGATTGTCTTTTAATTTATTTTGGACTTCACATGGCTTACAAGTGTAACAACGATTTTCCAGATTTACAAGAAAATTCCCCAAACTAATTTTTTAGGGACCACTTCAGTTCTGAAAGGAATTGTAAAGGCCTATATAATAGAAACACCCCCAAATCACCCCATTTTCAAAAATGCACCCCTCAAATTATTCAAAATAGCATTTGGGATGTTTGTTAACCCTTTAAGTTTTTCATAAGAATAAAAATAATATGGAGGTGAAATTTACACATTTAACTTTTTTTCACTAATGCATTTATTTAGACCTAAAATTATCACATTCACAAAGGGTTTGAGTAGAAAATGCATCTGACAGTTTATCATGCGATTTGTCCCGTGCACAGAAATATCCCACATGTGGGTGTAAACTGAGTTTTGGGCAGACCGCAGTGTACGAAAGGGAAGGAGCGACACTGGGCTTTTGAACAGCAGATTTTGCTGGAATAGCTTTAATGCACCATGCCTCATTTGCAGAGCCCTTAGCATACCAAAACAATGGAAACCCCCCAAAAGTGACCCTCTTTTATAAACTACACCCCTTACAGAATTCATCAAGGGGTATAGTGAGCATTTTGACCCTACGGCTGTTTCACAGATTTTACGAACATTGGAATGTATAAATGAAAAATGCCTAAAATTTCACTTTACCCTTAAGTTTTCATTTTCACAAGGGGTTAAAGTAGAAAAAGCCCCCCCACAGTTTGTTAAACAATTTCTCCTGAACACAGAAATACCCCATGTGTGGCCATAATCTGCTGTATGGGAACATGGTGGGGCTCAGAATGGACAGAGCGCCATTTGGCTTTTGGAGGGTGGATTTTGCTGGAATATTTTTCAGGGGCCATATCGCATTTGCAGAGCCTCTAGAGTACCAATAAAGCAGAAACCCCCTAAAAGTGACCCCATTTTGGAAACCACACCCCTCATAGAATTTATCTAGGGGTAGAGTGAGCATTTTGACCTCACAGCTGTTTCACAGATTTTATTAACATTGGGAAGTAAAAATTAAAAATTACTTTTTTTCCAATAAATCGTCCATTTAGTGCTATATTTTAAATTTTTGCAAGTAATTAAAGAATTAAAAGCCCCCCACAGTTTGTTACACAATTTCTCCTGAACACGGCAATACCCCATATGTGGCCATAATCTGCTGTATGGGTACATGGCGGGGCTCAGAATTGAAAGAGCGTTATTTGGCTTTTGGACCGCAGATGTTGCTGGAATAGTTTTGAGGTTCCATGCTGCATTTGCTGAGTCCCTAAAGTATCAATACAATGGGAACCCCTCAAAGGTGACCCCATTTTAGAAACTACATCCGTCAAGGAATGTATCAAGGGGTATTATGATTTTGAGACTAAAAATGCTTCCCAAAAATAGAAAATCGAAATTTTTAAAGAAATGTGCCATTTTGATGCCCAATACGTTGCACCCACTTTGTGTTGTCAGAGACCTACACTCCTAAAACTATTAAGGAGCCATCCTAAGGGGCAAAAAATTATATATGTGGGTGTAAACTGCTGCTTGGGCACACAGCAGGGCTCAGAAGGGAAGAAGCACTGCGCCTTTTAGCTTTTGGGGTACAGATTTAGAGGGCCTTTCTGGGCGACATGTTGTTTTTGCAGAGCCTGGAGGTGCCAGTAAACTGGAATTCCCCAAGAAATGACCCCATTTTGTAGGGGAAATTTTAGGGTCTCTGCAAAAGTGTCATGGCATCCAAAAGCCAAACCGTCTAAGTTTGTGCTCCAAAAACCAAATAACCCTTCTTCCCCTCTGTCTGGCTGTGCCCTAATATCAGTTTATACCCACATATGATATTACATACGTTATCCTGGGTACACCAGTGTCATACATGTGCCCTAATATCACTTTATACCCACATATGGCATTACGTACGGTATCCCAGGTACATCAGTGTCATACATGTGTCATACATGTGGCATAAACTGCAGTTTGGGCACACAGCAGGGCACAGAAGGGAAGGAGCGCGATGCAACTTTTGGAGGACAGATTCAGATGTTTGGTATCTGGACGCCATGTCATGTTTGTAGAGTCTGTAAGGTACCAGAAAAGTGGATTCCCCAAAGGAGTGACCCCATTTTGAAAACTGCACCCCTCAAATAATTTATCAGGGGGTGTAGTGAGTATTAGTATCCCAGACGTGACTGCACAGCGGATGGCGAAGAGGGAATATATAAGCGGCACGGAGTACATTGCAAACACCAAATTCCCTACTATGTCCCCAGTAGCTCCTATGATTGGGGGAGTGACTCTGGGGGTCACTACTGGTATTTTTTTTATGTGATACAAATTCTGCAGAATAAAAACACATTTGGGGACATAAGTCAATGATTTTTGCATCGCCATCTTCTGAGAGGTGTAACATTTTTATTTTTCGGTTGACAGTGTTGGTTGAGGGCTACCTGTGCTTTTTATTGGTACTGTTGTGGTGTACGTATGACTTTTTATTTTTTGATCACTTTTTATAGCACATTTTGTAAGGTGAGATGGCGAAAAATCACTAGTTCTGGCGGGTTTTTTCCGTTATATTTTTCTGTCGTTCACCGTATACATTAAATATTGCTTCAGTTTTGTTGTACAGGTTGTGACGGACACAACAATACCAAATATGTATTGTTTTTATTATTATAATTTTTTTTTTATATAATTCCTTTTCTATAGAAAAAAGGGAATTTTTGGGGCTTTATAACTTTATTAATTGTTTTCAAACACTTTATTTTTTTTTTCCACTTTTTTTTTTTTTTTACCTTTTCATGTGTCCATATGGGACACTTGGATCAGTGATGATTTAATCACTAATCCTGTATTCTGCTCTTTGAGACACAGCATGCACATGTCTCATAGTGCATAACAGGAAGTTGAGCTGTGCGGATGGCACAGCTCACTTCCAGAAGACCCGGCAGCATCAACCAGGTAACGGGGGCTCAGGGCAGCCTGGGGTCACTAACCATACCCCAGGCTACATAGTAGATCTCTCTGCGGGGGGTGCCGAGGGGGGGAAGAAGATCACAGAACACTGTGTTTGCAGTGGCCATGTTTGACCATTGCAAACAAAGGGTTAAAACCTCCGCTCGGTAAAAGTACTGACCGGATCTTAGATTCCCAACCAGATAGAGCCCCAAAGAGCTGTTTGAGTAACATTCCCACCTAAATAAAGGTAATCCCTAGCTAACCCTGCCTTACATCTATTCCTGTCTCACAGTCACATAGTTCACAGTCTCAAATTAACCGAATGTTAAATCTGCCATTTGTATAAATTGGAGGTCACCTGATTTAGCCAGCCAATTACTTTTTCAGATTTTTTTCAATGCCTCCATTGTCGTAGTTCCTGTCCCACCTCCCCTGCGCAGTTATTGGTGCAAAAAAAGCGCCAGGGAAGGTGGGAGGGGATACAAATTTTTAGTGTGTTTGCCTCGTGGTATTCGATTGGAATCGAATATCTTGAACGGCCTGATATTCGATCAAATATCTATTCGATTGAACAGTGTTCGCTCATCTCTACTGATTAGCAGTGACCAGGTAGTAGGTTTATGCACAACTGCAAGCCTCTGGAGGTACCTACACTTTGAGGTTTGTTGAACGCCAGAGGCACCAGCAACATGAAATATCTGATGCTTTGTAATGGTATTTTAGCAGCTGCTCTCTTAATCTGATAAATTTGTCTGGCAGAAACCTTCCTTTTTATGCTTTATCTGCACAAGCCCGTCTGTGCTCTGAATAAGCCACAAATCTCTTCACAGTACGATGATAACACTTAGATTTTCGTGAAATATCCTCTTTCTTCTGCTTAAGAATGTGGAACTTCATTCTTAGATTGAGGCCTCATGTTGCGGAAATGCAGCTTTTTTTGTTGCAGATTTTGGTGCTTTTTCTTTGAGCCAAAGCCAGGAGTGGATTGAGCAGAAGGTAGAAGTATAAGTACTTCCTATAATTTTCCATTCTCATTAGATCTTTATGACACTTAAATCCAATTTTCATAATAATATGGAACGTGGTGTATGCAACTATACAAGAAATAAATAAAAAGGGCTAATAAAATAACTTCAATAACCCAAAAATTCTGAACAGGCAGATTTATTAAGACAGGCGTTTTGTACGCAAATCTTAATAAAGACCACAGCAGGTGCGGACCATGGCTGGCTTATTAAGAGGCTCTGGCCTCTTCATAAATCAGGGACACTTCCATATGCCAGAATGGAGATCTTCGTTAGTTAGTAATTGCTATAGATTTCCTTTTTAACTCAAGGCAAAACTGGTGTGAGTCATAATGAATATGTCAGACTGGCGTGTTTTCACTCCTGCCATACCTGCCCACATTGATACAGTGGGGCAAATAATGAGCAGAACAGGGATTGTGGTGCACGTTTGGCACAATAAAAAGCCTTGCACAAAATGTGCACCACAATATCATTTCTCTACACCAGGAGACTCCCAGTGTATTTTATAGAAAACATCAGACAACAAGACAATTCATATCTCATATATATATATATATATATATATATATATATATATATATACTAGCTGGTACCCGCGATTTCGTCTGCGGTGATTGTAGAAGTGTGTATATACAGGCGCGGGTAAGGTTTTCATAGTGTGTATAAGGTGTGGGATATGAAATGTAAGTTTGTATCTTGTTTTTTCTGTAATTCAGAGAATACGTGAGACTTTTGTGTTGAAGTTAATTTGTATTTGAGCTGCTATACGGTGTTGTGAGAAACTTTACATAGTGACTTTGGGACAGAAGTATTTGAAGTTAACCCTTTCCCGCCGATGGCATTTTTTGATTTTCGTTTTTGACTCCCCTCCTTCTAAACCCCATAACTTTTTTATTTCTCCGCTCCCAGAGCCATATGAGGTCTTAATTTTTCCTGGGACAAATTTTTCTTCATGATGCCACCATTATTTATTCTATATAATGTACTGGGAAGCAGGGAAAAAATTCAGAATGGGGTGGTTTTGAAGAAAAAATGCATTTCTGCGACTTTCTTACGGGCTTTGGTTTTACGGCGTTCACTGTGCAACCAAAATGACATGTCCCCTGTATTCTGTGCTTCGTTACGATTCCGGGGATACCAAATGTATATGGTTTTATTTACATTTTGACCCCTTAAAAAAAATCCAAAACTGTGTTAAAAAATTATTTTTTGAAAAGTCGCCATATTCCGACAGCCGTAACTTTTTTATACATGCGTGTACGGGGATGTATAGGGCGTCTTTTTTTGCGGGAACGGGTGTACTTTGTAGTTCTACCATTTTTGGGAAATGTTATTGCTTTGATCACTTTTTATTCAAATTTTTAGCAGAATCAAAACAGTGAAAAAATGGCGGTTTGGCACTTTTGACCATTTTTCCCGCTACGGCGTTTACCGAACAGGAAAAATATTTGTATAACTTTGTAGAGCGGGCGATTTAGGACGCGCGGATACCTAACATGTATGTGTTTCACAGTTTTTAACTACTTTTATATGTGTTCTAGGGAAAGGGGGGTGATTTGAATTTTTAATCCTTTTTATTTATTTTTTTATATTTTTTTTTACTTTTTTTAAACTTTTTTTTTGCATTTATTAGACCGCCTAGGGGTATTGACATGGGTGGGCGGTGTCGCGGATTGTCAGAGTGGTGGGGGTCGGCAAACATGGCTGCTCCGGAGCGTTAAAGAGCGCCTCCTGGAGAATCGTTAAGGTGAGGGGCAAAGTGGTAAAGTATATGTATATGTGATTGTGTGGGGTTAGGGGCGAGGCTGTAGAGGGGAATAGGAATTTTGTGGCTTGCTATGGTCCAAAGTGTGTGAGATTGCAGAGATGGTGGTGTGAGTTTGGGTTTTGTGGGGGTCCTGGCACAAATGTATGTGCGCTATTGTGACGAAAAGTAGCCTATTGTTTAATCGAGTGTAATGACTATGTTTGTGGAAAATTTCAGCCAAATCGGTGGAGCGGTTTTTCCGTGATTGAGGAACAAACATCCGAACATGCAAACATCCAAACACACAAACCCACAAACCCACAAACTCACAAACTTTCACATTTATAATATTAATAGGATATATGAAAATGAGTTTCTGTCTGCATGTCTGTCCATCTGTCTGTTCTTTATGTGCAACCAAATGACTGGACTGATCTTCACCAAATTTGGCACACAGGCACATCAGGTGTCTGGGAAGGTTTTAGACTGGATCTCAGCTCTCCATGATGTGCCTGAGATACAGTATTCCAAAAAAATGACCTGCATTATCCAATAGAAGCCTGTAAGTCTTTCACTCATATTCCAACTGCCAGGGGCGGATCCAGGGCCGGGCGAGCCGGGCGAGCCGGGCAACCGCCCGGGGCCCCGCGCTTAGCGAGGCCCCGCGGCGCGGCCGGGACCTAACAAAATGGTCCCGGTCGGCATGTCCCGACTCCAACTGAGCTCAGCGTTAAAGCAGGAGCTGAGCTCACAGCTCCTGCTTTAAACGCCTATGTATTTCAGCTCATCGGCGGTAGGACGCCGATGAGCTGAATGCATAGGCGTTTAAAGCCGGAGCTGTCACAGCTCAGCTCCTGCTTTAACGCTGAGCTCCGGCATTTGTAGCCGCGATGTGATGACGTCATCACATCGCGGCTACAATATGTGTATGAGGGAGAGAGCTGTGAGGGAACGAGGAATGGTGAGTGTGTGTGTGTGTGTGTGTGTGTGAGAGAGAGAACGTGAGAACGGCATGACACTGGGGCAGATGGAGGGGGAGAACGGCATGACACTGGGGCAGATGGAGGGGGAGAACGGCATGACACTGGGGCAGATGGAGGGGGAGAACGGCATGACACTGGGGCAGATGGAGGGGGAGAACGGCATGACACTGGGGCAGATGGAGGGGGGAGAATGGAATGACACTGGGGCAGATGGAGGGGGGAGAATGGAATGGCACTGGGGCAGATGAAGGGGGGAAGAACAGCATGACACTGGGGCAGATGAAGGGGGGAGAATGGCATGACACTGGGGCAGATGGAGGGGGGAGAACGGCATGACACTGGGGCAGATGGAGGGGGGAGAACGGCCTGACACTGGGGTAGATGGAGGGGGGAGAACAGCATGACACTGGGGCAGATGGAGGGGGGAGAACGGCATGACATTGGGGCAGATGGAGGGGGGGGAGAACAGCATGACACTGGGGCAGATGGAGGGGGGGAGAACAGCATGACACTGGGGCAGATGAAGGGGGGGAGAACAGCATGACACTGTGGGAGATGGAGGGGGAGAACGGCATGACACTAGGGCAGATGAAGGGGGGAATGACATGACATTGGGGCAGATGAAGGGGGGAGAACGGCATACACTGGGCCAGATGAAGGGGGGAGAACGGCTTGACACTGGGGCAGAGACGGGGGGGAAATGAAACTGTGGGCAGATAAAGGGGGAGAATGGCATGAAACTGGGGACAGAGATAGAGGGGGGGACATGAAACTAGGGGTAGATGAAGGGTGTATATGAAAATGGGGGGGAGATATAATTTACGGGTGACTGTAGGAGGATTATACTGTGTGGAATCACATGAAAATTGAATGAGAATGGGTGGAGTCAACATAAAAGTGGGCGGGGCCTAATTTGCTGCGGCACGCGCCGCACGTTTTGTTCCCTCTTTCTAGTCTTCAACAGTTGGGAAGTACAGGTTAGAAGTGCGAGACCCCCAGTAAGTAGAGCCCCGCGAAAGTCAATTGCCCAGGGCCCCGAAAACCCTGGATCCGCCACTGCCAACTGCCATACACATGGTCATATGTCACTTATCAGCCAATAGAAGCTCGCAGGCACTTAGTCTCTACATGCACACAGCTGCACTCCAGATTTCCATAACAACCCAGCTATTTTTTTTCACTGCCATAGGTCAGCTTTAAAGGCGCAGGGCGCTGTGGATGACCCTGTTACACAAGGTCACATACACACAGCTTTATTCCAGGTTTCTATAACAAACAATTGCAGGTTTTTCACTGATATCCAAACTGAGATGATCACACATGATCACATCGCACTTATGGACCAATGTAAACTCACAGGTTCTTCAGTCTTGACATACACACAGCTTTACACCAGGTTTCCATAGCAACCAAGATATTTATGACCTGTGTTAGTCAATAGCAGTTTGCAGGTCCTTAAATATTCAGTCATATGACATGTATCAGCCAATTTAACTTCACATTTAATTTACCAGGTTTCCATATCAACACAGCCATAAACAGACTGTATCTATACTGGACTGCCATACTCCATGTCAACATTCTTAAACTACTCACAAACGACATACAAAATAAACCAGTGCCAATTCTTATGGGGCCACTACACAAACAAAAAAATGAAATATACCCATGCAAAGTGGGATCCTTCTACTAGTATATTTATATATAATGATAAAATGCCTGGTAATAGTTTCTGTATGTTACTGTATACTATATTGTAGTAATCTAGCCTGAAAGTTAAGGCAACCTGAACTAACACAGCTGCAACAATATGCTAACTTTGGAGCTGAAAAAGGGAAAATAATATAGATTATGTAACAGTAATTATTGAACTATGTGCATGAAAGCAGTGGTTGTCTTTTAGTAAGAACAGCCAAATCTATTAACATGTATACTAAGCAATAGTAAAACCAATAACAGTTCATAATAATTATTCTGTGTAACCAATTCCACATGTGGTGATTATTGTAGCTTTTTCTCCAGTCCTTTGCCTCCGTCTCTCTAAAGACAAATATAGCTACCTTACCAAATTAGGAGTTTGCAAAACATTTCAATTTTAAGGAAGGAAGAGGAAAATCAGTTATACTAGCACAATTACATGCCTTGGAGAACATCAACATCAACATGAATCTTCCTTGCATTTGCTTGAATAGTCATTTCAAATGTAAGGAGTAGCGATAGAACATTAGGCAAATTATACAGACCCCAGACCTGACTCCAAAACCAATTCACACTCCAGACCCCTAAATAAATTCAGACCATAGAAAACCTAATCATAGACTAAACGACTATGAAATTACAGACCTCAGCATTTATACAGACCCCTACTTAAAAAACACCCCACACCAAATTCAAATAAGTAAATAAATACAGGATCCCCAAATCAAAATTAAGACCCTTGGCCAGACTTTCTACATTAACTGAGATATAAGATCAGAATCATAAATTTACGGTTCAACATAGCGAACCGCAGCTACATAAAGCATTGGTTTTTTTTCGTGTTTTCGCTGCATTTTTCTCTGCGTTTTTTCTTCCCTTAATATATCAATAGGGAAAATGATTATATTTTTGCAGGTAAAATTGATATATTCCATTTTTCAAACACGCAACTGTTAAAAAAGCATTTTTTTCCAACAATTTGTAGATGGGATTAGTCAGAATCTCATTCACTTTGCCAATAGTGTAAAATGATGCATTTTTTTCTGCTGAATAGACGCTTCAAAACAGATCTCCTTAAGTCAATAGAGACATAAGAATAGACCCCGTTAATAAAGGAGACCTCGGAGCAAGTGAGTCTTCAATACTCCAAATAAAAAAGAGGTTCTAGATCACAGCATGCAAAAATATTCTTTAAAAATTTACTTACTGTTCCTCACTTCCCGAGCTGAGCCCTAGCCATCAGTGGTTTATAATTTGTCCTGCGGCAGCACAGATGCGTTGGTAGCCCCACCTTCAATTCCTTTTAGAACTGACCCCCTGAGGTAGCAATGAAACAGTTAATAAGCATAATTGATGGTATAAGAACCCCCCTTTTCTCTATTTTTTTGTGGGGTTTTTTTGTCCTTGTTTTTTTCTAAAAGTGGCCCACAGGGAGATTTTTCTTTAATTTATTTTCCAATCAAAGATGTTCCCGGGCTAGGTCTGTGGTTCTCAGATAGCAGTCATGCACTTTTTTCTATGTCCTGCAGATGTCCAGTAGTAAAAAGCCAGTGGCAGATCCAGGTTTTGCGGGGCCCTGGGCAATTGACTTTGGCGGGGCCCTACTTACTGGGGGTCTTGCACTTCTAACCTGTACTTCCCAACTGTTGAAGACTAGAAAGAGGGAACAAAATGTGCGGCACGCGCGCCGCAACAAATTAGGTCCCGCCCACTTTTATGTTGACTTCACCCATTCTCATTCAATTTTCATGTGATTCCACACAGTATAATCCTCCTACAGTCACCCGTAAATTATATCTCCCCCCATTTTCATATACACCCTTCATCTACCTCTAGTTTCATGTCCCCCCCCTCTATCTCTGTCCCCAGTTTCATGCCATTCTCCCCCTTTATCTGCCCACCGTTTCATTTCCCCCCGTCTCTGCCCCAGTGTCATGCCATCCCCCCTTCATCTGCCCCAGTGTCATGCCGTTCTCCCCCCCCTTCATTTGCCCCAGTGTCATGCCGTTCTCCCCCCCTTCATTTGCCCCAGTGTCATGCCGTTCTCCCCCCTTCATCTGCCCCAGTGTCATGCCATTCTCCCCCCTTCATCTGCCCCAGTGTCATGCTGTTCTCTCCCCCTTCATTTGCCCCAGTGTCATGCTGTTCTCCCCCTCTTCATCTGCCCCAGTGTCATGCCGTTCTCCCCCCTCCATCTGCCCCAGTGTCATGCTGTTCTCTCCCCCTCTATCTGTCCCAGTGCCATGCCGTTCTCCCCCTCCATCTGCCCCAGTGTCATGCTGTTCTCCCCCCCTTCATCTGCCCCAGTGTCATGCCATTCTCCCCCCTTCATCTGCCCCAGTGTCATGCTGTTCTCTCCCCCTCTATCTGTCCCAGTGCCATGCCGTTCTCCCCCTCCATCTGCCCCAGTGTCATGCTGTTCTCCCCCTCCATCTGCCCCAGTGTCATGCCATTCTCCCCCCTTCATCTGCCCCAGTGTCATGCTGTTCTCCCCCCCCTCCATCTGCCCCAGTGTCATGCTGTTCTCCCCCCCCTCCATCTGCCCCAGTGTCATGCCGTTCTCCCCCCTCCATCTGCCCCAGTGTCATGCCGTTCTCCCCCCTCCATCTGCCCCAGTGTCATGCTGTTCTCCCCCCCTTCATCTGCCCCAGTTTCATGCCGTTCTCCCCCCTCCATCTGCCCCAGTGTCATGCTGTTCTCTCCCCCTCTTCATCTGCCCCAGTGTCATGCCGTTCTCCCCCTCCATCTGCCCCAGTGTCATGCTGTTCTCCCCCCCTCCATCTGCCCCAGTGCCATGCCATTCTCCCCCCTCCATCTGCCCCAGTGTCATGCCGTTCTCACACACACTCACCATTCCTCGTTCCCTCGCAGCTCTCTCCTCTCTCATACACATATTGTAGCCGCGATGTGATGACGTCATCACATCGCGGCTACAAATGCCGGAGGCCCGGAGCTCAGCGTTAAAGCAGGAGCTGAGCAGTGACAGCTCCGGCTTTAAACGCCTATGCATTCAGCTCATCGGCGTCCTACCGCCAATGAGCCGAATACATAGGCGTTTAAAGCAGGAGCTGTCAGCTCCTGCTTTAACGCTGAGCTCAGTTGGAATCGGGACATGCCGACCGGGACCATTTTGTTAGGTCCCGGCCGCGCCGCGGGGCCCCGCTAAGCGCGGGGCCCCGGGCGGTTGCCCGGCTCGCCCGGCCCTGGATCCGCCCCTGTAAAAAGCTCTCTAAGAGGAATCATAGGAGTTGTATTGAATGGAGTTGTATTAAAATTGTTAAGTTAGTTAACAATGGCATTCAATACAACCATGTGCTTGACATATGTATAGTTTGTACTCGGAATCAGGGAAGTAACTTGAGGGGGTGCAGAGGGTGTAGTTGCACCAGGGCCCAGGAGCCTAAGGTGGCCCATAAGTGCTGGCATCAACATTGAGATTGCAGTTTCCATCTGGCCCATAAACCAAGAAGACCACAGATTATCCTAATCTCTCTAATGCTGATTAAACTCTTTAGCTCCCTTAGCCATCACTATCAAGAATTTGCTGTAGGGATGGCGTAGGGGGCCTCGGACAAAAGATTGCACATAGGCCCACAAAACTTTAGTTACGCCACTGCTCAGAATCAAACCTCTCCTTCCATCAGTTGCCTCCAACACCTTCCTGCACGTTTCTGAGGATGAACAGAAAACTGATAAAGAGGTCAAAACATTATTTTCATTTTTAAAATTGTGCATGTCTAGTAAAAAGTAATTACCTGTTTAAAAAAGAAAACTCTGTTAAGTTAGTAAAAAATGTAAAAAAAAAATATGGAAACAGGACAGGCTGCCTCGTCCTCTCTGGATAGGTAGAGTCTACTTTATTTCCCCAAAAGAAAGGCTACAGTCCTTTCGGGGCATCCGGTCTTGAAATCCATTATGGAGATGGAGTGGAAATTTCTGTCTAGAAGAAGCTTGGTTCCAGATTTAAAACCATGTACAAATTATATCCTAGATGAGTGTCTCTCAGACCATCAGAGTGGGAATTGAATCCCAAATATTTTCATCTTCTAACAGACAGATAGGGAATGCCACAGATGGATTTGATGGCAACCAGGAGTAATGCAATCAGTGTTCTGTTCTCTAAATCCTCAAGATCACCTGTATGCAGTGGACACATTCTCCTTGAGTTGGAGAAACAAATTTCTCTACCTCTTTCCTCCAGCCCAGATTATCCAGAGATGTCTGCAGAAAATACAGAAGGAAGGACCATCAGTAATAAAAATACCACTATTCTGGCCCATTCTGGTTTCCTCTATGATTGCAAATTTTGAATAATAAGCATTTGCATCTTCTCCAGCATCAGGTTCTGTTAATTCAGAAAGACCTGTTCCATCCAGAGTTGAACAAACTCTATCTTTTGGCTTGGTTTGTGAAGGGTCAAGATTGAAATATACAGGATTGTCTACATCAGTAATTAATACTCTATTGGTAGCCTGTGAATACTTTATAAATAAGACATCATAAAATATGGTCTAAATTCTCTTCCTGGCTCAGTGATTCAGAATTTCATTCAGTAGAAATTCCAACTGTTCTGCAATTTTTGCAAGATGGTTTTCAAAAAGGCCTTAAGTTTAATACTCTTAAAGTACATATGACAGCAATTAATGCTATGATTGATGGAAGATTTTCTGGTCATCCCTTAGTGTCAAGATTTTTCAAAGCAATTAGAAATCTGAGGCCGGAAGTTAAACCTTTTGTACCAGTCAGGGACTTATCTGTTCTAAATTCTTTGACATCTCATCCATTTGAACCTATCCAGGACATTGACCATAAATGGTTATCATGTAGCAATTACATATGCTGGGAGAACTACAGGCCTTATCTTCAAAAAGCCCGTACCTAAGGATCTTGCCCAATAGGGTTCTCCAGAGAACTTTGCCAAACTTTATACCTAAAGTTTCCTCTTTTCAGAATATCAATAAAGAATCCTTCTTACCAGTCTTCTATCCTCATCCTCAGATAGAAGAACAGATACGTTTTCACACCTCAGATGTTAATAGAGCTATTCTGACCTACCTGGATAGAGCCAAGAATTTTAGAAAGGAAGAAAACTTATTTGTACTTATATCATGAAGGGGATGAAATCCTCTCAAGACATATTGGCCAGACGGATCAAGTCCACAATTTTCGAAGTTTACAGATTAGCAAATCGCTCGTTATCAACTAAACCATGGGCACATTCCACAGCAACTTCATGTACTGAAAACACACAAGTATCTATCCTGGATATTTGTAATGCTGCTTCCCAGAACTCATTTTTTACCTCGATCAAACATTATCGTCTGGATAATGAGGGTCAAGCCTTTGGCACGGCAGTACTTTATATGGTTTCCAAAAGATGATCTTCCCCCGCTTAGGTAACTAGCTAGGTCCCATCTGTGCTGCAACAGGATGAATAAGAAATACAAAATACAAAAGTTTTACCTGAAATTTTGTTTTCTTTGAGTGCACAGCAGCACAGCTTAACACCTTTTCCAATTCTAGGACATCCTTTCTATGAACTGTTGCCCAGAACTGAACAGCATATTCCAGATGGGGCAGCACCAGTGGCGTAGCTAGGAATGGCGGGGCATTTGACATGCACACAGTATTATGTCCCATAGTGGCCCCTGCACACAGTATTATGCCCCATAGTGGCCCCTGCACACAGTATAATGCCCCATAGTGACTCCTGCACACAGTATTATGCTCCATAGTGGCCCTTTCACACAGAATTGTACCCCATTGTAGACCACCCATGAACAATTATTATACTCTGGGGTCTTTTCAGACCCCAGAGTATAATAATCGGAGACCCAGGGGAGGATACAAACATAAAAAACACTGTTACTTCCTTCTCCTGGGCTCCATCGCACTCCCCACTGATGTCGGCCATCTTCAATGATGGAAGAGACGTCACTTGAGCCGGGCTTGAATCGCGACGCATAAGGACACAAGCCGGTCCATGTGACATGGACCAGCTTGTATCCAAGCCATCCAGAGCCCAGGAGAGGTAAGTAACAACATTTTTAAATGTTCCCTCACCTCTCCTAGCTCTCTGATCATTATATATCATTTCATCTGAAAAGAGCCCCTGAGTATAATGATAGCGGTCTCTGCTGTGTTCGCGGGCCTGTGGCCTTGTGTACTGGCTCTTGCTCACAGCCACCTCTGCAGAAGGGGAAGCATGGCGGCCGTGAGCACGAGAAAGGATCGGTAAGTAAATAGGGCCAGTTATGGCTCATTAAACAAAATAATAAAAATCTGCAGTGGTAGCGGCTGCCGCCAGGCCCTCTGATGTCCCAGGCCCAGTGGCAGCATCTACCGCTGTTACCTCGGTAGTTACACCCCTTGGCAAGCACCAATGACTTATAAAGTGGAAATATTACAACACTGCCCCTTTAGTCGATACCCCATTTAATACATGACAGTATCCTGCTGGCCTTAGAAGCATGCTGTTTTTTCATCTATACTTCTGTACATCGTCTCCTCAGTTTTTCCACAATGACTCCATCAACAAAACAGTTAAAAAAGCTATAGGTGTCAGAATATGGCAACCCCTGGAAAATGGTTAATTTACAAAAAGTGACGTTTTATTTGTAAACGTGGTAAAATGTAATAAATCCAATACAAGTATGGTATTACTGTAATTGAGCCGCCAGACAAAATTACAATGACTTTTTATTTAGAGTAAACGCCATAAAAACAAAATTTTACAAATTATGATAGAAAAGTATCATTGACCATATGGATCCAGTCTCTTCATTCTTCATTGGATATTGATCTGTAACCCAGCTTTTAATTACGTACAACATTTAGGAGAATACTGTACTTTCTTGGTAAGTTTTTCAATATTCTTGGATCCCAATGTTCCTAAGGATGAGGCTCCATGTTGTGGAAACTTTTTTTGTTGATGATTTTGCTTTTGTTTTTTGAACCAAAGCCAGGAGTGGATTGAGCAGAAGGTAGAAGTATAAGTGCTTCCAAAATATTTCCCATTCCTTTTGTAGCCATTATTGGCTTTGGCTCAAAAAACTGCAGCAAAGTCTACAACAAAAAAAAGCTGTGTTTCCGAAACGTGGGGCCTCAGCCTAAATGTACCTTTGGTCCCCTCTGAAATTGTAACGTATCATAACAGCTGGAAATAAAATCCTTTCTCAGCTCGATCTTAGGAAGCCGCCCTATGTATTTACTACCGTTAATCTGTAGGCAAGCATTTGACCTCACAGAATAACAAAGTCGATCTCTGGACCAGACATTACCTCTCTGCTGGCCAGATTGTTTAGCGGCCGTAGCCTCCTTCCTTTCCTCCCGTTTTCTCAAACTCAATATGGAGAAAACGGAGTCAATCATCTTCATCCCACCCCATATGGCCCCTGCACCCAACTCATCTATCAAAGTTAATGGAACCACACTTACCCCTGTCCCACAGGCCCGATGCCTTGGGATAACACTGGAGCCTGACCTGTCCTTCAAGCTACACGTTCAAACCCTCAACATTTCCTGCCGCCTCCAACTCAAGAAGTAAAAGACAACCAATAGGATGGACCCAAGGGTCCAGCCAAAAAATAGATAACTGCGCTGAACCAATATCAAAACAACTCTAAATATTTATTAGATTACACACAATAGAGTTAAAAAATAGAGTTTTTAACTCTATTGTGTGTCATCTAATAAATATTTAGAGTTGTTTTGATATTGGTTCAGCGCAGTTGTCTATTTTTTGGCTGGACCCTTGGGTCCATCCTATTGGTTGTCTTTTACTTTTGTATTTTTTCCCCTGAGTGGGGTCACTTAGAATAACTGCTGCTCCACGGAACCAATTTCCCTCAGTGGTAAAGACCACCTCAGACTTGATCAGCTCAGTGCACTCTACTTTTTTTTTAATAATTCCAACTCAAGAAGATCCACCTAATCCGCTCCTTCCTCACCCCTGAAACTACTAAGATGCTCGTCCAGGCCCTCATAATCTCCCGCTTAGATTACTGCAACACCCTTCTCCATGGACTCCCAACTAACAGCCTCGCCCCCCTCCAGTCCACCTTAAACTGTGCTGCTCCCTAAATTCACCTCACCCCCCGATCTTCATCGGCTGCTCCCCTCTGCCAGTCCCTCCACTAACTACCCATAGCCCAGGGAATTGAGTTCAAGCTACTAACGTTAACATACAAAGCGATCCACAACCTGTCCACTCCATATATCTCTGAACTAATCTCCCGCTACCTGCCCACACGTAACCTCTGATCCTCCAACGACCTCCTACTCTGCTCTGCCCTCATTCGCTCCTCACACAACCGCCTCCAAGATTTCTCCCGTGCATCCCCCATACTCTGGAACTCTTTACCAAGACTTACATAAGACTGACCCCCACAATCACAGGCTTCAAGAAGGCCCTGAAGACTCACCTATTCAGGAAGGTCTACAATCTCCAATACCACTATCACCACACCGCCATCTGAACAGTCTCTACCCTCACCTTCTGTCTCTACCCCTTCCCCCATAGATTGTAAGCCCTCGCGGGCAGGGCCCTCTACCCCACTGTGCCAGTCGCTTATTGTTAGTATTATATCTACCTGTATATTTTGTGTACTGTATGTAAACCCTCAAATGGAAAGCACCATGGAATTAATGGTGCTATATAAATAAAAAAAGGAAAAAAAATAAATTTAGTAATATTAGGTAAACTTTGATTTTTAAAACTCTTTTTAACATAGGTAAACATCTGGTATTAAAATTGAGTACCAGCAACTGAATCTAAAATAATAACTGCTGTGTGTAATACTGTATGTGCCAGATTTCAGTGCAATGTAAATTTTTTGTCATTGTGTTACTTTATAATATGCATTAATATACTGCAAACTTAATATTACGCCATTATATTGTAGGAAGCATTCGCCCCCGGCTGCAGCCAGGGGTGGTCTTATAATTAGGTATGTTAAGTGAGTTGCTTCAGGCTACAGAAGGTAGGAAACAGCTAATTGTGTGGTAGAAAGGAATCGTTTGTAGCTAATCTAAGAATTTTTAATATTTAAATCTAGGATTGTGATATATTCATATATAAATATATTGATTTCTTAAAATACTAGATATAGAAATAGAAAAAAAAGTAAACATTTATTTGTAATTTTCTAATGAATAGCAAGATCCTGAAACAAACAAGCTTGAGAAAATCTGAAAAACAAGAGTCCTCAAATGAATGGGACTGAGCTGTAGTATGACCATGTGACCAACTGATGTAATGTCACTTGCTGAGAAGAAGAAAACAGTCTTGTTTTCTAATCCTGGATAATTCCTTTAGGGCTATGTTCCCATCTCTGTTGTACATTGCATTTCCCTGTTCCATCATAGAAACTGAAAAATGGAGCACAACCTATGGACCAATCCATTACACAACGGGCACCAACTAAGGGCTCGTTCACATCAGCGTTGTGAACTCCGTTATGCAGGTTTCCGTTTCCTGCCTAAAACAGAGGCAGGAGACGGAAACCTGCAGGAGTCTCTCTCACCCATTCATTTGAATGGGTGAGAGAGATGTCCGGTCATGAGCGGCGGTGAGCGTTTTATGCTCTCCGCCGCGAAACCGGGTTTTATAATCCGGACACAGAGTTGGACATGCAGTACTCTGTGTCCGGATAAAAAAATCTGGTTTTGCGGCAGAGAGCATAAAACGCTCACCGCTGCTCATGGCCGGACCCGGTCTGTGCTTTCCGTCTTCTGGCATGCAGAAGACGGAAAGCACAGAACGGAAAGAAGAACGCAGGTGTGAACCTAGCGTCAGCCCAACAGATCCCACACAGTCATTTGTATTTTCATCATGGCATCTTTTGCCAGACAATAAAAGGCAGCATGCAGCACTTTTTGGTCTGTGAGTTTTGACGGTATCTGTGGTAGAAGATACTCCTAACACAGATGTGATGTGGCCTAAATCTCACCATGTGTGAATGGAGTATTGGAAAAGATAGGTAAAAACGACCTGTTGTTTTAAATCAGGTTTTTGTTTTAACACTTTAAAATCCCGTTATGTACTATTATGTTGTGAGAACTATACAATTTATGCAAATTGATATAATAGTTGCACTGGGCAGTGCATTGTGGACCCATACCCAACTTCCATAAGGGGATTTGGACTTCTCTCCTGATAGTTAGCCAGGCTTTTGCCACCTAGGGGGTCCTAATGTTGTGGATCCTGGCACTCCATTGTAAAGTAAACTTTTTGTGCACTGGATGGATTTCACCCTGTCTAATATAGTAACAACGATTTTCAGGGACTCTATGATGTGAAAAGGTGTAATTTACTCATATGCAATACATGCAAATAAATGGTGTAACATTTTGGTCAGATTCGAAACTTCATCAGACCATGGAATTGCCAAGAATAGAGAAGATCAGAAGATTGGAGCATGTAGGGAGTGATTCTAGGCAATGTCTCAATAGGAAAATGAATTTTCCTATAGCAGCATTGTCTGCAAAATGTTCCTCACATGATCCTTTCTTCCGATCGCCTCTATTCTTGGCAATCCGATGGTCTGATAAAGGCCCGAATGAGACTGAAATGTTACACCATTTATTTGCATGGATTACATATGAGTAAATTACACCTTTTCACATCATTGAGTGCATGAATATTGTTGTTACTACCTTGGAAGGTACTTGACTGAGTCCTTGGCGTTTGCCACAACAACTTACTTTGAATGTACCAATTAACTGAAACTGCCTGCCCTGACCATCTTCCTGGACCTGAATATTCTCTTGCCTGACCATTGCCTGCACTGATGTTTCTTGTTCCACCTGGCCAGCTGTTACCAACACTAGGATCACCTCAAGAGGTATCGACCTGGCATGTTTCCCACAGCAAAGTCCACATGCCTGTTCAGAGGGTTAAAGTGTGAATGCTGGGTAGTCAGCTTAGATAGTGGCCTTGGAAGACGCTTAAAGCCAAACCAGTCTGTCGGCACAGTGGGTCTACAGTTTGCTATCCATGATGCCACCACACATAGCCTGCTAATCTTGAGCTTGGATACTTTATATGGGTCATCTATGGTCACCCATCTAAGGATGCTAAACTAAGGAGCTTAACTTTCACCTCATTATAAAAGGATCCAGCAAACAAATTTTAGCTTTGTACCTAGCCTAACAAAATTGGCAAGTACGGCTGACTGTAATCTAATGTGTAAGGATACCTTTATCACCTCTGGAGGAAGAAGAAGAGAGACAACCTGAATGTCTCTTGGAAATGACATGCCAAAAATAGATTTGTTTTGCAGGATATTATGTTTTTTAGTTATAGGAAAAATAAAGGCTCAGTGGAAACAAAAAACAATACAATATTTCTGCTAGGGCTCCATTATAACATTTAGTTGCACAACCTTCATTTTTTCCTATTGGGATAGCATAAGAATTGCTAGACTTCTGACAGGGTTAGAATTCTTTCAGTCATCACAAGTGAGTAACTTACACTATTACCCTTAACCAAGTCTTCCTGGATCCATGGCATAGTTGTTTGCGTTTTAATAATTCCTTGCTCAGCACTCTATGTATGAGAAATGTTATGTAAAAGGTTTAGAATGCTCTGTACGTCTCTGCAGACATATCCACACTCATTTACTGGTTTCACAAGTACAACTTGGCTGAGTACCAAGTCTTATAGCAGATCACCCAAATATGGACACATGCTGACTTCTTGCATGGATCAGGAAGAAATCACTTAGCAGTGAACAATGTTGACATTGTAAAGAGTCTTTTGCGCAAATCTAACTAATACAATAGCAATTTTCTCCCCTGACATCTCTATTCAGAGATCACTGTGTATTTTTTTTCCAATAACACACATTTATTTTTTATTTTAAGCAAGTCCCTTCACTGTGGTTATTCAGCAGCAGCTGCCATTTGTCTTTCTGCCATTTTGCTTTGCTTTTTAATAAATTGCTAACAAAATTCTAGTTCACTTTGAATACTATGGAAAGTGCGAGAAACCCATTCACAGACAGGCATGTTACTACAGCCAGTGATCTGGAGACCTTTCACAGTATCACTCATCCTTGCATATTATTGTTGTGTTCACAGCTTTGCAGTCTATGTTTCTCCATGGTGACAGACAGTAAAGAACTTTGTGTAGTCTAATCCTGTAGTTAGACCACATGTCTGCTCCTTCTTCGGGCTAACTTACCACCTAGTTGTCAACAACTGAATTAAAGAGGTGGACCTTTTACCACCTCTACCAACCCTACTTCTTAGCATAATAGTCATTAGGCACGGGTCCATGGCCTCTGGCACAGTTGGAATTTCTTCTCTAGCCCCATCACTTCCTGAACAATCAATGCAATTAGTTTTGGTGCCCAATGTGCTATTTCAGCTCTGCAATGTTAATGGGGCAGTGCCAGCAGGGTCGGACTGGCCCGCCGGAGCACCAGGGGATTCCCCGGTGGGCCCCCGAGCCTGTCTATTAATTTTATCTAAATGCACTTGTCAGGGGCCCGATCGGGATCTTCAGGGGCCCGATCGGGATCCTGACCGTGCCAAAATGGGCCCCTGTACCAATCGCTGGGAGTGTGTGTCTCTGCTCCCTGCACTGCACACTGCCGTCACTAGCAGGAGCTGTGCTGCCCCTCCCCCACACAGATCGGAGTGTGCAGGGGGAAGTCTGCCGGCTGCTGTAAACAGAGCTTTCACCACAGCCAGACAGGACAGACAGGACACAGCCAAATGTAAGTACATTTTTTGGGTAAAATATGTATATTTAATGTGTGTATATTTGTGTAAAGTGTCTGATATACTGTGTGAGTCCTGTATATTTGTAGATAGGTGTGTGTGTATGTATATGAATGTATGTGTGTAAATGTATGTTATATGTATTAGGCCTGGTTCACATCTTCCCTTTTCGGGAAGTCCACTGTGGGGAATAATACAGTATGCAGGGGCCACTATGGGGCATAATACTGTGTACAGGGGTCACTATGGCACATAATATTGTGTGCAGGGGCCACTATGGGGAATACTACTGTGTGCAGAGGCCACTGTGGGGTATAATACTGTGTGCCAGGGCCACTATGAGGGATAATACTGTGTGCATGGGCCACTATGGGGTATAATACTGTGTGCAGGGGCCACTATGGAGGATAATACTGTGTGCAGGGGCCACTATGGGGTATAATACTGTGTGCAGGGGCCACTGTGGGGTATAATACTGTGTGCAGGGGCCACTATGGGGCATAATACTGTGTGCAGGGGCCACTATGGGGTATAACACTGTGTGCAGGGGCCACTGTGGGGTATAATACTGTGTGCAGGGGTCACTATGGGGCATAATACTGTGTGCAGGGGCCACTATGGGGTATAATACTGTGTGCAGGGGCCACTGTGGGGTATAATACTGTGTGCAGGGGTCACTATGGGGCATAATACTGTGTGCAGGGGCCACTATGGGGTATAATACTGTGTGCAGGGGCCACTGTGGGGTATAATACTGTGTGCAGTGGACACTATGGGACATAATACTGTGTGCAGGGGCCACTATGGGACATAATACTGTATGCAGGGGACACTATGGGGTATAATACTGTGTGCAGGGGCCACTATGGGGCATAATACTGTGTGCATGGGCCACTATGGGGTATAATACTGTGTGCAGGGGCCACTGTGGGGTATAATACTGTGTGCACGGAACACTATGGGGGATAATACTGTGTGCATGGGCCACTATGGGGTATAATACTGTGTGCAGGGGCCACTGTGGGGTATAATACTGTGTGCAGGGGCCACTATGGGGCATAATACTGTGTGCAGGGGCCACTATGGGGTATAATACTGTGTGCAGGGGCCACTGTGGGGTATAATACTGTGTGCAGGGGTCACTATGGGGCATAATACTGTGTGCAGGGGCCACTATGGGGTATAATACTGTGTGCAGGGGCCACTGTGGGGTATAATACTGTGTGCAGGGGTCACTATGGGGCATAATACTGTGTGCAGGGGCCACTATGGGGTATAATACTGTGTGCAGGGGCCACTGTGGGGTATAATACTGTGTGCAGTGGACACTATGGGACATAATACTGTGTGCAGGGGCCACTATGGGACATAATACTGTATGCAGGGGACACTATGGGGTATAATACTGTGTGCAGGGGCCACTATGGGGCATAATACTGTGTGCATGGGCCACTATGGGGTATAATACTGTGTGCAGGGGCCACTGTGGGGTATAATACTGTGTGCACGGAACACTATGGGGGATAATACTGTGTGCATGGGCCACTATGGGGTATAATACTGTGTGCAGGGGCCACTGTGGGGTATAATACTGTGTGCAGGGGCCACTATGGGGCATAATACTGTGTGCAGGGGCCACTATGGGGTATAATACTGTGTGCAGGGGCCACTGTGGGGTATAATACTGTGTGCAGGGGTCACTATGGGGCATAATACTGTGTGCAGGGGCCACTATGGGGTATAATACTGTGTGCAGGGGCCACTGTGGGGTATAATACTGTGTGCAGGGGTCACTATGGGGCATAATACTGTGTGCAGGGGCCACTATGGGGTATAATACTGTGTGCAGGGGCCACTGTGGGGTATAATACTGTGTGCAGGGGACACTATGGGACATAATACTGTGTGCAGGGGCCACTATGGGACATAATACTGTATGCAGGGGACACTATGGGGTATAATACTGTGTGCAGGGGCCACTATGGGGCATAATACTGTGTGCAGGGGCCACTATGGGGCATAATACTGTGTGCAGGGGCCACTATGGGGCATAATACTGTGTACAGAGGCCACTGAGGGGCATAATACTGTGTACAGAGGCCACTATGGGGCATAATACTGTGTGCAGGGGCCACTATGGGGCATAATACTGTGTGCAGGGGCCACTATGGGGGATAATACTGTGTGCAGGGGCCACTAAGGATTAGGCCCTACTGAGCAAAACACAGTTAACGTTGGGTTCACACCAGCGTCTGGTCTCCATTCTGAGGTTTCCATCTTCTGCATGTAGAAGACGGAAACCTATCGGTTCGAGTCCGGCCGTGAGCGCCGGTGAGTGTTTTATGCTCTCTGCGGCAAAACCGTTTTTTTTTTTAAACCAGACACAAAGTCCTGCATGTCCGACTCTGTGTCTGGTTAAAAAAAAAAAAAACGTTTCGCCGCGGTGAGCACAAAACGCTCACAGGAGCTTACGGACGCACACTTTTCAAACCCATTCATTTGAATGGGTTTGAAAAATGCCTGCAGGGCAGAGACCCCGGGCGCAGATGTGAACGAGCCCTTAAAAACACTTTCTATTTTGTTAAGCAGACTGCCGATCGGAGTGTGCAGGGGGAAGTCTGCCTGTCCCAGTGTCTCCCAGTGCGGTCCAGTCCGGCATGTAACTACCAGCAGAACTGCAGGACCAGAGCACTGGGAACAGATGAGTGCGGGTTTTTTTTTTGTGTACTTTGTTTTTCACCTCCCAGAACTAATTATAAACAAAAAAAAATAAATTATGCTGGACAACCTCTTTAAAGTGTGGGTCATTTTGGGGGAAAATTAAAGGGGTTGTCCAGGCATAATTTTCTATGGTTTATCGTCAGAATAGGCTATAAATGCCTGATCTGTAGGGGGCCCACACCCAGCCCTCAGACCGATCAGCTGTATGGAGCCACTTCTGGCAACAGTCCTGTATACAATACGGGGCCAGAAGCAGAAAGCTCTGTCCACTGTATATCAGCCGGCACCTTCTCTGCATCTCGGCACTTATTGAAGTCAGTGGGAGCTGAGCAGCAGTGAATTTGCCACGCAACTATACAGTGGATGAAGCTTTCTGCTCCCAGTCCTGTGTCGTGTACAAAACGAGCGCGGAAACGGAAACCTCTGTGGAGTTTCTGCAAAAAGCGCTGCAGGAAAAACTGATGTGTCGGTGCCGGGGGTTTTCCCACAGCGTTTTTTTGCTGTGGGACGCTGTGTTAGGCCTTATCCTTATAGTGTGGTGTGCAGTATATTGAGATGGTAAAGAGGAGCTCTCACCTCCTGGGGCAGGTGCGGTTTAATACACTGCTAGAGAGCTGACAGTGTGATGATTTCAGCGCACTTTCAGCTTTCCCATTCTGTGCCCCGGTGAGGAGCTATCAGTCCATAGCTCTTCACTGTCAGAAAGGCGTTTCTGACAGTCAGTCCGGAACGCCCTTCCTCACAGCAGCGCCTATAGTGCTGTACTGTGAGAGCGCTATAGGCGCTCAGCGTCATCGCTGGCTGGTAAGCAATGACCCCTCTCACAGTACAGCGCTATAGACGCTACCGTAAGGAAGGGCGTTCCTGACTGACTGTCATAACGCACTTCTGACGATGAAGATCTACGGTACCGGCACAGAACGTGAAAGCCAATAGTGCGCTGAATTCAGCGCACTGTTGGCTTTCTAGCGGTGTATTAAACCTCATGTGCCCCAGATGGTGAAAGGTCTTCTTTAAGGATTAGGCACAACAGCGAGATGCAGCTAAAAAAACATTGTGGGAAAAAATTGCAGTGAATCTCAATATATTTTTTTCCACAGTGTTTTTCATTGAGCTTTTGTCCCCAGCACTCCGTTGTCCCCGCCTCTGTCTGTTAGATACAGGATTTCCAGAAATGAGACCTAATTGGTTTCAGTGGTCCCATGAGGTGCAGGACTCCCAGCATGGAGGCACCGGCGCGAGACTGAATGGACACTGGCAGCGGACAACGGAGCAACAGGAACAGGTGAAGGCGCTTTTTATTTTTTATTTTACACCTCCCTCCCAGCACATGGGTCGCTCCAATTCCTGGACAAATCTTTAAAGGGTTTATCCATCTTTGTAATATTGATGGTCTGTTCTTGGGATAGACCATCAATATTACATCTGTGATGACACAACAGCCTGGACCTCTGCAGATCAGCTGTTCCAGGACAGCGCAGCTATAGGTAATGCTAACATTTCTAGGAGCCACGCTGTTCACTTTCCATACAGTATGTGGCAATAAGTTTAGGTAGTGCAGTGTTGCACATCGTATGGCGGGAGAGCAGCATGGCTCCTGATATGTTATTACCTTCAACCGCCCTGTCTTGGTATTGCTGGTTTGCAGGGATCCTGATGGTGGGCCCCTAGAAATAATTCCACTGGTGGGCCCTAGACACCCCAGTCCGACACTGAGTGCCAGGCAGGGGGCATTATTTAGAGCTCCAATCATGGGCAGCCAGTGGCAGAGCTCAGAATCACAACTCTCACCTACTCCTACCTGATACCAACCTCTGTACAGTACAGAGCCAAAATAACATATGAAAGTGAGGGACTAGCAAAAAAAAATTCCAACTGTGCCCAAATAAGTGAAGCAGTGACTATTTCTTGATGTAAAGAACTGGACTTGTTGGGGGTGCTGAAAGGTCTTCATTGTTTTTTTCTGGTTTATAATATTGATGTCCTATCCCACAGCTAGGTCATTAATATCATATTGGTGAGGGTCCAACACCTGACTCCTCCACTGATCAGTTGTTCTTAGCAGCTGCCAGAGCTGAAACTGTACAAAAATAAAATGAAAATTTGAGATAATCCCAGCAAATTTGTAAAATTGTTACCAGAAAGTCAGTTATTAAAGGAAAAATTTAAAAAAGCATGATTCTACAAGACTGATATTTATTACTTTGAAGACACTTAATGTGCATAGAAAATATCAAAACATAAGGAAATCACTTTTTACTCACTCCAAAATTGTTGTGAAGTTGTAGCCTTAAACTTTAAGGCTGAGGCCCCATGTCATGGGCGACAGATGCGGGAAAAACCGCGACGATAACACATCACATTTATTACTGCGGCGCTTTTCACAAAGTCTGCAGAGTTCCTCTGCAGACTTTCTGCTTCCTATATACAGTACCTATATAAAAAAAACTGCCAGTGTTTCCATAGGTATAACTGACATGCTGCGGGAAAAACTACGATGATAACACATCACGGTTATAACCGCGGCGCTTTTCACAAAAAGTCTGCAAAGGATTCCTCTGCAGACTTTCTGCTTCCTATATAAAAACTGCCAGTGTTTCCATAGGTATAATTGACATGCTGCGTTTTACATTTCCGCTGCAGATTATTTTCTGCAGTGTGTGGATGGGATTAGTGGGTACAGTAAAACACTGCAGATTTGCACTATGCAGAGCCCCAGCCTAAAACAGATACTACTGTACAAATTTGACAATAGTGCGTGGTAGTAAGAGGTATTTATACGTGCTTAAGAATACAGCAGGCACTATATATTTCACACACCTTGTCGGTATGTATGAGCTATAGCAGATACACACATTTGTTACGTATAAATCTTTGTGTTTAGAAAAAAAAATCTCTGCTTTATTTTATCTAGGGTAGCCGGTTTTTGCATACGTCTACCATATGCAAAAGACTTATTCACAAATAGTTTTCCAACAGCTGCTGTCAGCGTCAAGCATATACATGAAATTTGAGTACAGAATGATTTATTCTATCATGTTTCCAAAATCTATAAACCATCAGGTCAGAATAGTAAAAATAAGCATCAAGTGATTTCCACAAACCTGTTTCATCATTTTAGCCAGATGCTATGAGAACTTCAAGAGATCCAATTAAAATAGCAATGACAATGCTTGTCATATTAAGCATATGTTTAGTATGATGTTAAACCATTTTAAACATGTATTTAATGAGACGATACTTGATACCCTCCAACACTTATGATGGTCAGAGGGACACACTTAATAGTTCAGTAGAAAGTCATATATACTGTATACTGTTATGGTTTACCTATAACTTATTGTATTTCCATCCATCCTGAATCAAACCAAAACTTTGTTACTTCCCATTTGTTGTGGATTTTGCTGTAGATTTACTGTATTCATTGCATAGAGTATAATCCACTGTCAAAACTTAAAGTTTCATCAATTTTGAAGGTGCATATCTGATAGAAAATCTACTACGTATCTAATCTGTGTGGATGTACTTACACTAGGTCTTATAGCAGTCTTGGAACATGGAAATGGGGGGGGGGGGGGTGTCACTTGTTTTAACCCCTTCCCGCCGATGGCATTTTTTGATTTTCGTTTTTGACTTCCCTCCTTCTAAACCCCATAACTTTTATTTCTCCGCTCCCAGAGTCATATGAGGTCTTAATCTTTGCGGGACAAATTTTTCTTCATGATGCCACCATTAATTATTCTGTATAATGCACTGGGAAGCTGGAAAAAAAATTCAGAATGGGGTGGATTTGAAGAAAAAATGCATTTCTGCGACTTTCTTACGGGCTTCGCTTTTACGGCGTTCACTGTGCAGCCAAAATGACATGTCCCCTGTATTCTGTGTTTCGTTTAGATTCCAGGGATACCAAATTTATATGGTTTTATTTACATTTTAACCCCTTAAAAAAAAATCCAAAACTGTGTTAAAAAAATTTTTTTCTAAAAGTCGCCATATTCTGACAGCTGTAACTTTTTTATATGTCTGTGTACAGGGCCGAATGTACTTTTTAGTTCTACCATTTTTCAGGAAATGCTATTGCTTTGATCACTTTTTATTCAAATTTTTATCAGAATCAAAACAGTGAAAAAACGGCAGTTTGGAACTTTTGACTATTTTTCCTGATACGGCGTTTACCGTACAGGAAAAATATTTTTATAGATTTTAAAGCGGGCGATTTCGAACACAGGGATACCTAACATGTATGTGTTTCACAGTATTTAACTACTTTTATATGTTTTCTAGGGAAAGGGGGGTGATTTGAATTTTTAATACTTTTTAAAAAAAATTTTATATATATATTTTTTTTGCATTAATTAGACCCCCTAGGGGTCTTTAACCCCAGGGGGTCTGATCACTAATGCAATGCATTACAATGCTAATGCATTGCAAAGTACGTATGTATGTAGCATAGCCTGCTATAGAAGCAATGTAATGACAAGTCGGGGAGCTTTCACAAGGCTTCCGGCTGTCATAGTAACCTGACGCCGGCCCCGGAGCTTACTCCGGGTGCCGGCAATCAACAGGAAAATGGCGGAACCCAGGGGCGTAACTACCGTGGTAGCAGCAGTAGCAGCTGCCACAGGGCCCGGGCCATTAGGGGGCCCGGTGACAGCCGCTACCGCTGCGGTTTTTTTAAATTTTTTTTAAAATTCCGTTACGGGCCCCATTCACTTGCCGATCCTGGCTGGGCCGGGATCGGCAAGTGACACTGCGGGGCCCACAGAGGCTATCATTATACTCGGGGGTCTTTGCAGACCCCCGAGTATAATGATCGGCGCACCGGGAGGGGTAAGGTAACATAAAAAACAGTGTTACTTACCTCTCCACGATCCTGCCAGGCCTCCGTCATTCGTGTCTGACGTCACATGACCCAGGCCAGCTTCCCGAGTCATGTGACGTCTGACGTCATTAAAGCTGGACAAGAGCGGACAGGACAGCCAACAGGAACAGGTAAGCAACTGTCTCTGTTCTTTTAATGGTTTTAATCCCCCGGGTCTCCGATTATTATACTCTGGGGTCTTTTCAGACCCCAGAGTATAATAAATGTTTATAGGTGTCCACAGTGGGACATATGGGGACACTATGGGGGATAATACTGTGTGTGCAGGGGCACTATAGGGGTTAATACTGTGTGTACATTGGACACTATAGGGGTTAATAATACTGTGTGCATTGGACACTATAGGGGTTAATAATACTGTGTGCATTGGACACTATAGGGGTTAATACTGTGTGTGCATTGGACACTATAGGGGTTAATACTGTGTGTACATTGGACACTATAGGGGTTAATAATACTGTGTGTGCAGGGGACACTATAGGGGTTAATACTGTGTGTGCATTGGACACTATAGGGGTTAATAATACTGTGTGTGCAGGGGACACTAGGGGTAAATACTGTGTGTGCAGGGGACACTGGGGGATAATACTGTGTGCATTGGACACTATAGGGGTTAATACTGTGTGCATTGGACACTATAGGGGTTAATACTGTGTGTGCAGGGGACACTATTGGGGATAATACTGTGTGCAGGGCTTACTAAGGGACATAATAGAGTGCGGAGGAGGGGGTCAGTCGAGGTCTTCGGCATTGGTTTGGGCAGGGGGGGCCCCATGTCAAAAGTTCGCCACGGGGCCCCGCCATTCCTAGTTACGCCACTGGCGGAACCCATGCGCTTTCGGGGAAAATGGCGCCTCGGTCAGCTTTGACCGAGGTGCCGGAAGAGTTAATGCCTCATATCGGTCCAGGGACTGATCAGAGACATTAGCACCGGTTGTCTACTACGTAAAGCAGAAGACACCTGGCGGCTATGGCGGCCGCCTAGCTCCCTGGCGGTCGCCATAGTTATATACCTGGCATGCGCCGTACTAGTACGGCAGATGTCGGGAAAGATTTAAAGACTTTTAAGTCATTATGTCATAAGTAGACATAAAAAGAGAGATAGAACCGCACTCCAGTAGAAGATATGCTTCAAAAATTTAGTTTTATTAATGCAACGTTTCGGGTGTTTCACCATTCATCAGGCACTTAAAGATATATGATTAGGAGAAAATCGTCAAATGGCTGACGGACATGCGCAGTGGATGAAGATGCAAAATTGACGCGGAAGACAAGGCGGAGAAGAAGATGTAGGCGTCAGTGGAGAATTTTCAGACAGCACAGCAGATGCCCCCTGTGCTGTTTGAAAACTCATTTACATATGGAAGAAAGAAGAAATTTCTTAGGAACAGCAGCGCAGATCAGAATAATAAAGGTAAGAGAAAAGTAGCCTTTCTTAAGGCTATTCCGACGTGTACTTAGATTAAAAAGGGATTCTAATGATAGAATTCCTTTAACTGCCTGATGAAGGCTGAAATACTCAAAATGTTGTAATAATAAAAGAAAAATTTTGAAGCATAACTTCTACTGGAGTGCAGTACAGACATCCCCTGGGCTATCTGAAAACTCATTTACATATGGAAGAAAGAAGAAATTTCTCATGAACAGCAAAAGAAAAGTTTTGAAGCATAACTCCTACTCGAGTGCGGCTCTATCTTTCTTTTTGTATCTACGTCTGTCTGGTAGGGAGGTGGTCAGCCCTACACAAAACCAGCACCCTATATGTGCTGCCTCCACACATTTGGATAATGCTATAAGTATCATACAAATTTGGCTGGTGCGCTTAATCTGTTCACTTTTTAAAGAGGACCTTTTATGTCCTTGGGCATATGCGGTTTTATATACTGCTAGAAAGCCAACAGAGTGCTGAATTGAGCGCACTGTCAGCTTTCCCGTTATATGCTCCGTGGCTGGAGATATCAGTGCCGTTACCAATGTCTGCCCACTGTGAGAAAGGCGTTCCTGACAGTCTAGCTGGCCCAAGGACAGATTCTCCCACCTGAGCTGTGGATTTCTGCAGCTCCTCCAGAGTGACCATGAGCCTCTTGGCTGCTTCTCTGACCAGTGCTCTCCTTGCTCGATCTGTTAGTTTAGATGGACGGCCATGTCTTGGTAGGTTTGCAATTGTAGAATACTTTTTCCATTTTTGGATGATGGATTGAACATTGCTCTTTGGGATGCTCAAAACTTGTGATAAGTTTTTAGAACCTAACCCTGCTTTAAACTTCTCCACAACTTTATCTCTGAGCTGTCTGGTGAGTTCCTTGGTCTTCATGATGCTATTTGTTCACTAGTGTTTTCTGACAAACCACTGAGGCCTTCATAAAACAGGTATTTATACCAAAACTAAATTATACACAGCTTTGAGACTGAGATTTGGATCAAAATTGCTGGGAATAGAGACAGTTGGAAGTGGTGAATTGAATGCAGGAGGAGGACTTACATGGAAGAACCAAGAGAGAAGGACTCTAACTCATTAAATGACTTTTGAAGGCAATTATTTAGGGGTGTCAGAGTACAAGGGGCTGAACACTTTTGCATGTCACTCTTCAGATTTTTATCCAATTAAAATTTTGCAAACTGTGTATCATTTTCATTGTACTTCACAATTACACGCTACTTTGTGTTGATCTATCACTTACAATCTAAATAAAATACACTTAAGTTTGTAGTTGCAAGGTGACAAAATGTGAAAAATACAAGAGGTATGAATACTTTTGCAAGTCACTGTAAAACATATGGGAAAAAGATTTTTTTCAAAAAATTATTGTGCATGAACATACTCTTAAACGTAAACCCATTGAAGAAATGGTTTTTTTTGGGTTTTTTTTAACCAATGTGGGACCTGATGTTTCTGCAGTACCCTGTAAGTTCTATTGGTAGATAAGAGAGACCATTATGCTGTTAAACTAACAATGGTAGAAGTATATATTGTGCGCTGAATTTAAAGCATATACAGTATCCTATTCAAGGTTAAATAGCAATAATGTGAAATAAATGCCACATGATGAATCCTAGGAGTGTTGTGTGACTTGTCACTTTCTATTTTCTACCCTGTATTAAATGGTAACATGTTGACCTCCCCACCTACTAAACAAAATATTCCTAAGCATAGTGACTCAGTGGCTTAACTGGTAAGTTACACTAATAAACAAGATACTTACATGAGTGAGCACATTTTTCTTAATGTACTCTATGAAAGAAATAAGATACCAGTTTTATATGTGGTCTGAATAAAGATGTAATATTCATTTTATAAAATGATGCGGCAAGGCCTAAAAGTAATGACCCAGCTGTCCTATATTTTTATACACATCAACAAACTATAAATTTGTGTCAGGCTGTATTCTGTTTCTCCTTCAGACTGCATAAACAGCAAAATGTATTCTGAGTACAGGCCTTATACATCAAGGACTACATTTTCTACCAATAAGTATTTGGACACCTGTGGTAGAATAGAAAAACAACATTTATTCATATTGAATAGTTGGTAGAACCCAGCAGATGCTTCCTTATGGATGGTATTGATCGACACAATACTCCCGGATGCCTGTTGAAACTCCTTGTGTATGTGAGCTATGGGTTGGGTGCGGTTCTTTCAAATTTCTCTGGCCAGCACCCATTGGTCTCTATCTCCCAGTTTCAGGGGTCTGCCAACTCGGAGCACAGTCTGACAATCACCGTTCACCTTCCAATTCGTAATCAGATAGGCTACTGTCGATTTTGGGTAATTCAGTTCGCTTGCTATGTCCCTTAAGGATCGACCATTTCTGTAGTATCCGACAACTACCCCTTTCTCGAAATTGGACAACTCTCCACTTCGTGGCATCTTGCATGCGACTAACGCCAATGCGGTTTCCTACACGATAATTAATGGCAGAAGGCGTCACACCGCAGCTATCTTCATTTGCATGGGTGTCCAAGTACTTATTGGTAGACATTGTTCAATGTTCTACTATGATTGAACAAAAAAGTTAACCTAAAAGCTAGATAATATAACCTTCATACTCACTGGACGCCTTTGTATAAAAGAATATAGCCTTCATCCTTGTGGATCACATGGCATTATAACTCATTACTCTACACATGAGCAATAGATCCAAACATACCAGATGCAACAATTAGGGAGCAAATTTTGTACCACCAGTAACTGGAATCTGAACTATCATCTGCACTAAGCAAAGTTGGCAGATGCCAGGACTCACTGGTGGTAAGCTTTAGACCGGGGCCCCACTGGACGTAAACAGTGCAGTACAGTGCAGGCAAAGTGGATGGGATTCATGCAAATCCCATCCCCACTTTGTGGAAAAGATCGCAGCGCGGACACGCTGCGATTTGAAAAGCCGTTGCGACTTTGCAGATTGCAGCATGTCAATTATATCTACGGAAACGCCGGCAGCTTTCCCGTAGATATAATGTTAAGAGAAAGTCCACAGAGGAAAACTCTGTGAACTTTCTCTTAAAAGAGTTGCAGAAAGAACCGCAATGCGTTCACGCAGCGGTTCTTCCCGCAGCGCTTTAGTGCTGCGGATACGGCCCGTGGGGCCTTAGCCTTAAGCTGTTTTCTGGACAAAAATTATTTTATTTTTAAATAAAAAGTCTGTCCGTGCAATTATTGGGTTAATAAGTGTACCCAAATACCTTTAACAGTGTTTTGACTGATTTCTGGGAGCTCCTGGCATCTTCTGCATTTGTTTATATGGTGCTTCTATCAGACAACTACCATAATGCTTTGCTCCCTCCCCCTTTCTCTCACCCCCACCTCCTTGTCTCCCTAGCTAGCCCTCCCACTACTAGCCCTTTCAAATTAACTAACTCAACCCACCCCTCAAGCCCTCCTGCCCCTTCCAACCCCATCATACTTACCTGTCTTCCTGTCTCCTCTTCTTGAAGTCTGTCTGGTGCAAAGGAGATGCAGACTCTGTGCTGCAGGCCTCCCATGCTGCCTAGAGCCGGGCCCAACATCACTTCCAGAAGTGACTTCATGGCTCAGCTCCAGACCAAAAACAGGAGAAGTTAGGTAAGTATTGTGTGCCAGCTTCCCAGGCAATTTTGCAGGTGCGTGGGAAGCATGACACACAGAAGAAGAGGAGAAGGCCTTCCCTGGATGATGCAGCTGGCCCGAATGCAGAGAAGATGGTACAATGGGGCTGGGAAGGAGGAGGAGGGGGGTGGGGTAGGGAGACCTTTACACTGATGTAACAGGTCAGGATATGGATTATACAGATGACCTGTTACATCAGTGGAAAGCTAAAAAAAAATAAAAACTATAAAAAAAAAAAAATGAAATAAAAAGATATGTTAGAAAGTTGGAGGGGACAATATGGGGGACTCAGGAATTATTAAATTTATCCTGGACAACCCCTTTAATGCATACCTCTCATTTTGTTGGACTTTTCAGGATAAGCTTCCTTGCATGTTAAGAGTAACACAATTCTTGTCCACTATATGCCCTGTATTCTGCAATTTTAGCACTTTTCCCCTCAGCAGGCTCTCTTTGTAGTTTGCTTTTCTCTCTGAGTAGGGGAGGGGAGAGAGAGAGAGGATGTAGACGAGCTGCCATACACTGTTCACAGTAAGTAAATGAATATATACTCCATAACAGTCTGTCTCAGGAAATAACACAAGGATTTTGCAGGGATAGGAATATATCTATTAGGACAGGCCTCTTAATTGTCAAATTTAGATGTTTCTTTCAGTCCCATTGCCACAGTTATATAATGTCAAATACACCGTGGTACTGTAATAATATCACCATTGCAACAAGTCAGTTTGCAGAATATGAGCAAAAAAAAAAAATAAAAAAATAAATAAATCATCAACTGAGTGATAGTGTTGAAAAGTGGAAGAGTCCAGGAACCACAGCAACTCATTCATGAAGCTGCAGGCCACACATTGTTACAGAACAGGTTTGCCAATTGTTATGAAGGTTTTTATGTTATATCATGACTGTGCCCAGAGCACAAAGCGATGTCCATAAAAGCATGATTGGGTGAGTTTGGGATGAAAAAACACCACCGGCCCGCACAGAACCCTGCATTTAAAAACCATTAAAACACCTTTGAGATGAATTAGAAAGGAGATTGTAAGCAGACCCTCTCATCCATCACCAGTGTCCAACAAACGTGCTCCTGGATAAATGGGGAAAAAAATCCCACAGACACTGCAGTGACTTATAGAAATCTTTTCCATAAGATGAAGCTATTTTACCTGAAGAGGAGGGACCAAAACCATATTAATACATATGGATTTAGAATGATGTCATCAAAGTTTCTATAGGTGCCCCAATACTTTTGTCCATATAGTATATATAGACAATTGCTGGCCTCTACTGATGTGAATAAAGTACTTTATTTGTAATACAAAGCTCCAACTTAGCTCCAGCATCATAATAAACAGTTTTTCTGTTGCTATCACAAGCTCACTCCTGCCCTCTCCATAGAGAAGTAATCTCAGTCATGTGACCTGGAGCCTGTCTCAAGAATGATTTTGAGCAGCTAGAATTTTACATCAGACTAGAATGGGACAACTCCAACAATTTGTCTCTTTACGTTCCCGACTGCTGTAAAAAGAAGAGGATATGCTACACAATAGTAGACATGGCCCTGCCTCAACATTTTTTTGAGATGTGTCGCTGTCATTCATTTCTAAAAAAAAAAAATGTGTTTCCCCAAAATGACATTAAAAAAAAGTCTAACTTTCAACTTCTGTTAATGTATCAGAAGCATTTTGGGAGCCTCCGGTATTGGTGCTTATGGCATGATAAATTTGGCGCAACAATTTTTCCTTACATACTCTCACGTATTCTGTTGTAAATATTGTGATTTGAAACTTCAGAATCATTGCCTAATATATTTCTTACATTTTACACAAAATCCAAACTATTTTGGAATTAGGGTTGTAGCATACTTAACCACTTCTGGACCACCAATTGGGTTTTTACATCCAGAGAGTGGTTGTCTAGTTCTGCAAAGATGTACGGGTACGTTCAAGCAGTTTTCAGCAGATGCACAAAATCGCACAGATGCTGAAACAGGGAGCCAGGTTTAGCTACAGCCGGAGCTCTGAGAAGGTTTATTACAGTCCCTGCCTTCCCTGATCACTCAATGAGCTCTGTATACACAGCCATGATGCGGTTCCCCTCTGACCCGGTGGTCACACGATCCGCCAGGATCAGAGCCTGTTAGAGCTGCTGAGTCCCACAGGACCCAGACCAGCTCTATAGTTATGGGCAGAAGGCTATACCATCCTAACAGGGAAGATTAGCCTTCACTACCAAAAAAAAACAAAACAAAAAAACACAAATTGGTCCAGTACTGAAGTGGTTAAGTGATTTTTGATGATCTTTCGTGGTTCCAACCTAAATAAACAAATGGTGTTGCAAAAAAAAAAAAAAAAGTACCGTATATACTCGAGTATAAGCAGTTTTTCAGCTCAGTTTTTGGGCTGAAAAAGTCTGCCTCGGCTTATATTCGGGTCATTACGGTAATACCGTAGTTACAGACCCGGCATACAGACATGGGGGTTGGTGCCGGGCCGCAGCATCGCCACGCTCATAGCAGAAGTCCCGGGGCCTTCTAGCAGAAGTACCGTAAGTACTTCTGTAGTTTGCAATGTACAGCATCACCATGGCGATGCTGCGGGCCCGGCACCCGCCCCGGTGTCTGGATGCCGGGTCTGTGCTGCATGATCTGTAGCTATAATGGCGACCGCTCTGCTCCAGAGCGGTCACCATTAGAATCGGCACCTCCACTGTAACTCTTACAGTGGCAATGCTGGAGTTACAGTGGAGATGCCCTCCGCTGCGGGGAAGCGGCAGGCGCTGCCATGCCCCTGGAGAGAGCGGACGCGACCGTTCTCTCAAATGCGGCCCTGAAGCGCTGAGTTATCCCCGGCTGCCAGCAGGAGCGCGTACCTCAAAGAAGACCTCGGCCGCCGGAGCTGAAGGAGAGATCCCCGGCAGGAGCACGTACCTGAAGACCTCGGCATGCAAAAGAAAAGCTGGCCGTCGGCAGAAGCACTGAGAGGAAATCCAGGCAGCCGAGTCTGCTGAGGATTCCCCTCAGCGCTTTTGCCGGTGGCCGGCCACAGTTCCCCTTCAGGTCCGGCGGCAGAGGTCTTCCACGCTCCTGCCTGCGTCGGGGGATTCCCCTCAGCTCCTCTGTACAGGCTCCCCGGCTGCAGTGCTTTTCTTTTGCAGGCTGATCTATGCAGCCTGCAAAAGAAATGACGATTTTTGCAATGTATTGCAATGCATTAGCATTGTAATGCATTGCATTAGTGATCAGACCCCCTGGGGTTCAAGACCCCTAGGGGGTCTAATAAATGCAAAAAAAAATAAAGTATAGAAAATTCAAATCCCCCCCTTTCCCTAGAACACATAAAACTAATACTGTGAAACATATACACATTAGGTAACCCTGTGTCCAAAAACGCCCGCTCTACCAATCTATAAAAATATTTTTCGTGTACGGTAAACGCTGTAGCTGGAAAACAAAGTTGTCTAACTGCCCCTTCCTTGAGACCGTTTTTTTCCCCCCCCACTTGGAATTCAGCCTGGCTGAATATAGGGGGATCTGCAGTGCTCCTATTCAGTCGTGAAGGGGTACTGCAGATACGCCTATACAGCCAGGCTGAATTCCAAGTGGGGGGGAAAAAAAAAAAAAAAAAAAAGTCCTCAAGCTCAGGGAAGGGGCAGACAGACAACCAAAACACCCCCTCCCCTTCCCCAGCAACTACTGCACCCAAAAACTCCGACCATTTTAATTTTTGAAATTTTCCAGTAGCTGCTGCATTTCCCCCCCTCGGCTTATACTCGAGTCAATAAGTTTTCCCAGTTTTTTTGTGGTAAAATTAGGGGGGGGGGGGGGTCGGCTTATATTCGGGTCGGCTTATACTCTAGTATATACGGTACATAGATTATATTTCATGACACTGAAAAAAAATAAAAAATAAATTTGTACTCCGATGCTTAATGTTTCACTTTAAACATTCTCTACTTCTAAGCATCATATAGCTTTTTTTTTTTTTAGTTTGCTGTATTGTCTTATTGCACATGACATAATGAAAATGTCAGAATTTCTAAACTGGAAGCATTTATTAAGAGATCCAGCCAGAGCTACAATTTATAATGGATTTGGGATTCAAATCTGAAATAAAGCAGCCTATAATACAAATAAAGCAAACAACTATTTTACAAGGGACTTGACAGTTTGTTCCCACTATTTGTTATACCGAAAGCCATTTCACAGCACTTCTGCTGACACTCATTTCTTTCCTTCACACGGAACAATAGGTCATTTAGAAGGTGTTATTTTAATTATACAGTCATGATGTCATCAATCTGAAAATCATACAATACTGCATAAAAAAAAAAAAAAAAAAAAAAAGTTATATCATTAGGACATGGCAATACTTTCCATAGTCACAGAGGATTACTCGCTTAAAAGTTAACCCTCTGATCCACAATAGTAACACTGTGAAGGAAATTTAACCCTTTACTGCCACTTTTTTTTAAATTTTTACATTTTTATTACTCTGACTTCATATAGCCATAACTTTTACCTTTTCTTTGTGGAACAAAATGTACATCATAATAATACAATTTAATATTCTATAAGATATACTGAGAAACTGGAAAAAAAAAAAAAAAAAAAAACCCCCAAAACTGTATTTGCTTTTACAAACATCAACGTGCATCAAAAATGATGTTACCTATATTCTGTGGGCCAGATTGATCACGGGAATACCAAATTTGGACAGTTTTTGTGCTCAAGCAATAACACAATTTTTAGACGTTTTATGACTTCCATTCAGCGGTTTTAGGCCAAAATAAAAAAAAAAACAAAAACAAAAAAAAAACAAAAAAAAAACAAAAAAAAAACCACGCAGCATTTTACAGTATCTGCAAAGTGGATGGGATTCATGCGAATCCGAGGCCCACTATCAGTTCCAAACCGCAGATAAAGATATAATAGTAACAAAGTCCACGGAGGAAAACTCTGCAAACTTTCTGTTCAACGCGCTGTAGGAAGAACTGCGATGTGTTCTCGCTGCGTTCTTTCCTGCAACGCTTTAGTGCTGCAAATTGTCCCATGGGGCCTTAGCCTTAAGTAGTTTCCCCCTCTGCATGCTTAGATCTATAACTTTTATTTCTCTGTAACTAGTAAATGCAGACTAGCTACCATACACAGCAGGTATAGGAGACTCGTTACCCAGAATCACATTGGACAAATGTAAATTAGTACTGCCCTGTTCTGATGAGAGTACAGTACTTTGGTTGTGACAAAAAGCTTCATATCCAGTGCCAGCAACAGACTAAGTGAGTTTCTGACCACTCCTCTGCCTACTCGCTCCATAGACTTCTATAGATGCGAGTCATCTCAGTCACATGACACGCAGGCCTTGAGACAGTGATTTTCAAAGTTAAAGATAGTTTAGTAGAGGTAGGGATGTAAAAAAAAAAACAGCAGGGAAAGAACAGACACATTACTCTCTGATAACGTTATCAGTAATTGGCTATACTATTCATTTACAGAATTTTGTTGAAACAGTGCCATTTATTTACCCATTTACTGTACAGACAAAAAAACAAAAAAAAACAAAACAAACGACTCAATGGGTAGAAAGTGCCACAGTATGCCCGCACAGGGGCATACATAATCTGTTGGTGGAGGTATACGTTGGAAAAGTCTTTCAATATGTACGTTCAACAAGCAGCAGTGTGAGAGAATCATCAATACTGGCAAAAGGAGAAACATTTTGGGAGCCTCTGGTATTGTTGCTTATGGTATGATAAATTTTGCACAAAGTTTTTCCCTTAAAAACCCTCGTGTGTGTCACACTTAGCATCAACATTTTATGCCACAAATGTAGATAAATGTAACGTTATCTATCATGAAAATAGATAATTTGGACAGCAAAAATAGACCATCATCATCAACACTGTCTAGAAACTTTGGTTAAGGTAAGGGTACTGGGTTTTTAAAACAAATAATTTTGGAGCACGCCCCACAGCCTGCCTTCCTTTTTATTGTTGGCACAAACTGCATTAAAAATACTGCATTACATTTAATAAATCTCTCAACATTTCCACTTCTAGGTTAAATGGAAAAAATGATATATAGTTACAAGAAGTTTCCATTACATAATGAAGCTTTACTTAAAATTTGGCGAATGACGGTAGTGGGGTTCAACTACTGGGTCCCTTTCCAATCTTTTGCGCAAATCGTTCTGTAAATGACGGACAAGATATATGGACCTTATTGACTATAGACACATGCTCTCTCTTTTTTTTTTTCCCCATTGGTATTCTGAGTAAGAAATATACAAGAAAGGATGCCTGCACTCCTCCCAAAACACTATTCATCCAAGTTTTCCACATCCCACTGAATGCTATTGAAGGAACCGTGGAACATGCCATGGAAAAAGACATGCATCGATTTTAACAAAAAAAACAAAAACAAAACAAAACACAAAACATACAAACTCAGGGCTCGTTCACATCTGCACCCAGGTGTCCGCATAAAACAGAGCAGGATACGGAAACCTGCAGGAGTGTCTCACCCATTCATTTGAATGGGTGAGAAAGCTGTCCGTCCGTGAGCGTTTTATGCTCTCCGCCGTGAAATCGGGTTTTTTCATCCGGACGCAAAGAGTCGGACATGCAGTACTCTGTGTCCAGATTTTAAAAAACGGTTTCGCGTTGGAGAGCATAAAACGCTCACCGCCGCACCCGGTCTGTGGTTTCCGTCTTCTTGCATGCAGAAGATGGAAACCACAGAACGGAGATCAGAACGCAGGTGTGAACCTAGCGTAAGTTTTGAAGTAGTGTTTAGACTATGTACAATGACCTGTAAATACAGCCTAAATGCACCACATCAATACAATCTGAATGAAGCCTAAAGGGTTGCTGTCTTGAGAACCACTATAAAAAGGGAGACAAGTCAATTACTATTCCTAATATTAAATGGGTTTTCTGAGATTTCACTCATGGTGATCTATTCTTAGGATAGATCAGCTGTTTTAACAGACAGAAGACATAGAAATATAGAAATTTAATTGCAGAAAAAGACCCCATAGTCCATCAAATCTCCACACCATTTTATCTTAGGATGTGTTTATCCAGCTGTGCTTAAATTCACTTACTGCATTTTTTTTTTTCCCCAACTATATCTGCTGGTAGCTTTTTTTTTTTTAACCTTTCCTATACAGGTGTATAACATTAGGCCTTGAAGAGAATTTCCTGGGATTTTACTATTGACAACCCATCCTTATTGGTTGACCATGTTGTCTTCTCTAGGTATCAATCAGTTTGCATGTCATTAACTGGAGATTGGAGAGAGATCAGAAATTGTGTAAGGATGGTCTCCGCCTCACTGTACAATTGCATCCATTGTACAGTACCTGGTCCCAGAACTCTTGCAGAATTTAGTCTCCATTTAAGTGAATGGGACTAAATGGCAGTCAATAGAAAGTGGCACAGATCAGCTGAATAGCAGATTGGTGGGGTGCACAACTCCAGAGTAAGGACATAAAATACCCAAGAAAAACTCTGTTATGGCCTTATGCACATGTTTGAGAAACAAGCATCTATAATACAGCAATGTTGCATTACCAACATCTCCAGACTACTGTAAGCATAAAATGTGTCAGCTGAATACTCTAGAATCTCACATCTATGAGTGTTACAGTACGGCGCTCTAATGCCCACTATTTTACAGGACACATACACCTGCTCAGTTTCTAAATCCAGTAAGTATGAATGTAGTGGAGGTAATGTACACAGATCTCATATTTTGTAAAGCAGCAGTGTTCATGACAAAGAAAAGCTTTTAAGAATAAAAAAAGAAAAAAAAAATTGCCTGAAGCTAAGATATTGTGTTCTCCATCAACTCTGCTGGCTGCTCCACAGTTCATTCATTAAATATCAGCCATTAAGGAGCAGGCCTAACAGTGGAACTTGGTGCTATGAGGAATACAAGATCCAGAAGATGTGATGAAGCCACAGTTCATTTCACCCTGACAATGCCATCAGATATTCAGATGCAGCATTATTCAGACCCTTCAAGTATAAATATAGTTCAAACAAAATGAGACTAAATTTCAAAGAGTACAGAAAGCCGGGGCAGTGTCATTGCTGGCTGACAAAGTAGGAATAGAATGTTCTCAGCACAGTATATGGAGATACGCCAAAATGAAATTGTATCTTGTAACCTCGGTGATAATGAAACATTAGCACATTACAGGAGCAGACCAGTAACCATGATAAATGCCACTTAAAGTATCTTCTATCCAAGATTTAGTTTACTTCCAATCTGCACAAATAGGAACTCCTCTGCAGGTAGCACCATGTTTACCCTGTCATTACAATACCACACCTACATTTGTAGCAATAAGTCATCTAAAGAAATACATTCTACTATGCAAATACAATGAGCTGGGCAGCCAAAAGCACAGGGAAATTTGCTGCTGACAATTAACTAGTTGGGTTGTTTTTACCAATCCATCTTAAAATACACTTTCTCCATGTTGATCAGTACTTAGTACAGAATAGTATTTCAAGACAGGTCCATCAAATTCAGCCATTTACCCTCAAAAATTACTATGGCAAAAGCCATAACCGAGCCAGCAATTGTGGTTTCAGATTTCTCTACAGCCCCTTTGGCAGAACCTCTGCATTGCAAGGGTTGAAATCCAGATGTTCTGCAGCAATAATTGTCATGTGTGAGTTTAAAACCCAAAGAACACTTCATTAGTGTTTACATAGCATGTGCATGGGATTTGTTTTTAAACACTTAATTTTGCATTGTTAGCTTAGAAATATTAAGATTATACAGAAAACAATCCTACTATATTCAGACTGTATCTGAACAGCTGCATGAACAGTCACAGTTTATACAAATATATAAAGAGTTGCCCTGCGCAGAATGGTTTTTAAAACATGCTCACAATGGATTGAAAACCATAAAAGCAGCTGTACTAACCACAGATTCCATGATCCATTTATGACACAGACCAAATGCCTACTGGTCTCCACCTTGACTCCATCTTGCCAAACAAGAGGTGTTTACTACATTATCACTAGCTGGATCGGTGACCTCTCCGCCAGCAACAGAAAATGACCTCAGTAAATATGGAGAGGTGGAAACTGGAAGTGACCAATGCGGACCCAGTAAGAAGAGGAATGGTAGTGGATTAGTGAAGACAACATTGCATCTTGCAGGTTTTTTTTTTTTTTTTAAACCATGTTTTTAACCATTGGGACCCCTTTTTTAAGTTTTTCAACTAGACAATCATTTACAGTCAAGCAAGTAGTTTGCACAGTGTAACATCTGCCTATACAGACCACAAGTGTTCATGTTTCATTACTTACACAAATGAGTCTCAACATACCAGATGTGCATCAAGACAAAAATAAAAATTACAATGCAATAAGATATTTTATTGTATTTAATACAAGTGAAATTAATAGGTCTTAACTATTATAAAGTAACAATGAATAAATAATATGTCTGAAGATTCTTGTCTACAATTACGTAACACTGGCTAGTATTCTGAATACTTAAAAAGAAATCCAGTGACATTTAGACAAAATGTCCATAAAAATGATGCTGTCTTGTCTTCCCTTGTATGAAACTGTTCAAGTATAAAAACCCATTACAGTGTAAAATATTCATGTTTATGTTGAGAATAAAAATTGCCAAGTATTGCAGTTTTACAAGTCTTCGTATAAAGCAGCATTTTTTTTTCTTCTAATAGAGGGGAGAACAAAAAAAAGAAAAACAAAAATATCCAACATATAAATGAAATGTATAAATATACTGCTTAAAGAGGTCTTCATTTAAAGAAAAGTGAAGGGGGCAAGGGAGGGGGGAGGAAAAAAAAAAAAAAAAGTCTACTGTCACATAAAATCCTAAAGTGTTAAGTAGGGATAGTACTACACAGTGCACATTCAGAATTAAATAAATCCAAGTCAACATTTCCGTTGAATAGATTAATATTTACTAAATCTAAACTTACTTAAATAATTTATACCATGAGATGAATACATAATCTTTAACGCATCTAAAGTTCCCTTCTTTAGAGCGCACCATAGTAAAACTTTCAAAATAAATAAATAGTTTTCTTTCAATAAACATTACAGTTAAGGCACAATACAAATCATTGGAATTAACCCTTAAAGAACTTCAAAAGAAAAAAAAAAAAAAGTTGTATAAACTCACTGATGAACACTTTGTTATTACTTAAACACTTTCAGCGGTTCCTTACAATCCATAAACGACCCCTTGTTTTATTTGCATTTAAAAGGAAAAAAAAAAAAGAAATTCTTAAAGGGTTAACCTTTGCAAGTATCTTCCTGTCATCATTCATAAGCTATGAATAGGTGTAATAAAATAGAAGACTGTGGTAGTAAGGGGCTGATCCCATTTCAGATTCAGAATAGCTGACAGCAGCAGTTAGTTTCCCAAAAGCGAAACAGGATGGGGAGAGGGATTAGAATGTGACAAGCTCATCAAATAAGCACAAGTGATGTGTTCTCTCCAGAACGGTCTGTGTTATTGATTGTCTGTACAGCTGTTGCACCCGTTCATTCCACATCACTTGCTCCATAGTTCCACTTACATAGAGGACAGTTGAGAAAATAGCTTTGGTGCCTATCCGTCATGCGACCAGTAGGCCATGTGCCTCCAACACGCTGATGCTAACCGCATGTCTCTCACCATTGTACAATACAAGAGGTCAGCTTGTGCTTTGAACATTTTACTTTGTACAGGCTACATATTGCTGTTTGATATTTCCCTGGTTTAAACATCGTAAAAGGGGGGAAAAAAAAAGTTCTTTCAAATTAGTAAAAGGCAGTTTCTTTCCCTGATATAAAAATAAATTCTGTATAGTTTATGGGTTGTGACTGAAGGAAAAAAGAAAAAAAAAAAATTCTGAATATGCCTGAAACACACCTTCCTTCTCCTAAAGCAACTTGGATGCCTACTACAATGAGAAGTTGGAATTATTTTCTCTGTCCAATAACGGTTTGTTTCTCCTTAAAGCCATTTAGCCTATTCTGATATGGTCATATCTACAGAAACTGGAAGGCAGAAAACAAGAATAGATATTATGGAGAATTTCTTCATCAGTCTAAGTGCTACTGCATACGGTCAGCCTGCAATTGTTGTGGTTGGTACTGACCAAAAGCAGCGGCAGCTGCTGCAGCAGTTCCTGGGGCTGCAGCAGTAAGTGGCTGTTGAACTGCATAGCCATAACCTGCAGTGGTGACATATCCAGCTGCAGCTGGTGAAGCTGCATATGGGTATTGATCATAGGCGGCGGCGGCAGCAGCGGCGGCGGCAGCAGCAGAGTACTGGGCGTAGGCAGTTCCAGCGTAGTCGATGTATGGACTTGTAGATGCTGCGGCAGTAGCAGCTGTGGGCTGGACATGCGGAATTACCACTCCCGGTTGCACAAAAGCATGAGGATATACATAATGTGCCGGAATCCTATGGGAACAAAGAATATATATATTACATTTAGTAGAGGAAGAGCAAAGAAGATAGTACACCTGAAGTTTTTCCCGTGTGTTCAATATTCCCAAAATCAAATTTAGTGGTTATTATCTGCATAGGGTTGCCACAATAGAAATAAGACTAACCAAAATGAACGTGAAGCAGAAACATTGTTCTCATACAATTTACTTTAATTCTATAAAATCTATTATATAAACCTGATCGTTCAATAGCAAGTGATTGAGAACATCCCAGCAAATTGTTATCACATCATAAAGGTTTGGTTTTTATGATGTTTTTCATATATTGTCAAGAATTCAAGTTTATTTAGATGTCAATTTTATGATAAATGTTATCGTGGCAACCCTACAAATACTCTGCAGACTCGGCACACATTAATCTCTGCAACCTTAGTCACCCTCTAATATCTCTTGAAAACATAGGCAGGCGACAAAAGAACTTAAGTGGTGGAATACACAGCAGAGTCACACATTCACAACAGTGCAGAAAACTTGTCCAATGCTGTAGTGTTGAAGCTTTTCAGATGCTATGCCACACTCCATAGCATGAGATCTCAAATGTGTGCATCACACTGTTACAAGGAGGTAAAGGCAAATGGATTTAAATACCCGGCAACTAAAACTTCAAGTTTCGAGTCAGCTGGTTTGCTTTACTTCTCAGTCAGACAAATAAGAAAATGTATGTGGGGGGAGTCTAAAGAAACCTAGGGTTAGACAAAAACACCCATATAGTTCAGCACATCAATAACTGGAAATATCTTTCTGTAAGCAATGAACATGGACATCAAGATTCATCCAATTCTATGCACAGAGCGGATACAGAAATATATCTCATACTTGCTAAACCTTTAGCTAGAGACAACCCCCCCAAAAAAAACAAAAAACAAAAAAAAAAAACAAGACAACCCCCCCCCCCCCCCTCACCGCAACACCCAACACAGCATATGACATGGCTGTTGGGAATCAGTTTTAACTTGTCCAAACCATAGAAACCCTCAAGTTTTACAGAGCAGATTGCTCCTTCCCTCTACATACCACTACAGGAGTACTACCCTTAAAACGCACAGTTTACTGCATCAAGTCAATGCAAGAGGACTATTTATTTTATAGTAGTGCTAGTTTGAAATAGATTTTTAATATGTTTCACTAAAAGCTTTAGACTAAGCTCTTGTGAGCAGGGCACTCACTCATTGTTCATTTTTGACACATTGTAATGTCAAACACTGTCTGGTCGTGTACCTTCAGATTTGTAATGTGCCATGAAATATGTTGGTGCTACATAAATAACTTATTATTAAAGTCTGAATGTTCAGTCAGTGAATGAAAGCAGTATGCAGAGAAGGAAAAACACTCCGTCTATAACGCAAAGTGCAAGTGTACAGTTACAAGAAGATGACAAGTCTATAATCTATGCAGAGACATTTCTGCTTCCAAGTGTACTGTAGTTTCAGTTGATGCTTTTTGACAAGCATTAAATAATATGTGAGTCTACAAACGTCCAAGTCCCTTACAGCCGACTATACACATTAAATTAGAGTGGCCCAAATCGTCTGAGGACCAACTGACCACCTAATGTGCATGAGCCTTCTGACTCCCCAAAACAATAGAGGTTGGGGGAAGACTAGCAATAGATATTTGGCAGGAGATTCTTCCCCTTGCAAGGCTGAACACAAGGTCAGTCAGCTGAACCAAGTGTGCATGTGTATAGGGGAGTCAGAAGAATAGTTATAGGATGTTTGTTACCAGCTCCCATTCCTTAGGGTCCAATTTGGAGTCTGACAGTTGCAATAACTGGGTGCCAGATAATACATACATATTACATTGGCTGGCCAGTAACCCGTCTCCCAGGGGCAAAGTATGTCATACTGAAATTGGTAGGAGTCCTGCTCCTGACAAAGAACAGGCCGATAAATCTGGCCAATACACGAACAAAGTTTCATGTACGAATAGTTGTGTTGTGTGACTCTAGCCTCAGCCATTTATTTGGTGTATGCGCTCTTTGTAAATCAATACCTGCTATTGATCAGAAACATGAGGACAAGACAATACTATATCAGACTCCTGATCTCTTATCAATTAATTGCACTACTTGGCTATATCTATAGGAGGATTGCTAGAATGGGCAGAGTGGCTAATGTGCCTCATACTGGTAGACTGCCTGACAGCTTGAACTTTTAATGTGAACAGTCCTCAAACGACTGCTAAAACTCCATAGACTAGTCTAGACAGGATGGTAAATAGCAAAGATGGTAAAGCAGAGTGCCAAAATAGTCCTTACAAATAAATGCATGTGTGCGTGCTTGGGGTAGGTAATGCAATAAAGACATCCTATAAAAACAGAACCATGTCACGTAAACAGCTTCAGTGCTACAATACTATTGTACTATGTATGATGTATCATACAGTCTCTGTAAGGGATTTCCTTTTTGTAAATATTAACTTAACTAGGTAACTGAGAACTGCAGCACAAATACAGCATGCTGCAAGTTAGGCTGGCAAACAAAGCTAGCGTTGCCATGCCCCATGCAGTAATGTAACCGAGATGTACAACTATTCCAAGTGTAACCCTTACATCCCCAAAGCAATCTCCTCAGTGAAGGCAGATTCCAGCATTATCTCTACACTATGCACTTAGGTGAAGTATGTAGGACGTCCCCGAACTCCTGTTCCACTACTCCTGTTCCACTGTTAGTGATTGACAGGGTTGGCTGCATTAGGGCTATTTTTGAATTGACATATGAGAAGGGGCCATCAGTGTAAAATGTCTTTATATGGCCAAAGTGAACACTGACCAACGTTGAAGGTCAAGCATGTAACCTAGACAATAAAAATAAGGAGGGAAAGATCGCTGGAATTAAATATTTGATTATAACCTAGCCAAACAATGACACACACACACACACACACACACACACACACACACACACACACACACACACACACTTTCCATAAACTTGGGAATCTGTGCTTCAGATTATAAAGCACATAACCTGGATCAACTAAGTTTTTTTTTTAATCCTATACGAGTATAACCAGCAGCTGTCAGATATACACTATTTAAAGGCTAAACTACAGCAGTCCTAGGAAAGCGAGAAGAAAAAACAAAAACCATTCTTGAGACAGATACTAGAAACATTGGTACACTTACTTAATGCTTCCAAAATGTTCCTGTACACAAGATATTTCTTTAGAGTGTATTTAATCACAAAACCTTACCAGAAGGCTTAGAGCATACAGCAGAGGGAAAAAATAAAATAAAAAGGCAGTTGGTTAAAGTTGCCATCCTATGCCTTAATATTATTTAAAGGGGTACTCCAGCACCAAAAAAAAATAATTTTTTTTTAATATTAATGATCTATCCCAAAGAAAGGTCACCAATATCGTCTTTGGGGTTCTGACACTTGCCACCCCCATTGATCAGTTTTACTCAGCAGCAGCCAACTCTGTTCTGAGCAGCGGTAATACTGAGTCAATGCAGCTTGGTACCCATTCAAAAGGAAATTTACAGTCATCCAGTCAATATTCAATATTTTTAGCCTGGAGAACCTGTATAATTCTTATATCTGATGACAGAACATTACCAGTTTACATCATATGGTTGGCAAAATAACCAAGTAAAACGTTTCAAACAAATTTCTGGATTACAACTTTAAAAAGTCAATCAAGCCAATAGCAAAAAAAATAAAAATAAAAATCTATACACACGCGCAACTGTACCACATAAAACGGGCATTATATACACCAACTACAGGAAATTGTTGCTCGAATTCAAAAAGTTCTACATTTAATTAATTTGTAGATTGGTTTGGATCCATTGTAAAGAGAATCAATTTACAGCTATGGCAAATTAAAAAAAAAAAGAAAAAAAGAAAAATGACATTAGAAAGCCCAACTGAACACATGGTTAATCAGAGAACCAAACGAAAAGAAACGTGTGGAGCATGCAAGCTGAAAAGTTCAAAGTAAACGTCACAGCAAAAAGAAAAAAATAAAAATAAAGGAAAATATCAAATCACCACAATGTATGGTTAAAAAAAAAAAAAAAATAAAATAAATAGGAGTAACAAGCTGTAACTTTGAAGCAAGAGCCAAGAAGGGCCCTTTGCTCCCCATAGCAAAGTCAACACTCCTCAACAAAATAAACACAAGTCAAGGCTCCCTCCCAACCCCAAACAACGCAGTGTTCACTAGGACTTAAAAGAAAAAAAAAAAGAAAAAACACCACACAGTTTAGCTGTGAAAACCACTTCATCGCTGTAATGTAAAAGGCACACAAATCTAGGAGCTAATATACACTAAAAAATAAAAATAAAAACCAACCAGCCAACATACATGCATCTTTAATCACCATTTAGCTTGTTTTCTGAGTCTACTGGTAACACAGATTAATTCCAAATAGAACTATTCCATCTCTTATCATCAAATCCTTGCCATCAGTTATCTTAACTGTAAACGACCCCTGTCAGATCAGAAAGAGATAGATAACATTGAGCAACACTGGAAATGATCCGCTGCACACACGGGTCCAACAGATGTCCTCCACTGGAAAGATGAAAGTTATCTAAATCTTAGAAACATACTGGGCCATGAAAACGGGATATTGGGTTTTCCATGATGCCACCCAAATTGTCTTATGTAATGGGGGGGGGGGAGAATTCATGGTGGACAAACATATTAAACAATTACAGAGCAGCTCTCAGCTTGGTGTAACCTATTAATATTCGGCATTAGCAGAGTGCTGAAGGATACAAATGGGAATTGGGCTTCAGAATGACCTACGGTATCCTAGAACACCAGCTGCATATTGTGCTATATGTCTGGTGACTTGCACAGACTCTATGGATCACACTGTGTTCATAAGTCATTACACATGCTTGACTTACCCAAAAGGCCTTTGAATAAGAGCAGGGTGAATTTGCTGGACCCCAAATGCAAAACCTGATGGAGAAAAAAAAGCAAACAAATATGTAAACTACCTATACCTTATAACCTTGCAAATACCATGCATACACATTATATGTTTCAGGCTAAATCAAACCTGGCTGCATTATGCGGGGTTTGGCTCCTAGGTACGCAAGATTCACATTGGCTTTTCTCCCATCAATGATAGGGTTGGGGTCTTTACAGGCTCTTTCTGCTGCAGCTCTGTCAGCCATTGTAACCTAGAATAAAGAGACAAAAGGATTGTATTTATATATAAACAAGTCTATAATGACAAAATACCCCAGCGTTTATATACAGGGATAGCCTTAAGGAAGTAACTCATGGAAAGCCATTACAAGTCAGTGGAAGGAGGTTCAAACAAGTTATGCTAATGGCATTGCAGTCCCTATAGATACTTTCCACATTGTTATGGTGATACGTACAAACAATATACCAAGAAGGGCTACAGAAGACTAGTTACATGAAAAGCCGTTCCCACATGGCAGGATTGCTACCACTTGCACTTGAACATACCCAATGTAATCGCAGAATTGGCAATATCAAAACTAGCCGCAGAAGAGGGGTCACCTAGTAGTACTCACAAGGTAACTGATGCCCCTTATTACCCCTAGTAGTACTCACAAGGTAACTGATGCCCCTTATTACTGCCCCGCCATAGGGCCAGAGCATGTGCTGGGCCTCACACAATGGTCTGTACACTCCAGCAAAACTTTAAGACATCACCCTCAATACAAAGAGCTGGCTTGGATGTACATGGGGCAGTAAACAGCTCAGCAGCGCCCATGACAGTAAATAACTAGCTGATCATTGTGATGTGGGAGAAGACTTAATGCTGAGGAATAGCAGAGCCATAAAAGCAGCAAGTCATGTCAGTGTGAACAGGTAGCAGTGCTGACCGGGAATCATTGTCATGCCAGTGTGATGAGTGCCAGAAGCTGTGTGTGAATAAGCAAAGACTCCCGAGTGGCAGAGGCAGGGCCAGGGGAGGGCTGTGTCCCAGGTGCTCCGGAGCACTAGGTGAGGTGGGTGGGAGGGGAGCTGTGTGTTTGGGCTACTTTCCATATTAACAATTACTTTCTGTTTGACCTGCGGCACTTCAGCTCCGGCTCACCTGCCTTCCCCACAGTGTACCTGGCAGGGCAGTGGTCACGTGACGGCAGCCTGAGGGACTACTATAGGGGAGCTCTGACCTCGGGCCTGGGCTCGCCGCTAAACACAAGGACCCCCCGTGCACACTTACAAAGCCATAGCCTCTGGATTTGCCAGTCTGTCTGTCAGTGATCACCACCGCCTCCTCTATGTCTCCGAACACCTCGAAGTACTTCCTGAGGCTGGAGTCCGTGGTGTGGTAGGGAAGCCCTCCGACGAAGATCTTGGTGTAGGTGGTATCTTTCTGGGTAGTGTGCATCTTGTGGGATGCCGCCTTCCTGTGCCCACTCCTCGTCTGCGTACACCTTGCACTCAGGAGACGCCGCAACTCATGCACTGCAGACAGGTGAACCGTTTATCCCGTCGTCGCCGCCGCCGTCTGTAACAATTCCCTTGGTTGTCAGTAGCAGCAGAGTGGCGGCAGAGCGGAGAGTCGTCTGCAGCTGCCGTGAGGTAGATAGGCGGGCGCCGGAGAAATCAGCACGGGCTCCGAACTCCTCCTGTGACTTGTGCTACGCACAACTGGCCGCCCCTACTCTTACACACTGACTAGCCCCGCTCCCTGTTTGCTTTGCATTAAGAGCGACCGGCCGGGCAGGGAACTCCTCCCTAGGGATGGGCGGGAACAGGCTGTCCCGCTGCTGCCCATTGGCTGTGCCTGCACCTGCTGCTCGCATCCCGGGCGGCAGCTGCTCACAACAGCTGGATATGTACACCCTGCAACCCCCTCTCTTTGTCTCTGGTTACCCGCTGCGTGTGCGCCGACCCCAAGACCACCAGACTCACCCGTGGCAGCTCATACACAATAGTTACTAATGGCCGCAGATGTATTTACCACACACGTAATGTGCGACACATGCTGTACCTCAAGGAAGGTCACTTTATGCACAAGTTCCGATAAATAGCCTGAATAGCCCTACTAAAAAAATTACCTCAGCCTCCAAAATGACACACAAAATGTTTAGAATAACGTGAGTTACCGCTAGGGGGCATCTCTGTCAGCTGTTACATTGTGCTACTCTCTTACTATATGTTTACAGTGGCTTCCTCCAGTTTGGTATAAAAAGGATTCCAAACGGTTACACAGCGGATAGCCAAATCCGTTTGTTTAGACGGATTATGTGGCGTTCACACTTGCGCCCTTGTCCACCCTATGGGTTTACATTAGAGATGAGCAAACACTATTCGAAACAACGGTTAGAACCGTTTCCATAGAAATGAATGGACGTTTCTATTCATTTCTATGGGAAAGTGCTATTCGAAACGGCTGTTTTGAACAGTGTTCGCTCATCTCTAGTTTACACCTAAATCCCTGGAAATATTGCACAGGGATGGCTTGCCGGCAGTCAGTTTAAAAACCCATTCATTTGAATGGGTTTTTAAAGCAAACTGCCAGGGTCCGCCTGCAGCCTCTCCACGGAAAACCTTTTTTTTTCACACGATGTTACGCTGCGCTCATTCTGAACGTAAAATTAGTGCAGAATGAGCGTGTAAAAAGCAGCTCCCATTGATTACTATGGGTGCCGGCATTCGTGCACTACCCATTGAAATCAATGTGAGGCTTTTTGGTACTGTTCCGTTATCAGGCCAGCATCACAGTTCAGCATCAGCATCGGGACATGCTGAATTTCTGACCCGATGCTGGCTGGCACTGGAGCTGTGTATAAAGGAGCAGCGGATCACAGGACACCAAATAGGGGCGCCCAGACCCTGCCATCATTCGCGGTGTGGAGAGGATGGTGACGGGGTCGGGACGTGGGTTGACTTGGGGATTGCGGTGATTGTCGGTGAGCACAAGCTTGTCAGCGGCTGGGCTGCACATCCCAGTGCCGGGAGGACACGGTGAAGCCGGACGTCACCCCCTGATGCTGCGGCTGCAGTGACACGCACATACCGTCTGTCACGGTGGCACACCGCTCACACCAGGCCGGGCTCCACCATCCTCTCTGCACTGCGAGTGAGGGCAGGGTCTGGGCACCCCTCTCTGGCGTCCTGTGATCCGTTGCTCCTTTATACACAGCTCCAGTGCCAGCCAGCATTGCGCCAGCAGTCAGCAGTTCAGCATGTCCTGATGCTGATTCTAAACTGAGATGCTGGTCCGATAACGGAAAAAAAGTACCGGGCTCTTTTCCTTATTGCTTTCAATGTGATACGCGTGTATCACATTGAAAGCAATAGGGAAAAAAGCCTCCCATTGATTTCAATGGGAAGCAAGCGTATGCTGGCACCCATTCAAATCAATGGGAGCTGCTTTTTACGCTCAGAATGAGCGGAGCGTAACATCATGTGAAGGCTCCCTCAGTGTCTGTGCAACAAAAAGAGTTTCACAGCGGAGAGACTGCATACGGAAACTGGCGGTTGCTTTAAAAACCTATTCAAATGAATGGGTTTTTAAAGGGGCTCTATCAGCAAAATCATGCTGCTAGAGCCCCACATATGCGTGCATAGCCTTTAAAAAGGCTATTCATGCACCGGTAAAGTTATATTAAACTACCCCCCCCGTTTTAAAATAATAACCTAAAAAAGAATGTGCTCTACTTACCGAACGTGCACCCTGGGCGGGCATTCAGGGTGTGTCTTCATCTTCATCCCCGCCTCTTCTTCCTCCGATGTCCTCCGGTCCCGTCTTCTTCCAGCGCTTGCGAACGGCCAGTGATAGCCGGGGCGCATGCGCAGTAGCCGTAGTAGAAGCCGCATGCTACTGCGCATGCGCCCAGGCCGTTTTTTCATATCAGTGATCGCGAGCGAGTGCTGGAAGAAGACGGGACCCGAGGACATCGGAGCAAGAAGAGGCGGGGATGAAGATGAAGACACACCCTGAATGCCCGCCCAGCGTGCACGATCCGTAAGTAGAGCACATTCTTTTTTAGGTTATTTTTTTAAAACGGGGGGGGGGGGTAGTTTAATATAACATTGCCGATGCCTGAATAGCCTTCATATGTGGGGCTCTAGCAGCATGATTTTTCTGATAGAGCCCCTTTAAACTGATCACCGGCAAGCCATCCCTATGCAATTTTTCCGGGGATTTAGGCGGAAACACAAAGGGCGGACAGGAGCGCAAGTGTGAATGATGCATTGGTCAATGGGTGTCCATTCAAATAAACTGACCATTTGTGTCCGTTTGTAATCCGTTTGTGTCCGTTTTTGACCAATCCATTTTTTTTTCTTTCCCCTTCTTAATTCTGCGCATGTACAGAGAAAACGGATTGCGAAACGGACACCAACTGATTGCTATGAGTTTGTAATCAGTACGTAATCCGTTTTCCATAGACCTCAATGTTAAAAAAATCCCTCAAAAATGGATTGGCACAAACATACATGCGGACTTTTAAAACCCATTGAAATCAATGGGTTTTAATCCGGACTGTTCAGTTTTTGAAGATTTTAAATACTGATTTTGAACGGACTTGCCGAACGCAGACTTCAATGGGTTTCTTTTTCCACTAGGAATGGTAGGCTTTTTTTCCACAAGGATTTTGACGCAGATTGAGCGCCAAAATCAGCACCAAAAAACTCCATGTGAATGGACGCTAACAGCGATTTTCCACATCTACAAGAAAACTTCCCAAACTAATTTTTTAGAGACCACTTCAGTTCAGAAAAGGATTATAAAGGCCTATATATTAGAAACCCCCATAAATCACCCCATTTTCAAAACTACACCCCTCAAACAATTCAAAACAGCATTTGGAATGTTTATTAACCCTTTAAGCACTTCACAAGAATTAAAACAATATGGCGGTGAAATTTAGACATTTAATTTTTTTTCACTAATACATTCATTTAGAACTAAAATTAACACATTTCCAAAGGGTTAAAGCAGAAAATTCATCTCACATTTTGTTGAGCAATTTCTTCAGAGCACAAATACACCACATGTGGGAGTAAACTGATGTTTGAACACATGGCAGCATTGGGACGTGTAAATGAAAAATTACTAAAATGTCACTTTATCCCCAAAGTTTTTATTTTCAGAAGGGGTTAAAGGAGAAAAAGTACCCCACAGTTTGTTAAACAATTACTCCTGAAAACAGCAATACTCTGTATGTGGTTGTAATTTTAGTCTATGGGGTCCGTGTGCTTTCACTGCACACCGCTTTCCAATGCGTTCGGTGGTCCGTTCGGGAGGGTCCCTATGAAGACTCCCCCAAACGGATTACCAACGCAGATGTGAACCAGGCCTTAATTGTTATATGCTGAGTGGGATCTTCCCTGATCTATGGAAGGCAGCTGTTATCAAGCTTCTTCTAAAAAAGGCCTCCTTGGACCCAGATACCTTGAATAGCTACAGAGCTGTCTCTAACCTACTCTTCCTAGGGAAAGTTATAGAAAAGACTGCTTCTATCTATCCGGTGATGGCATCTATGTCCCTTTTCAGTCAGGCTTCAGGCAAAAACACAACATTGAATCAGCACTCATCTGAATACTCAATGACCTGCTCATTGTCAGGTAAAGAGGCAAAGGCAACATACTAATTCTTTAAGTACTATCTGCACCATTCGACACAGTTGACCATGATATTGTTATACATAAACCCAAAAAGGTTTTGTGGACTTGATTAAACAAGTCTTTAGTGATTTAGTTCTTTCCTGGGTGACAGAACACGCAAAATATTTCTTAACATTGTTATCACCATTCCTCTCAAAATATGGAGTTGCTCCAGGCCAATGTTGTTTGCAGTTTACATACTCATATAAGGCAAATTAATCCAGAGTCATAGCTTGTCCTATCACTGCTAAGCAGATCATACCCAGTTATACAGTATATATCCATCAACCCCGCAGTCAATGACTCATCTCCATCCATAAATTCATGCCTAGCTGAACTACAAGAATGATTGAATGCCATCTTGCTAAACCTGAACCTGGATAAAACTGAAGTTCTCATGGTTGGAGGACAGTGTCTAAAGGCAAAATGGCACCTTGTACAGTCACCACCTCTTTCGCTAGTAAACACCACTCTTCAAAGCTAAGACTATGTGTACATATTGATGGGGAACTGTCTCTCTCAGGAACCAGATATCTACCATTATCAAATCTTCATACTTCTTCCTGGGGTACATTACAAAAATCAACCACCTTATTTAAATAGAAGATCTCTCCACACTGGTCTATGCCTTCATAACCTAACATCTGGACTACAGTAATGCCCAACATGTAGGTCTATCAGATAAGTAATAAATTGCTGTCAGCTAGTCCAAAATGTTGCAGAAGCCAATAACTAAACGACCCCGACATGTTCCCATAACCCCCATCCTCCACTCAATACACTGGCTGCCTGTAAAATGGAGAATAACTTTTAAGTTTTATTGATGGCCTTCAAATTCATAGACAGATTGCTCCTTTTTTACTTAAAAGAAGCCCTGATCAGCAGGCACAACAATTGATTCATCCCCAGGATCCACCTTAGGGTAAGTTCACATGGAGATTTTTGGTCAGGATTTTGAGGCCATATCCGCCTCAAAATCATGACCAAAAAGACGGCTTCCATTGAAATCAATTGGAGCCGCTCAGGAGTTTATTCCGGGAGCCGTTTCTTCCGGCTCCTGGAAAAAAGAAGCGAGTTGCTCATTCTTCAGGCCGAGTTGCCTCGCGATTCAGCCTGAAGACGCTCCCTCCTCCGGACTAGGCCCATTCTTTGGGCCTAATCCGTTGCGGAGTGCACGGCTGGATGCCTATGCAGTGCACCGGCTTTCAGTTGCGGTTACCCGGCTTTTGGACCGGAACCTGAGGTGGCTTTCGCCTCAGGTTCCAGTCCAAAAACCCAGTGTGAACTTACCCTTAAACAATTTGGATCCAGAACCTTTTGCTATGCAGTCCCCACTCCTTGGAACGCATTAAAAAGATCTCATTCTTGGACAATTTCAAATCAACATTGAAAACACATCTCTTAAGTCTTGCATTTGAGGGCAAATAATATCCCCTCTATAGATAGACTACTGTAAAATACTGTTTAATCACATACCTGCACTTCCAATTTATTGCAGGAATAGTGGATTATAAATGTTTGAATGAAATGTTTGAATGAGACACATCAGATTTGAAAAATAGGGCTGTATTGTTTTAGGATAGGCCATCACTATTAGATCTGTGGGGTCTGACATCCAGCACCCACGTAGATCACCGATACTGAGGCAATTGCTGCAGCGAGTGTAGGTACTGCAGTGCTGCCCTATATACTTCTTAATTCTCCAGTGACCTGCATATTTCCTAGTTTATGGCTAAGGCCCCACGGGCCGTATCCACAGCACTAAAGCGCTGCGGGAAGAACCGCTGCGTAAACGCATTGCGGTTCTTTCCGCAGCGCTTTTAGGAGAAAGTTCACAGAGTTTTCCTCTGCAGACTTTCTCTTAACATTATATCTATGGGATATAAAGGATAGCCATCGGCATTTCTCGTAGATATAATTGACATGCTGCGATTTGCAAAGCCACAACGGCTTTGCAAATCGCAGCGTGTCCGCGCTGCGATCTTTTCCGCAAAGTGGAGATGGGATTTGCATGAATCCCATCCACTTTGCCTGCACTGCACAATGCCGTGATTTTTCCCGCAGCGCCTCCGCTGCGGGCTAATTGCGGCGTTTCCGTTCCATTCAAATGAATGAGTTTGAAAAATGCCTTCAGGTTTCCGTCTCCTGCCCAGTTTAGGGCAGGAAACGGAAACCTGCAGAACGGAGGCTGGGACGCAGATGTGAACGAGCCCTGAATGGAGAAGTCTTCTGTTTAGAGTTCCAGGCTTTTCATAGAGAGACTGTGGCTGATGCCCCATGTTGCATAAACGCTGCAATTTTACTGTGGCAGAAATGCCGTGGCGTTCTACATTAATTGCAAAATGGATGGGATTCCAATGCATCTAGATATACCTTGAAAGCTGTACTGGAGCTGGACAAATCCCATCTTTTAGGTGTCCAATGCATCTAGAAATGTACGACTAGTGATTTTTCTACTGTTGTCTTTATACTTGGTCACCAAAATAGGCATGCTTATTCCTGGAATGCTGCAGCTGACTGCTATGGCCTACAGTATTTGTCCTCTCCTGTCTATATGCCTGTTAGCAGGTGCACATGTCTTGCAAGCTTAAATAGGGGGGCTCATCATGCATCCAAAGTTAGCCGGGTTTAGTTTTTTTGTTTTTTTTGGGGGGGGTAGGGGGGGATGCGTGTGTGGGAAGGGGGGGGGGGGTTATGTCCTATAGTTTGCCTAGGCAGCAGAGAAGCTAGGTTCACTCTCAGTTGTTAGTTCGAACTACCAGTTTCGTCAAACAATAAAGGTATTTTCACATGTGAAAGATTTGTTTTAAAAATTTCTGCAATATTCTCATTTGCCTGAATGGGACCTGCAGAAAAATCTATGTGCATACCACCAGAACAACCCTAATAAAATGAAGCATCACAGCATCACATCTGTACAAGATCAAACTGTAAAAATATCCCATGATTAGAGATGAGCGAACAGTGTTCTATCGAAGACATGTTTGATCGGATATCAGGCTGTTCGATGTGTTCGATTCGAATCGAACATCACGCGTCAAACTCCAAAAAAATTTGATTCCCCTCCCACCTTCCCTGGCGCTTTTTTGCACCAATAACAGCGCAGGGGATTTGGGACAGGAACTACGACAACGGGGGCATTGAAAAAAATCGGAAAAAGTCATTGGCTGCCGAAATCAGGTGACCTCCATTTTAGACGAATAGTGGATTTCAAATCCGGGTCATATGAGAATGTGAACTTTGTGACTAAGAGACAGGGATAGCTGTACAGGCAGGGATAGCTAGGGGTAACCTTTATTTAGGTAGGAATGTTATTAAAAACAACTTTTTGGGGCTCTATCGGGGGTGTAATTGGGATTTTTGTGAGATAAACTTTTTCCCATAGGAATGCATTGGACAGCGCTGATTGGCCAGAGTACGGAATTCGACCAATCAGCGCTGGCTGCTGGAGGAGGCGGAGTCTAAGATAGCTCCACACCAGTCTCCATTCAGGTCCGACCTTAGACTCCGCCTCCTCCGGCAGAGCCAGCGCTGATTGGCCGAAGGCTGGCCAATACATTCCTATGGGTATGCAGAGACTCAGCAGTGTTGAGCCAGTTCTGCTCAACTACACCATGTGTCGGTCAGCCCATCAGATGTAGCAGAGCTGAGGGTGCACTAGAACCCTTATGCACACTCGGCTCTGCTACATCAGATGTAGCAGAGCCGAGCGTGCACTAGTACCCTTATGCACACTCGGCTCTGCTACATCAGATGTAGCAGAGTCAAGGGTGCACTAGAACCCTTGTGCACGCTCGGCTCTGCTACATCAGAGCCGAGGGTGCACTGGAACCCCTGTGCACACTCAGCTCACGCTAATAGAATGCATTGGCCAGCGCTGATTGGCCAATGCATTCTATTAGCCTGATGAAGCAGAGCTGAATGTGTGTGCTTAGCTCAACTACTCCACCGGCGTAGTTGAGCTAAGCACACACATTCAGCTCTACTTCATCATGCTAATAGAATGCATTGGCCTGCGCTGATTGGCCAGAGTACGGAATTCGACCAATCAGCGCTGGCTCTGCTGGAGGAGGCGGAGTCTAAGATCGCTCCACACCAGTCTCCATTCAGGTCCGACCTTAGACTCTGCCTCCTCCGGCAGAGCCAGCGCTGATTGGCCGAAGGCTGGTCAATGCATTCCTATGGGTATGCAGAGACTCAGCAGTGTTGAGCCAGTTCTGCTCAACTACACCCTGTGCCGGTCAGCCCATCAGATGTAGCAGAGCCGAGTGTGCACAAGGGTTCTAGTGCACCCTCGGCTCTGCTACATCTGATGTAGCAGAGCCGAGTGTGCATAAGGGTTCTAGTGTACCCTCGGCTCTGCTACATCTGATGTAGCAGAGCCGAGTGTGCATAAGGGTTCTAGTGCACCCTCGGCTCAGCTACATCTGATGGGCTGACCGGCACACGGTGTAGTTGAGCAGAACTGGCTGAAGCGCTGTGGAAAGAGCCGCTGCGTGAGCTCATTGCGGTTCTTTCCGCAGCACTTTGAAGAGAAAGTTCACACTTTTCCTCCGCGGACTTTCTCTTCCCATTATATCTACGGGAAAGCTGCCGGCGTTTACGTATATATAATTGACATGCTGCGATTTGCAAAGCCGCAATGGCTTTGCAAATCACAGAGTGTCCGCACTGCGTTTTTTTCCACAAAGTGGGCATGGGATTCGCATGAATCCCATCCCCTTTGCTTGCACTGTAAAACGCCGCGATTTTTTCCACAGCATCTCCGCTGTGGGCAAATCGCAGCGTTTACGTCCCGTGGGGCCCCGGCCTTAGACAGTTTTTTGGCTCAAATTACTCCAAAATTCTGGTGCCTTTTGCTTGATAAATCTCCTCAGAGTGTTACTACATTCTGATAGCCATAATGTTTTTCTTTTTCTGTCATGCTCCCCCTGCTGTCCCAGTGTCATTCCAGAGGTGTTGGTATCATTTCCTGGTGTGTCATAGTGGACTTGGTGACCCTCCTGAGACGGATTTGGGTTTCCCCCTTAACGAGTATATGTTCCCCATAGACTATAATGGGGTTCGAAACCCTTTCGAACACTCAAACAGTGAGCGGCTGTTCGAATCGAATTTCGAACCTCGAACATTTTAGTGTTCGCTCATCTCTACCCATGATTTGTCCTTCCAAATGAACACCACAATTAAAAACACACAATGATTAAACTACTGACATTAGTCTCCTTGCCTCATTCAAAAAACTGAGTAAGAACTAATCAAAAAGTCTTATATACCCCAAGAGATACTATAAAAAAATGTCTGCACTTTAAAAAAAAAAGCCTTCACACAGCATTGTTGACAGAAAAAGAAAAACATTATGGCTATCAGAATGTAGTAACACTCTGAGGAGATTTATCAAGCAAAAGGCACCAGAATTTTGGAGTAATTTGAGCCAAAAAACTGTCTAAAGCCGGGGCCCCACAGGACGTAAACGCTGCGATTTGCCCACAGCGGAGATGCTGTGGAAAAAATCGCGGCGTTTTACAGTGCAAGCAAAGGGGATGGGATTCATGCGAATCCCATGCCCACTTTGTGGAAAAAAACGCAGTGCGGACACTCTGTGATTTGCAAAGCCATTGCGGCTTTGCAAATCGCAGCATGTCAATTATATATACGTAAACGCCGGCAGCTTTCCCGTAGATATAATGGGAAGAGAAAGTCCGCGGAGGAAAACTGTGAACTTTCTCTTCAAAGTGCCGTGGAAAGAACCGCAATGAGCTCACGCAGCGGCTCTTTCCACAGCGCTTCAGCGCTGCGATTACGGCCCGTGGGGCCTTAGCCTAACATTCTGTGCACCACATTTATCAAGGTTTTTAGGCTGCAGTTTCTATCCAATCCACGCATTGCAGGAAAATACCTGCAGTGGTTATGTTGCGATTTCCAAAACCATCATATTATTGGAAATCGCGGCATGTCATTTATACCTGTGGAAACTCCGACCGTTTCCCTATAGGTATAATTGAAACAGAAAATCAGCAGAGGAAAACTCAGAACATTCTGTGAAAGGCGCTGCAGGAAAAACTGAAATGCGTTTTTTGGCCTGTTACATGGGGCTTTAAACTTAGACACTTTTTAGACACTTCTACAACTTGCATGGCAAAGGGCTGCGGTTTTGCAGAAAGGGGTTATGGCCTAAATTTTTGGTAATTTTGGTGATTTTTTTCTGGCATAAATTAAGTCAACTAATAGGACGTGAATAGACAAATTTATCAAAAAACATCAGACACGGATACATTTGTCACAGTTTAAGAATGTCTAATCTAAGTTTGCACTGACTAACTTTTAGACAGCATTGATAAATCTGCCCCACTGTGTTTTAAAATGGTAAATGGTACAAAATACAAATTGTCTTGTAAGTCCATTCCCAGCTCTTGAAACAATGAAAATGTGGAACCAGGCTGGGTTAGGAAGAATTGTATACAATTTGTTGATTTCTCTCGTCACTCATGTGACTACTTATTAATAGTCTTGAAAAATATGTGATGAAATGTGAATTCTCAATGATATTCTAATCATAATCTCATGGCACAAAGGCTGTGTACCAAAACATAGATTGGTGTCATTGTTGGCAAATCATAAACTGATTGGTCTCTCTCAGATTGGTTGCACACATAGATTTTTGGGGTGTTTTTTGTGGCATTCTCTTAGTCTGGTGTTTTTACAGTCATTTTCCTATAGACTTCAATACAAACAGAAACAGTAGTACTGATGAAAAAATGCACCATTTGTCTTTGCAGCTGAGGGCCCCAAATTACCTCCTCCAGGCCCTGTCTACAGATACATCTGTGTCAGCTGCTATTTTTATTACTACTCTTTCTGTGGTAACTCTATCCTTGAAGAGGATCCAGCAGGAAGAAGTGGTATAAGGCTACATTCAGTTGACAAATTTGCAAAATTGTGTGACAAACCTCCATTTTTCATGTCCATCTTGCACCTGAGGGGCACCTATTTTCACGGATCCCCATATATTTGATTGAGTTTGTGGAGGGATCCATTAGCATGGCCAAAAATACGATCTATATTTTGACGTCTTTCTCCATTCCTGAATTCTCATTTAAATTTATTTAAAGGGGTATTCCATTCACAACAAATAACCTTCTAATTCCACTGTGCCAGTTGTTCACTGTTAATATTGTACTTGTTTTGTATATTTTGTGTACTGTATATAAACACTCCAATGTACAGCCCCATGGAATTAATGGTGCTCTATAAATAATAATAATAATAATAATAATAATAATAATAATGATACTCAGCATCAGACTGCTTGCTGTGCCAAGATTCCACTTTAGGTCTGCCTGTGTAACAGCTGCACATGATGAGGTTAGGTTCCTAAAAGCCCTATATGTGTTATGCGAGCTCAGCCAAAGAAGGGCTAGAACCGTAAATTCCATTTTATGGCCAATTGACCTAAATAACTGTTGAGATGACAATTGCCTGTTACTTATCAACTTGGTTTTTCCCCATAAATGACCTTAGCGTGGCAGATGAAACATTCACACCCTGTACTGGACAACTGGTCTCGGTCCCTGAACTTCAAGCACTCAGAGCCATAGAAGAAGATCCTGCCATTTACTCATCTAAACACCAATGGGTAAAGAAGATCAGTATCTGTGTATAGATTGTCAAAATATATTTAAATTGCTAAACATAGATAAAGTTCCCTGTGTAAACAAATTGTAAGTGTTATAAATAAAGGATAATGAATTCTCAGCTACTTTATCACATTTACTTCAGATTAGTTGCTTACATAGGCAGTAGTGTAATCTAGATTTGTAGTGTAATCTGGTCTATTTGCATACTAAACAATGAGGTAAGATGTAATAAACAGAAATAATTGACAGAACTGGGCCTACATGTATAAACAAAATGTAATTTTAAAAACAGTTATTTATTGCAAGTAAGAAATTCTGGCCTTTTGTAATAAAATCCACCATTGAACTAAATCACAAGTTTATCAAATGCCAAAAAAGTTTGAGTGACAGCATCCATGCATTTAAAATTCACATTTAGCAAAAACTCATGTGGGTCAAAATGTGGATTTTAAACAAGTGCATTATTTTCCCCAGCATGGAAGCTTCTTATCATACTTTTTTGGTCTTTTGGATGTGCATGATGCATTTACTTAATGCATTTAAGTTTGTAAATTCCTCCTTTGACTAGAAGTGCAGTTAACCCCTGGAGAACATAGCTTTTTTTTTTTCACATTCAAGTAATAATTACACAATGTCCCAGATTTATTATTGGGGTTATGACTAGACACTGGCGTAAACATTACACATCTCTGGCACAGTGTGTTGCATACAGTTTCGGGTGTGGAGTCTTCAAAAAAGTGGCATGGCTTAAAAGACGCCATGTTGTGACAAAAATGTGCCAAAATAGTGTTGAAAAAAAATCTGGCTCAAAGTAATACAACTTAAAGATGGTATAAAAGTAGATTCAACTATTTAAATATATGCCAGATTTATCATCCAAAATCAGTCATTGTGATAAATCTGGTGTAGTTGCAAACTGCTTAAATTTATAATATTTATTAATAAATCTGGGCCTTTGTGATTCTTTGTTTCCATTACAGTGTTCACCATAAATGCTAGAAATAATTTTATATATTAAAGGGGTATTCCCATCTACATAATTATTTTTAAATTTGTAGATAATTAAAAGTTAAACATTTTTGCAAATATAAGTAATTAAAAATTCTGCAGAGTTTTAAAGATTTTCTCTAACTTTCTTAGTGCTGACAGTCTGTTATCTTGATCGGTTGCCATGGATACGACCACCAATGCAGAAACTTTCTAAGGTCAGAAAATCAGCCAGGATTTCTTTATTGTGGCCGGGATATCTTCTGATACATGTAGTGTCCCTGCCTGATAACCCTGCTACTATAAGAAAATCATAGCTGGGTTCCTGACATGTCCCAGACCATAGAAAGTTTCTGCATTAGTGGTCGTATCCATGGCAACCGATCAAGTTAAAAGACTGTCATCACTAAGAAAGTTAGAGAAAATCTTTAAAACTCTGCAGAATTTTTAATTACTTATATTTGCAAAAATGTTTAACTTTTAATTATCTACAAGTATAGATATGATTATGTACATAAGAAGACCCCTTTAATTGAGCATTGTCAGAGGCAACACTTACTTTAAAAAAAATAAAAAAATAATATATATATATATATATATATATATACTGTAAAAAAAATTAGAATCACCCCATTTTCCATTGCATACATACGAAACAATGCATAAAACATTACTGTGAAACACATACACATTAGGTATCCCTGTGTCCATAAACGTCTAGTCTACGATCTTATATAAAAAAAAAAATCCTGTATGGTGAATGCCATAGCGGGAAAAAAAGTAAAAGTGCAGAACTGCTGTTTTTTCGTCTGTGATAAAAACCTGGATAAAAAGTGATGAAAGCAGTAGACATTCCTCAAGATGGTATAGCTAAAAAGTACACCTGATCCTGCAAAAAAGACACCCTATGTATCCCCATACATGGAAACAGAAAAAAGTTACAGGTGTCAGAATATGGCGTCTTACATGGAAATAGAAAGAAAGTTACAGGTGTCAGAATATGGCATCTTACTTGGAAACAGAAAAAGTTACAGGTGTCAGAATATGGCGTCTTACATGGAAATAGAAAAAAGTTACAGGTGTCAGAATATGGCGTCTTACATGGAAACAGAAAAAAATTACAGGTGTCAGAATATGGCGTCTTACTTGGAAATAGAAAAAGTTACAGGTGTGAGAATATGGCGTCTTACATGGAAACAGAAAAAAAGTTAAAGGTGTGAGAATATGGCGTCTTACTTGGAAATAGAAAAAGTTACAGGTGTCAGAATATGGCGTCTTACATGGAAACAGAAAAAAATTACAGGTGTCAGAATATGGCGTCTTACTTGGAAATAGAAAAAGTTACAGGTGTGAGAATATGGCGTCTTACATGGAAATAGAAAAAAGTTACAGGTGTGAGAATATGGCGTCTTACATGGAAACAGAAAAAAAGTTAAAGATGTGAGAATATGGCGTCTTACTTGGAAATAGAAAAAGTTACAGGTGTGAGAATATGGCGTCTTACATGGAAATAGAAAAAAGTTACAGGTGTGAGAATATGGCGTCTTACATGGAAACAGAAAAAAAGTTAAAGGTGTGAGAATATGGCGTCTTACTTGGAAATAGAAAAAGTTACAGGTGTGAGAATATGGCGTCTTACATGGAAATAGAAAAAAGTTACAGGTGTCAGAGTATGATGACGTTTTTTTTTTTTAAAAAAAAATTGTATTGCAAAGTTTTAGATTTTTAAGGTGTTGGAATGTAAATGCAACTATATAAATTTGGTATCCGATACTGAAACATAGAATACAAGTGATGTCATTTTGGCTGCGGAGTGAATACTGCAAAAACGAAGCCTGTAACAAAGTCACACAAATGCAGTTTTTGATCAATTCCACCCAATTCAGAATTTTTTTCCAGCTTTCCAGTACATTGTACAGAATAATAAATGATACCAGTGTGAAGAACCACTTGTCCCACATTAAGCCCTCATATTCCAGTACCATCTTTATGCTGATGACACCCAGTTACACACATCTTCCCATGACATCACCCCTGCACTAGTACAGTACACGAGTGCTCTCTCTGCTGTCTCAAATATCATGTCCTCGCTCTATCTGAAACTGAATCTCTCAAATACTAAATTAATGCTATTTCCACCATCTAATAGATCTATCCCCGATATATCCATTGCAGTCTCCGGCCTTACTATAACTCCTAGGCAGCAATGACTTGCGCGCTCATGTCATCTCCACCTCAAAAACATCTCCAGAATATGCCCCTTCCTTACCGCAGATATATTAAAGATACTTATTGTTGCTCTGATTCACTCTCACCATGACTACTGCAACTCCCTTTTAATCGTCTTCCCCTTACTAAACTCTCCCCTCTACAATCCAATTGGAATTCAGCGACCAGGCCCATCTAGACGCTACAGTGATGCCTCTGGTTTGTGTCAGTCACTACATTGGCTGCCTATTCAAGTCTATCCATAATGCCGCACCTCCCTACATTTCCTCCCTCATCTCTGTCTACTGCCCAACCCGTGTTCTCCGTTCACTCAGTGACCTAACACTTACATCCTCTATTAGCTGAACCTCCCATGTTCATAAACAAGACTTCTCCCAAGCTGCACCACATCTCTGGAATGCTCTATCTTGGACAATCAGATTAATTCCCAATTTCTCCCTTTGTACCGTAGTTAGAATCCCTAAAACAAACCCTCCTCTGTTCCAGCTCCCACATTACCCCACACAATATGGTGCCGTTTGAGAATAACTTTATATGTCCAGGCACTATTTGCATGATGGCTCATACAGTTTTATGTTTGTGTAATGACAGTAACCTCTGTTACACAATTGTCTGACCTTTCTATAAGCAATGCTACCTCCGATGCCGCCCCTGTTACCTTTTGTGTCACCCCCTCTAACTCATAGATTGTAAGCTCTTGCGAGCAGAGCTCTCAGTCCCATTGTGTGAATTAACGACTGTATTTCTTTTGTAATGTATCATTTTTGAATGTATTTGAACCCTACAAATTGTACAGTGCTGCGGAAAAAAACGCTTGTGAATAGATGTATAGACATTCATGGTTTTAAAAACAGCTGTCTGACAGCCGTTTTATACTGTTGTGTGCAAAAGGCCTAAAGCCATAAACCTTTAATCCCTGGGTCTTTGTTATGGACTGATTTCAAATGATGTCACTCACTGTGTTTTTCAAGTCCATTCCATGTTTGTAATATGTTCAGTGATTCTTTATTTGATATATTGTGTATTACAGATACCCTGTGATCTGTCCACATCTATAAAAAAAAAACAACAACCCTCAACTAAAGCCAGATGCATAGCTAAATGGTAGGTTTTAGATTTTTCACTGTTGGGCCATTTTAATTTCAAAATTAGGTACCTTAGTATATACAATTGTGGGAACATATAGTGACCTACATAGGACCAATAGTTTTATGTTGTTTGATTATTTTCTCAATCCACTGGTATACAGCGTTGACAGACAAAATAAGTTTAATACTGTCACTTTCTACCCTATGTGTATCAAGTGTAGAGTGCTGCTCACAGAAAAAAAAATCTACCTAGCTACCGGGCCTGGTCCCTTGCCTATGTTTTTTAATTTTATTCCAAAAAGTTTAAAAAAATTCTGCTTCATTATCCAGCCCCAAGCATTTTCTCCTCAGCCAATACTTCCCAAATGGTGGCTGTTTTACCAGTGACACCCTTGGGTATGCCACTTCTCCCTGTCAATAACTTCAATTTATCTTACAGGTTATATATAAGTTATTTTGATATTAGATTCTCTGTGTATATGTCTACATATTGTGTTTATTCTAATTTATTTTATGCGAAGTGGCCAATTTTATTTTAATTTATTTCACTGTAACACATTGCATATTATTCTTATACTGTATTTAGTAAATCCGGTCCTAGCTTTATAAAGGAAACTACTATAAAAAGACTAAGGTCATTAGGGGAGATTCTAAGCTATTGAGAAAGGGGAATAGGGAACCTAGGTGACTACTGATTGAAGTGATATCATATGAGCCAACTCATGTAACCAAAATTCTATCATCCACAACCAGCGTAGCTAACAATGAGCTATTATGAAACATCTATAGTATCTACAATTGATTATTCCACTATATATACAGGCATCACACATGCTAGCTGGTGTCAGAATGACACAGATCCAACTCACTATCTTCACTACATGCTAAGACTGCAATATTGAGAGTGCTGAAATAAGAAGGCTAAATCTACCACTATATCAGTAACCAACAGACAAGTGAGATGATGTTATGTCATAATGTTCATTTACAATCTGATACATAGTGTTAATACTGATTTGTATAATTTGGCCATATTTAACGTATATACTCGAGTATAAGCTGACCTGAATATAAGCCGAGGCCCCTAATTTTACCACAAAAAACTGGGAAAACTTATTGATTCGAGTATAAGCATAGGGGGGAAATGCAGCAGCTGCTGGAAAATTTCAAAAATTAAAATAGTCGGAGTTTTTGGGTGCAGTATTTGCTGGGTGCTGGGGAAGGGGAGGGGGTGTTTTGGTTGTCTGTCTGCCCCTTCCCTGAGCTTGAGGACTGAGTTTTTTCTCCCCCACTTGGATTTCAGCCTAGCTGAATATAGGGTATCTACAGTGCTCGTATTAACCCCTCCCCGACAGAACAGGATCACTGCACCCTATATTCAGTAGACACAGGGATGTGTATGTATGTGTGTATGTATTTCACAGTAATTTTCTACTTTTATATGTATTCTAGGGAAAGGAGAGATTTAGAACTTTTATTTACTTTTTTTATTATATTTTTTAAAAACCTCTTTTTTTTTCTCACTATTTTATGGGAGATTCTATACATTACTATTGCGGCTGGTCATAGACCCCCCCCCCCCTCCCGAAAAAGAATTTTTTTATTTTTTTATTTTGCTTGATTCGAGTATAAGCTGAGGGGGCCTTTTTCAGCACAAAAACTGTGCTGAAAAATTTGGCTTATACTCGAGTATATACGGTACATTGAGTATTCATATTGATGATACAAACAGCCTGATGGATCACTTGTACATTTGTGGAACTGTATATATTTTTTTTAGATATCTAGGTGGCTTATTGTTCATTTTATACTAGCATTGACTATTAATCAGTTATTTAGTCAGTCATACTTTTTGACATTGCAAGATAGGAAGCTTTAAATGTATACCCTTGGTACTGTGATATACATTTGAATTAATTTTTCTCACTGCCATTTTTATTTATTTTTAGAAATAAAATATTAACTGGCTATTGGTTGGTATTGAGTCTTGAGTGCCTGGATGGATTTTGTATGTCTAATATTATGTTGTAAAGGGATGTTATATACCTGTTGCACTTAACTCCTATTCATTAAGTAACATTATTTCTTCACAGTGTTTTTATCCTCTAAAATTCTCTTTGAGACCACTCAAACCATACCTCCCAAATTGCCCCGAACTGAAAGAGGGAAATAATTTTATTGCTTGCTATACAGCAAATATATGTATAGTAAGTCATGTTTCCAACCCTACCTCCGCCCCCTATGGTCCTGCCCAATCCCACCTAGACCCTTTGTGCCCTCACACATTGTAATGCCTCTTTGTTGGCCCCCGACACAAAGTTTTTATACTTATAATTATAGTTTTATAGATTTACTTTAGTATTACTGCAAGTAATGGGACCACTTTGATTTATTCCTGAGGTTCATTGTCCTCTTTGATTGACCATACTACTTACAATGTGACATTTAGGAATAGACCACCTAGCAGCTGTGTATTCTCAATGTCTCACAACTCCCCTGTTTCGCGTGTAAAAGTTAAGATTTTGGTGCAAATTCTACTTCATTGTTCACCTGCTGCATTTGACCTTATACTCTTCCTTCTATTATTCTCTGTACTCCAAATAGGTTTTATATATCTTTGAATGTTAGAAATTATTTATTATGGTTCTAGTCTAAAATGGCCAGATGGTATTTAGTGTATAGATAGCAATCCAGGAATAATAGTACGAGAACATATTCAATTGTTTCTGATGTTCACTCTTCTTGTATTTCAGAGAGTCAGTGACCTTGAATGGTATAATCCTAATACTTCTTTGTTTCTGTCTTTTAGGAATGACTGCACTAGAGTTTATCAAAAGAAGTAAGGCTGGTCAGCACTGGATAGCTTAGAGATGAGCAAATCTATCAAAATTGATTTAGTTTCAGGTTTGGATGGTTCAGTCCAAAAATGTTTTTTTAGCTTAAACAAAGTTGGTATGAACCACAGTGTAAATTAGCTTAAAACATAGTGTATGACACTGTGATGGCTCCTTGGAAACTATCTATCTAATTTTTAGCTCTCTGAGGCAAACACAGCCAAAGTTATGTCAAAGGGAAAGTGACATATATGTCAAAATTGATCTTTCATGGGAGCAAATGTGAAATCAGAATGGCTTTGGCATTGAAAGATGAAATGCCACAGGTGGATATGGTCTCAAAATCCTGACTATAAAACCCAGTGTGAACTTGCCTTAAGCAAAATCCATTTGGCAGCAACTGCCTTGAATTTGGAAAAATTACAGCCTATTTCTAGACACTTCGCAAAGGGGTTTAAAGCATTTGGCATCAATAGAGTCCAACTAGGGTTGAGAGGGGCGATATCAAGAAATCACTGCTACACAAAGAAATTAGCCTTGGTTTCAAACTTTTTTTGTGATTCTCCTGTGCTTATTTTTATTGAGGGTAGAGTAATCTGTATTATATATTGTTTATTTGTGTTGATTGTGTTTGCGGTTTGTTTTTTTTATTTACTGCTTGAGATATGTAAGATTGTGTCAATCATAGAATGATTTTTGGGAACTATGGGCACTACTGCTTAGTTAAGGAAAAAGGAAGATTCCATTAAGACAGCAACAAAGAAATAAAATATATACAAAATGCTACAGACATTATTGATATTTGGTATAGTTCATGGTTTGGGGACTATGTTTATTGATACTAACTGTGTTTAAGGGGATTTGTGGATATGCATTTAAGCAGATAAATCTATATCAATTATTGGTATTGATATATAGGGGTGTAGTTACTTATTACTAAACTTAAATATTTTCTTGTGTACTATATATTGATCCCACCTTTGTGGGTTATTTGTCATGTATAATCACTAGATTTATATATTATCTACAAATACTTTCCATATATGATATACTAGCTTTTACCCGCGACTTCGTCTGCGGTGATTTGAGAATTGGGCGGACACAGACGTGTGAAACTGTAAAAGTGCTTTAAAAAGTTTGGTGAGCTAGCAAATGTGATGTGATGTGTTATATTGTGTATCTAGTGATACAGACAATGTGATGTGTTGTATTGTGTATGTCGTGATACAGACAACGTGATGTGTTGTATTGTGTATGTCGTGATACAGACAACGTGATGTGTTGTATTGTGTATGTCGTGATACAGACAATGTGATGTGTTGTATTGTGTATGTCGTGATACAGACAACGTGATGTGTTGTATTGTGTATGTCGTGATACAGACAACGTGATGTGTTGTATTGTGTATGTCGTGATACAGACAACGTGATGTGTTGTATTGTGTATGTCGTGATACAGACAATGTGATGTGTTGTATTGTGTATGTCATGATACAGACAATGTGATGTGTTGTATTGTGTATGTCGTGATACAGACAATGTGATGTGTTGTATTGTGTATGCCGTGATACAGACAATGTGATGTGTTGTATTGTGTATGCCGTGATACAGACAATGTGATGTGTTGTATTGTGTATGTCGTGATACAGACAATGTGATGTGTTGTATTGTGTATGTCGTGATACAGACAATGTGATGTGTTGTATTGTGTATGTCGTGATACAGACAATGTGATGTGTTGTATTGTGTATGTCGTGATACAGACAATGTGATGTGTTGTATTGTGTATGTAGTGATCCAGACAATGTGATGTGTTGTATTGTGTATGCCGTGATACAGACAATATGATGTGTTGTATTGTGTATGTAGTGATACAGACAATGTGATGTGTTGTATTGTGTATGTCGTGATACAGACAATGTGATGTGTTGTATTGTGTATGTCGTGATACAGACAATGTGATGTGTTGTATTGTGTCAGACAATGTGATGTGTTGTATTGTGTCAGACAATGTGATGTGTTGTATTGTGTCAGACAATGTGATGTGTTGTATTGTGTATGTTGTGATACAGACAATGTCATGTGTTGTTTTGTGTATGTCGTGATACAGACATTGTCATGTGTTGTATTGTGTCAGACAATGTGATGTGTTGTATTGTGTCAGACAATGTGTTGTATTGTGTATGTCGTGATACAGACAATGTCATGTGTTGTATTGTGTCAGACAATGTCATGTGTTGTATTGTGTCAGACAATGTGATGTGTTGTATTGTGTATGTCGTGATACAGACAATGTGATGTGTTGTATTGTGTCAGACAATGTGATGTGTTGTATTGTGTATGTCGTGATACAGACAATGTCATGTGTTGTATTGTGTATGTCGTGATACAGACAATGTCATGTGTTGTATTGTGTCAGACAATGTGATGTGTTGTATTGTGTCAGACAATGTGTTGTATTGTGTATGTCGTGATACAGACAATGTGATGTGTTGTATTGTGTCAGACAATGTGATGTGTTGTATTGTGTCAGACAATGTGATGTGTTGTATTGTGTCAGACAATGTGATGTGTTGTATTGTGTATGTAGTGATACAGACAATGTGATGTGTTGTATTGTGTATGTCGTGATACAGACAATGTGATGTGTTGTATTGTGTATGTCGTGATACAGACAATGTGATGTGTTGTATTGTGTATGTCGTGATACAGACAATGTGATGTGTTGTATTGTGTATGTCGTGATACAGACAATGTGATGTGTTGTATTGTGTATGTAGTGATACAGACAATGTGATGTGTTATATTGTGTATGTAGTAATACAGACAATGTGATGTGTTATATAGTGGAAAGCTATATGTAAATGTGAGTGAGTAGAGTGAGGGCTACTCCTGAGGTGACAGTAAGGAGTGTGCAGGCAGGTTGAGGCAGGAAATGCCAGGCAGTGTGTGTGAGTGTGTATGTAGTGATACAGACAATGTGATGTGTTGTGTATGTAGTGATACATAAAATGTGATGTGTTATGTGAGTGAGTAGAGTGAAGGCTACTCCTGAGGTGCAGGCAGGTTGAGGCAGGAAATGCCAGGCATTGTGTGAGTCTATAGCTGGGGCTAGGAGTCCTGCTTTTGTGAGTCTCCTGCTAGGAAGCCATGTTGTTTAGTGGCACCAAAAGTAGCCTATGACTCAATCCTAAGGGAAAACTATGTTTGTGGAAAATTGCACGCAAATCCGTCCAGGCGTTATAGCGTGATTGAGGAACAAACATCCAAACTCACAAACATCCAAACATCCAAACACACAAACTTTCACACTTATAATATTAGTAGGATATTGTCCCTGATATATAACTTTGTCATTTTTGTAACATATTTTTATATATATGCAGTATTATAATATCTAAAGTAGCTGGTTACTTATAGCATCTATTATTGATATCTATACTACTAACTGGAGTACCTTGTATATTTGTCCTGTGGTACTGTCTTTTCTTTGGTGATTGCAAACTACCCTGTTTTTAACCACTTTATGGTATATGTGAATTTGTGTATTTAAGATTTAATTAATTTTCAACTAATAAATACTATACATTTTTATATATTATTATTGATAGGGTTTTTTGATCAAGTTTTTTTGGTGTTATAGAGTCTATACTGTATACATGTACTCAGTGCAGTATATAGAGCTGTAGCATTTGCAAAAGGTGTATGATCACTTCAAATGACTGGACCACTGATATCCTAAAATTAAATATTTGTGGTATCAAATGAAAGCTGAGGTTCACAGTTTTCTCATCTTGCCAAGATGTAGTATTAGCTCTAAAATGACCTGTGATATCACTATGCATTTGGGTGCATTAAATCTTATCTTAAAGAAATTCAATATGTCACTTGTTATAGGTTTCTCTGCAGCTGCCCATAAACAGAAAAAAATTGTCAACTGGTAGAATTTGCCAACAGGATTAGATTCTATATCATACTTGCCAAGGTATAGGAAGCAGTGCTCTGGAGAATGACACTAGTGAAAAATTTTGGACCAAAACTACACTCCTCCTCGACGTTGTCACCCCCCTTTCGATATCGTAACATCCTCTTTCTTGTGATGTGGGCACAAAATGCAGTGGCCATGCGCCTTCTTATAAGACAGTCATATAAGACTATCTCTCTTAACCCTCATAAAGAGAGTTGTTACAGACTTCCCACTTTGCTTCACAGATCCTAATATCCAGATATGGCTTGAAAAAGAGTTGTTTTCTATTGGATATGACAACCATTTGTTTATATATCTATACTTTTGGTGGATATTTAGCTATTTCAATCTAATAAACCACAACTTGTTTGAATCACCAATCTACTATATGTGCCGTGGTCTTCCATTACATACTTATTGGGATGAAAAACCCTACCACAATGTGCACCACTTAAATAATCATGATCTAAGTATGACACCATTGTTAATTTACTAAAATGGATTTCAGTGGTCCAAAGAGCCCTGAGACACAATACCATCCATGAGTTAAAAAACTAAAAAATAAATCATTATGACAATTAAATTTGACTTACATAATAATTTGGAACATGGTGTAAAATGACTGCTAGTTCAGCAGATTGGAGCATTTTGCTGGGCCTGGAGTAATTGTGATTCTTTATAGTCAACTTAAGGGTATGACCACAAAAGAAAATTTCTGTTCCATACATTTTATGAACCAGAGTCAGATGTATGAAATAGTCACAGATATTTCTACAACAAATCTGCTATGGGTGAACATACCCTTAGTCGTTTTTTTGTGGGACACTGTGTACAGAAAACAGAAGGACCTTGCTCTTGATATTACAAAATATCTGCTTCAAAGAATTATCATTTTATTCTCATAATTTGTTGTTTGCAATAATGTTTAGATTTGTTGCCAATTGTAGAACTTTGAAACATTTTCATAATGTTATGTAAAAAAAGATCTATTTAATTGAAATTTAGGCTGATAGTGCTAGTATCAGATGTCCATAATAAGCATTACACTGTGACCTCTGTCCAGTCCAGAGCCTACGTTGCCTTTGAATTTTATAGTGATTTAAAGGGGTATTCCCATAACCCACTTCCTGGTTTTCTCGGCACATTGGTGGGCAGGATTTCACTTGCTCTGCTATCTGCTATGTTTGCAGTCAGTAATGAGGGATTGGTTGTAAATGCATTACCACAGTATGAAGCTGATATAGAAGCTTTATTTGAGTCAGCTTACAATGCATACAGAGGTACAGGACTCCCTATCTCAGCCCTTATCAGCCAAATTCAATTAAACCAGAATCAGAAATGCCTAAGCTCTCACCTCCCCCCTCCCCTATCTGAGGAGCTCCATTACTTGTCAGACATATACAGCTCAGAGCTGCTGCCGAACGCTCAGTCCCTCCCTCCTCTCCTAAGAGCAGGGAGCTACATCACTTGGGAACTGAGCAGATAAGCCTTGTGGCCATAGAAACTGAGTGTAAATAATGAAGTGAATAAATTAAGATAGCGGCCAAACAAAGCAGGTTTGATAAAGCAATATATTTAGGAAAAGTCTTAAAGCCACATAAACTAGCAGTATAGATAGGATGCTTTTCATGGGACAACCCCTTTATGTTCAATCTAGTAGAACCATGGCTGTCTGAAGCTACCCTTATGTAGATTTCTTAAACCTGAAGTTTAACAGAAAATATGATTTTTTTTTTTTTATTAAATCCACTAGAGGATATGAATATGGCTGCTTTTGTGTGGGGAGTAGCCAGAAATGGTAGCCATAGAACAAGTATATACCTTGAATAACTTTTAATGCGTTCCCACACCATACTGTAAATCTACATGCATGGAAATGGTGGCAGTTCACAACCTAAGCCCGGTTCACTTAACCCCTTAGATGCTGTGGTCAATAGCGATCGCAGCATTTCATAAACACAAACCATTGTGTGGGGGAAGAGGATGCAAGGAGGGTGTACTGAGCACAGATGAGTTAGGAGGTGCAGTGCTCTCAATACAGAAGCAAGGGAATGAATAAAGAAATGCAGGATTTCATAGAAAAGAAACTACATTTGTTAATAAAGTCTTTTACAAAACAGATTAATAACACAAATACTGTTAGAAAATCAAAAGTTGTCCAAAAGTTTAGTTTAGCTTTAAGGGCGCATTCACATGGCTATAGACACTGCCCAAATTAGGTCCCTATTTTTACTGGGAAGAATATGAGTGGATTCTGTAAGAAGATAGTAGGGAATCTTTTGTTTTCTACACTTATTTTTTGATATTGAAGTGTATGGGATGTGATATAAAGGAGTCTGTCAGAACAACATCTGTTACTAAACATATGGCATTGTAGGGCGATTCATGTAGATTCCAATTGTGCTTTTTCTTATTATGATCTGATGCTCCAAGGCTAAGAAATTCATCTTTTTATAAATATGCACATGTTATTTGGGAGTTCATTTAGATTTAAGTGTCCTGGGAATCTAAGGGAAAACCCTAAGTAGCACTTAGGGACTTATTTGCATAAAAGCTGAATTTTTCAATGCTGGAAATAACAGAAAAAAAACAATGAGATGATGTAACTGGAATTTGTGTGAATTGTCCTACAGTACTATGTTTTTAGTTTGTAACTGATGTTCATGCTGACAAACACCCTCTAAGCTCATTTCATGCAGTTACATAATATTCAACATAAGCAATGGTGCTATATTTTTATAATTTGTTAAAAGTATAGTCAACATTTCATTAAATAATGCCTTTTAATTAAACCTTTTAATTTACATGTTTAAAGGGAGTCTGTCACCAGGGATGAGCACAAGTAAAAAGAACACTCCCTGCTGCTACCACCCACTGTGTTATGCCCTGTATTTTCATGGCTGTCTCTGATTTTTACTATCGGCGCATGTACAGAACTGCTCATTACACAGCAGGCCGTTCCGGCACACACCAGTCTAAACACAGACTGCTTATTTGCATAATAACATTTATAAACTTATCTCTGCAATGGAGGTTCAAATTTGGAAATGACAAACCCATTACATAATTAAGCCTATAATAATAATAATAATAATAATAATAATAATAACAACGTTATTTATATTGTGCCAACATATCGCAGCACTTTACAAATCAAAAGCATAGACGTCACTTGAGGATGCAACGTTTGTAATGGGGCTAATACCTGATATTATTTTATATGGCAGAGGGTAGCAACTGCTACTACTGTACCCGCTATAGCTATAGACCCCTGCATTAAGATGATCCTAGTCTATACAGTATGCAGTGTTTTTACTTCCATGTGCTCATCCCTAAGGACAGACTCCCTTTAAGTGTATAACTAATCCCAAATCCATTTTTTTGTTATTTTGTCAAGTCATTTTGAAAAAATAAACTTTATAGATTCCACAAATGTTGACTCTTCCACTCACTTCTCTTTTACGTAACATAAATATATCATCCACTCAAGTTCTTTTATGTGGTTTTCACCTGATTTCAAGCCAAGGAAACAATGCAAATATAATGAGTCATCCACACTGCAATGTACCATATCTGAACAGAGTTCGAGCAACTCCTTTCATTCCCAATTGACTTGGCTTCTTTAATAATACATTTAGCTTTAGATGCCAGGACTACTGCTCTATATTTATACATTTTCTGAATACTCATGGCCAGGTTTTTTGCTACTGATATAAATAGCATATTTTGTCTTACCTTCATGTAAACATGAAAATTATACTGACATTAAAATAGCATATTGTATTAACATCTGAATAGAAGTAATAGATTTCACATCCAGAAGTTTACCTGACGCGCTGATACACAGGCAAAGTTCCTTCAGAGAGGTGATCTTATCTCCTTGTAAGGATACTGGTGTATTGTTCTGGTACACTTGATAAAGGGATAATCCCCGAAACGCTGGTGAAGGCGTCGTGTGTTTGAAATCCAATAAAGTGCGTTGTTTGAATTAAACACTTTTGGAGTCGGCGCAGTGTTATTCCCGAATTCTGGTCGTTTATCCCCACATCCAGAAGTTGTAACTATTATTCTTGTGGGCAATGTAGGATTAATCAGGAATGTGGTGAATAAAGTCAAATGACTGCTTAGGAAGATGTTCACATCTGCACTGGACTCTCTATATTATAAGCCACTAAAGCCAAATTCCACACATAAAAAAGTTTTTATAAAACTTGAAGCCACGGCTTGGCGAAACGTGCATTGGGGCGCGGTGTACACCCAGTAAGAAATCCTCCTGTTTTTAATTTGTTATCATATGCACACCTTTCAGTCCATCTATTGTCTACTTGGCAGTAAGTATATTTGTATTTTCCCCGGTTTCACATTTAGCCACCAGTTTAGCTGGTTCAATATTTTTGGGATTAATGATAATTAGTGGGGGTTTCTTCCGGGTGTATCACTATAATTGTTGTATGGATGTATTTGTCTCTGAAATTTGTCTATTTATGTGTTTTTATCAGGACATTGTCCTTAATAAAAATTAGAATTTTTACAAAAACTTTTGTACATGTGGAATTTGCCTTTAGTGCCTTATAGTATAGATCAATTCATGGGATTCCACCATTAGATATACTGTATAGGCCCGTTTTTTTGTGTTGTTTTTTTTCTGCACTGGATTCTGTTAAGACAGTCAGGGATTATTTTGTGTCCATCATGCAATGGTTCTGGTACTTCTGCCATTTTAGTTTTTTCTGTTCGTACCATTTTCATAAATTTCTTCCTGTCTTCTCACATCCTCTCTCCAACCAATCGGACAAACCCCTAGTGCTTCCCCTGAGCTGTGGGAAAATTGTCATGTGTAAAACAGGTCCATGATACAAAAAATGTTGGGGATCACTTGTATGGAACATAAATACTATAGAATATGCAAGAAATCCCCATATGATCTGGCCTAGGCTGAAAACAAGCAACCACAGTAGTACCTGCTCCTTGACCTCCTGACAGTAGCCAGTGACAGTAAACTTCTCCTTTTACTGTATGCTGGTGCAATATAAAAATAAGTCACTGTTTGCTGCTTCCTGGCTGTGCTACAGGGAAGAGAGAAATGTTCTCTCAGTGTACAAGAGGACAGAAATACTAAAACCGGTGTCAGGGAGTTACAAAAGCTTAGCAAAGACAGGGAAGGTGATAAAATGAATAAAAAATCTTTGGTCAACTGTTCAATGCTCCTTTGCTCCAGCACTTTCTCACTGTTAGTACTTACTGGTGACTTGTCCTACATTGATGATATTCCTTACATACACTGATGCTGAAGACAGCGACTGGCTGCAGAGGTCACATACATATATGACCTGTTATCACTGAAGGAAAAGTCAGCAAGTCAGATTCTCACTGGACAATTGAGTGTAGATTCCCCCCTCCTCACATTCCCTGCTCTTTGCAAAGTTTTGGAACTCCCAGACAACCTGTCAAAGGAATATATCACCAATTTTTCTTTCTTTATTTATTAAAACCAGATTTAAATATATCACTTTTTTGTAATCTGTTTTTATTTTACTTATTGCACATTTTTTATTCTATTTCTTGTATATAATTATTGAGGCTGCTATCATGAATGAGCGTCTCTTTTGCAGTTCAGTAGGGGTTCCACCACTCAGACCCTCACTGATCAGGAGAACAGGTTACATTCGTCGCTAGTTCTGAGTGGAGCGGTGGTCGGGCAGGGTGCACATCACTCCATACATTTCAATAGCAATACCAGTTATGGGCCCCTTGTTTTCCAGTATCTCAGTATAGAGCACCCATTTAGGTCTCTCTAACAATCCTCCAGTAATAGTTCTCCATGAAGTTTATTAGGCTAGGCATTTACCAGACAGGCATCTAGACACGCTAGGCATCTAATAGACAGAAAAGCTGCGGTTGAGGTGTTAGGACTCCCTAACGTAGAAGACTCCTGTGTGTCTGCAAAGGTTGCATTAATGGAATGTCTGCCTCTGACTAGTCTAGAAAAGCTGCTGATTGTTAATAACTTTATAATCCAAGAAAGTGTGTGACCACTTGAATCAAACTTTTGCTTCCAAAATGGCTAATAGACTTAAAGTGCCTATATACATAAATGAACATCAACTCAAGATTTCAATTTCAGTAGGACCAGTCAACCATCTAATTTGTATGGCGGTGTCCTGACTCTTCCCTGTCTGCAGATGTCAAGGCAAAGAAGAATTGGATATGGTAGTCGGGAGTAATAGCTATTGGCAAACAAGCTTTGGACCAACAGCTATATAATGTCTATGAACAACATTAACCCTGTCTCAACTTATATAAGGTCAAAGGGATGGTAGTCTAGCTTAAGTGCGAGGGTAAATACTCCTTAAGGACATCTTTAGGAGTGTTAGGCGTGAACCTTGCTCTGGTGTTTGCACTGAGATTAGTATTGTCTATACCTATTTGTCCATATTAACTGTCATACTAGAGAGATTAATTCCATATAAATTAGAGGTTTTTGTTTTAGTCTCCTTGACAACAGCCTAAAAGGATGGCATACTATTACACACTGGAATGAAATGTATACAAATATCAGTTGCGTTGTTCATTTAATACATTCTTTCTTTCACACTCCTCTCTGTTTCCACAATAGTCTATACAGATACTGTGCTGCACATTCTCCAGCTGTTGCAGACACATGAATTTTGACACCTTGCAAGCCCTTCCCCCAGTGACAAAGCTTATGCACGCTTCACCATTTGTCAGGAACCCAACCCCAGGGAACTCTTTCACCTGCTGTGATGAGTGTAGCCTCTCCAGCATGATATCATGTTCATTGCATTGACACAATTAATACAATCTTAAAGAAACAGTTCATCTATAATAGTAGTAATAGCACATGGAAAGAACCCTGCAAAGTCTGGAAAAATTAAAAACAAAGGAAAAAACTTGGAAGCCAATGTCACAGTAATGAACTTGGAAAGCAGACAGTTTCCACTTGACATTTTATGAACTTATGAACCTACTTAGCCTTTTAAAATGGCACACATAGGCATTCATGTCCTTTTGACAGCAATTTCATTCAGCATCTAACTTATAACAAATGTGCTGGAGTGTTGCTATGATCTAAGTTGATCAGGAGCCTGAGGCCTTAGGCATATGTTTTGCCACCCCCCCAAAAAAAATACACTGCTCAAAAAAATAAAGGGAACACTCAAATAACACATCCTAGATCTGAATGAATGAAATATTCTCATTGAATACTTTGTGCAGTGATGACATCAAAATCACACAAAAATTATCAATGGAAATGAAATTTATTAACCAATGGAGGACTGGATTTGGAGTCACCCCCAAAATTAGGCCGGGGCCCCACGGACCGGAAACGCAGCGATTTGCCCGCAGCGGAGATGCTGCGGGAAAAATTGCGGCATTGTATAGTGCAGGCAAAGTGGATGGTATTCATGCGAATCCCATCCCCACTTTGCGGAAAAGATCGCAGCGCGGACACGCTGCGATTTGCAAAGCCGTTGCAGCTTTGCAAATCGCTGCATGTCAATTATATCTATGGAAACTCCAGCTGCTTTCCCGTAGATATAATGTTAAGAGAAAGTCCACAGAGGAAAACTCTGTGAACTTTCTCTTAAAGGTGATGCGGAAAGAACTGCAATGCATTCACACAGCGGTTGTTCCCGCAGCGCTTTAGTGCTGCGGATATGGCCTGTGGGGCCTTAGCCTTAAAGTAGAGAAACACACTACAGGCTGATCCAACTTTGCTGTAATGTCCTTAAAACATGTCAAAATGATGCTCAGTAGTGTGTGTGGCCTCCACCAGTACATTGTACAGAATAATAAATTAAGCCATTATACGGCTCTGAGAGTGTAAAAGTTAAAAAGTTATGGGGTTTAGAAGGCAGCAATTCAGAAACAAAAATCAAAACATGACACGGCTGGGAAGGGGTTAAAACAGTCCAAAACTCACTCTTTTTTTTGGGGGGGGGGGGGAGGGGGGCAAAGGAGCTTGTCGTTGTTTTATAAACACACATAGCAGTTGTATTGCCAAAAGCAATGGCATGTATAAAAATTAGCCAATTTGATGACTTTTAAGTGTTATGGGCTAGTTGTTATTTGTGAGTCAAATTTGTTACCAGGTGAAAAGTGATGAAGAATTGGCCTTACAAAAAAAAAGAAAAAGGAAAAAGCAGAAAAAGGAACCCATTGAAGTCAATAGGAGGCTTTTTTTTAAGCGCTGAAATTCCTCACCATTTTCCTTCATGTGAATGGACCCTTAGGGTCTAATCTGACAAGATTTTGTATCTGCGTTGTCGGAACTGCTGTAATATTTTCCTTCGTGTGATACAAAGTTTGTGGAGTTAGTGTGAGAGGAATATCTGACAAAGACTCCAGATTAATATTGGGGGTGGATAGGTCTTGAATGGTATGCATAGGGGTGTTATACGGTATATTGAACTTAAGAGTCTTCCAGTAAAGCTGATGGACTCGATGGATTTTTATCAATAGCAGAGTCAGTCTGGGTTTTTGATGTAATAGGAACAGAGGTCTCAAATGATGTCGGGGTAAGGACAAATATGTGCGTGCACAGGCATTTGGATACTTCTGTGTGAATTCAGATGATTTGACTTGATAGACAGGCGTGCTACTACAGTGGACACATACACAGTGGAGTAGCGACTTCCAAGTTAGTAAAGTCTCTCAAGATAAATGCAATCTGAACGGGGTCCTCTGATACAAATGCAAATTTCCAATATAATTTTATTAACATTTATAATGATTGCCATAAAATTCTAAGACAGATTTAGGAGGAGCAGTGTTCTATCCTATTGTATGACCCTTATCTATAGGGAAAGATCCCGCATAGACCTAGAATAATATTTTGGAGAGCGTGTGAGCTCAATGAGGAGAGAGACAGTGATGGCAATCTATGTCCAGTCCGGTGAAATTTGTTGGCACCAAATGAGTCTGCAGTGTACTAGTGAGTATCTTCAGTAATAGTGTAGTCAGTTTTTACATTTATAAATAGATTTTGCTGTTCAGAGTTCTACTATATATCATAAACTGTTGTGGGCAGTTCATCTTCTTTTGTCTCATTGTTTGTTCATTTGATTATTTGTCATTTTATGCGTATGTTATTACTTTAGGTGTAAAGCGCTACAGGATATGTTCGAACTATGTAAATGAAGGTTTATTATTCAGACAGTATTCTTTATATTTGCAAAATGTAATGGGCATTACATTTCTCTTACATTAATTTTGCCACGATTTACAGTTGTAATGTGTAGTAATGTAAAATGCAGGCCTAGAATAGTTAGAAGATACATGTTCAACACTTCCAAAGTCTAAGGTAACATGAACATGAGCATAAAAAAGACGTACAAAGGCTAAAGCCCCAACTTGTGGAATGCAATGTTTTTGTTGTAGATTTTGCTGCAGTTTTTATTTTTAGGGCCAGAGTCAGGAGTGGCTTTAAAAGGAATGGAAAATGTAAAGGAAGCTCTAAGGGTCCATTCACATGGAGGAATTTGGCGCGGATTCTGACATGAAACTCACGTCAGAATCCGCGCGCAAAAATAAGCCTCCCATTGACTTCAATGGGTTCCATTTTCTGCGCGGGACCCATTGAAACCAATGGGAGGCTGTGGCAACGTGGGGGCTCAGTAGTTAGCACTGCAGCCTTGCAGCGCTGGAGTCCTTACAAGGGACAACATCTGCAAAGAGTTTGTATGTTCTCCCCATGTTTGTGTGGATTTCCTCCCATTCTACAAAGACATATTAATAGGAAAAAAAAAAGTACATTGTGATCCCTATATGGGGCTCACAATCTACATAAAAAAATAAATAAATGGGAGGCTTTTTTCCCATTGAGTTCAATGGGTTCTGCGCAGAAAATGGAACCCATTGAATTTAATGGGAGGCTTTATTTCCGCACGGATTCTGAGGTGAGTTTTCCAAATTACTCTGTGTGAATGCCCCCTTAGATGTTCCTTTTCTGTTAAATACACTCCTGACTTTGGCTCAAAAAACGCTGCAAAATTTGCAACAAAAAGGCTGCATTTTCGCAACACGGGTTCTTAGCCTATCAGACTTTTTCTTAACATCCATTACAAGTCAGTTTTAAGAACAATGGGAGACAATAGGGACATAGATATGTCTATTTTTTTTTTTAACATACCATTTTAATGGACTGATAAAATATAGAACATTTTTTGGTCCATTTTCACAGACAGACGGACAGACCAACCAATGCAAGTCAATTGGTCAATTTTTAAAGTCTGTCAAAATGGATTTGCATTCATTGGATGGTTGTTAAAAACAGATGAGTGAGTTGAGAAAAAAATAGACAGACACAAAAGACAAATTGATGTAAAAAGGACATTAAAAACAGATGTCCAGAAACTTATGAAAATTAACGGATACACTGATAGAAAAGGGACATTAGGAAATGACAGTTTCATTTGTTTTTAACATGCTTTTCTTTTTCACTGTTGTGAGCTTGTAGCCTAAGCAATTTTATATCAAAGCTAAATGTGAAAACTGATGAAGAGCTTGTTTGGAGACTGATCAGGGAACAGACAACCTGCAGCTTACCAAATGTTACCAGGTACACAGATCAGACTTTTAAGCGTAATTGTATCAGGAGCCTTTTCATTTATTTATGCGTGCCATATGCCTGTCATTCTGGAGACCTGTGAATGTAATGTCGTCATTTAATAGACTGTTCAGAACAACAAAGACATGTGATTATGTTGCACTCCATTCATTCCTGCCAGTGTTTTACCTCTCAGGAAGAGGATGATCTCTGGGGCATCACAAGCAGTTTGTGTCTGGCAGATTTAACTTTGCTTTGATACGTGAACCAGCAGGTTGATGGTAAACTGTGACAATACACTTCAGCATTAATCTTTACATAGCAACCACGGTATTGGATAGTGCCAACCCAATGTATTACAGGATGTAGAAACCTGTACTCTATAATTTATTTATGCATGAATTGGTCAGAAAGAACCAATACAATTTTTATCATTTTAAATTTTTAAAAAACTACAATAAACAAACCATCCAAATGTACAGTTTTTATTTTGACAAAGTATTTTTTCTACAATAGATTTTTATTAGTTTTTAACTGTATAAAACAGACAGGGAACATAAATCATACAGAACTATAACATATAATGATGTGTAACAGGAGGGTGAACCTCTCAAGATTTTTTTACTTTCAGGTTCGGATGATTCAAAGATTCATTTTGAGTTAACTAAATTTGTTTTGAACGAGAACTTAAATTGGCTTAAACATAGCGTATGACACTACCAGGGCTCCTAAGAACCTATCTCTCTATTTCTAGCTCTTTAGGGTAAACCGAAATTATGTCTATTGGAAAACAGATGGTAACCAGTGGATACAATGGTGGTAACCATACACTGTGCTTCCGCATGCTTTTATGCATTTTATAATTTGATACGCCCCACCAATTGTCTTTTTTTTGGAGAAATGTGCTTGACTGTGTTTTTTTTTATCCACACCGTGGTTATAGTACAAAAAGCAATGGTTTTCTAGAACAAATAGCAAGTCTTCATGACTTGTAAGCGCTACAGGCTTGTTATTTTGGAAAAATATGTGTGGCTGTGTGCCTGGTTATAAAGTGATGAAGAAATGGCTTTAAAAAAATATCCCTTTATGGGAGCAGATTGTTATACCAACAGGGTGGCAGTGACAAGTGGCAATGACAGTTGCAATATTTGCGAGGCAACATGGTGGCTCAGTGGTTAGCACTGCAAGCTTGCAGCGCCAGAGTCCTGGGTTTGATTCCCGCCAGGATCAACATCTGCCAGAAGTTTGTATGTTCTCCCTGTGTTTGCGTGGATTTCCTCCCATTCTACAAAGACATACTAATAGGAAAAAAAATGTACATTGGCTCACTATTTACGTAAAAAATTACAGAAATTGTGGCACAATGTTAGTATGCTTGCCACTTGAAAATTGAAGTGATAAAGAAGTCCAAAATGGGTCTCTTCCAGGCAGAAGCTATTGTTTGGGGATATTTAGAATACATTTGTTTAATAGAGCCTCTGGAGTCTTTTGGTATACTGAACCTGGGACTGGATAAGGTGGTAAACGCTTATCTAGAGCCTCTTCACTTTAGAACAGGACCACCATATATGGAGCATATTCCCTGAAGGATCCTACAATGTATTATATTATGAACTCTTCTTTATGCAGTATGTCTATAGAAATTCTATAGTGAGACAAACTAATGTTCCTGTATGTACTTTTTTTAGTTTATATTTCTATGTATTTAGTTTAGTTAGTCTATATGTAATAATGTAAAAAATACCTTAATATTTAAGAAGAGAGAAGAAAGAAAGGTAATATAGAACACATTTATTGGGTTGAATATACAAGGAGCTGAAGACGCAGATGCCCAACTGCAGAGTGGATCCGATTCAGCAAATGGAAAAACAGGCTCTTTAAACATTTTGATTTGGTGGCAGCTTCTGTGAATAGCACCTGCCTATTGCCAGTGCCACCAGCGTAATCTGCAAGTAAGAGTAGGGCAAATCATGCAAAAAAGGAGATATAGGTAAATCTGTAAAATAAAAAGAAAGGGCGTAAATGAGTAAAGAGCATGGCCTTTTATGTTGGGATGAACGAAAAACACCATCATGTTCACAGTCTAATAATGAGTTAAACCCGATTCTGTGAATCTCTCTTAAAGGGAGTCTTTCTGTTGGCAGTAAATTGGTTATATTACACTTAATCCCAGTACTTTGTAGTGGTCATTCTACAGTTTCAAAATATTTCTTTCTAAAGCTAAGGCCCCACATTGCAGAAAGGCAGCTTTTTTTATGCATTTTTTTGAGCCAAAGCCACGAATGGCTACAAATGGAATGGGAAATATATAGGAAGTTCTTATACTTCTACACTCTGCTCAATGTACTGCTGGCTTTGGTTCAAAAAGCCACAACAAAAAGTTGTGATCTCAGCCTTAATCAGCTTTTGAGTTCCGTGTTCATGTTAATCACTATTTTACTCACATGCAAATATTATAAAAACATCAATTTACATGCAAAAAGAGTTCCAAAGATGAATTACAGAGGCATATTTGAAAACTGTAAAATCATCTTTACAAGGTACTCTGATTAGGTGTGTAACATATTTACTGCTGACTTCAAAAATTACTGTAAATCAGATAGCAGCAAGTCTCTAAAAATATAAGTAATCTTCTTAGATCCAAGAAAAATATAATATATGTGTAACACAAACCTGCACAGCTTCAGCAGCAGGGGCGTAACTTCCGGGGTAGCAGCGGTAGCGGGTGCAACAGGGCCGCAGGACATTAGGGGCCCGGAGACAGCCGCTACTGCTGCGTTTTTTTATTCTTTTTAATAGGCCATTACTGGCTGGAGTTACTCCAGCCGATAACGGGCCCTACTTACTTACCGATCCTGGCAGGGGCCAGGATCAGTAAGTGACGCTGTGGGCCCCACAAGCACTGTTATACTCGGGGGTCTTTTTGACACTCCAGTATAATGATCAAAGGCCCAGAGGAGGTAAGGAACATAAAAAACAGTGTTACTTACTTCTCCGGGCAGGATTTGGGCCTACTTGATGTTCCTGGTGTCACAAGACCGGGAACTGCGTCCATATGAATTGCAACACAGGCCCCCCAGTCACATGACGTCCTGGATGTAATTGAAGATGGTCAACAGCGGCAGAGAGTGCAGCGGAGCCGGGGATAGGTATGTAACAGTGTTTTTTTATGTTTTCATCCTCCCTGGGTGGTCCACAGTGTGGCATAATACTGTGTGCAGGGGCCACAATGGGGCATAATACTGTGCGCATAAATGTGCGCTGGGGGAAGTGTTTTTTGAGGTCTTTGGCATCAGTCGGTTGGGGGGGGGGCCATGTCAAAAGTTCGCCATGGGGCCCCGCTATTCCTAGTTACGCCACTGTTCAGCAGCCAGATGAAATCAATTTTTATTTCATCAAATCACAGTGGATCAGATTATGTAAAAAGTCATGCTCATAAACCACTATATCTAAAGTTCTTGAAGACTTGTTGAAATTATCTGACAGCTATGAGCATACTGCTAGTCAGTAGAGATGAGCGAACACTAAAATGTTCGAGGTTCGAAATTCGAATTGAACAGCCGCTCACTGTTCGTGTGTTCGAACGGGTTTCGAACCCCATTATAGTCTATGGGGAAAATATAATCGTTAAGGGGGAAACCCAAATCCGTGTCTGGAGGGTCACCAAGTCCACTATGACACCACAGGAAATGATGCCAACACCTCTGGAATACAACTGGGACAGCAGGGGAAGCATGTCTGGGGGCATCTAACACACCAAAGACCCTCTATTACCCCAACATCACAGCCTAACAACTACACACTTTACACACTCAATACCACCTCTCTGACAGTAGGAAAACACCTTGAAACATGTGTATTTGGCACTTGCAGTGAGGAGAGCTTGTCACCAGCAGTGAATTTGGCCCTTGTAGTAAGTTGAGGTTGGCACCAACATTTGTTTTGAAAATCAGGGTGGATTGAGCCTCTAACCAGCAGAGTTGGGGCAAATTCATGGTGGAGGGAGCCTCTAAAAACCCCAGTTTGGACCAATTCATGGTGGAGGGAGCCTCTAAAACCCCCAGTTTGGACCAATTCATGGTGGAGGGAGCCTCTAACCAGCCCAGTTTGGGCAAATTCATGGTGGAGGGAGCCTCTAAAAACCCCAGTTTGGACCAATTCATGGTGGAGGGAGCCTCTAAACAGCCCAGTTTGGGCAAATTCATGGTGGAGGGAGTCTCTAACCAGCCCAGTTTGGGCAAATTCATGGTGGAGGGAGCCTCTAAAAACCCCAGTTTGGACCAATTCATGGTGGAGGGAGCATCTAAAAACCCCAGTTTGGACCAATTCATGGTGGAGGGAGCCTCTAAAAACCCCAGTTTGGACCAATTCATGGTGGAGGGAGCCTCTAAAAACCCCAGTTAGGCCAAATTCATGATGGAGGGAGCCTCTAACCAGCCCAGTTTGGGCAAATTCATGGTGGAGGGAGCCTCTAAAAACCCCAGTTTGGACCAATTCATGGTGGAGGGAGCCTCTAACCAGCCCAGTTTGGGCAAATTCATGGTGGAGGGAGCCTCTGAAAACCCCAGTTTGGACCAATCATGGTGGAGGGAGCCTCTAAAAACCCCAGTTTGGACCAATTCATGGTGGAGGGAGCCTCTAAAAACCCCAGTTTGGACCAATTCATGGTGGAGGGAGCCTCTAAAAACCCCAGTTTGGACCAATTCATGGTGGAGGGAGCCTCTAACCAGCCCAGTTTGGGCAAATTCATGGTGGAGGGAGCCTCTAAAAACCCCAGTTTGGACCAATTCATGGTGGAGGGAGCCTCTAAAAACCCCAGTTTGGACCAATTCATGGTGGAGGGAGCCTCTAACCAGCCCAGTTTGGGCAAATTCATGGTGGAGGGAGCCTCTAAAAACCCCAGTTTGGACCAATTCATGGTGGAGGGAGCCTCTAAAAACCCCAGTTTGGACCAATTCATGGTGGAGGGAGCCTATAAACAGCCCAGTTTGGGCAAATTCATGGTGGAGGGAGCCTCTAACCAGCCCAGTTTGGGCAAATTCATGGTGGAGGGAGCCTCTAAAAACCCCAGTTTGGACCAATTTATGGTGGAGGGAGCATCTAAAAACCCCAGTTTGGACCAATTCATGGTGGAGGGAGCCTCTAAAAACCCCAGTTTGGACCAATTCATGGTGGAGGGAGCCTCTAAAAACCCCAGTTAGGCCAAATTCATGGTGGAGGGAGCCTCTAACCAGCCCAGTTTGGGCAAATTCATGGTGGAGGGAGCCTCTAAAAACCCCAGTTTGGACCAATTCATGGTGGAGGGAGCCTCTAAAAACCCCAGTTTGGACCAATTCATGGTGGAGGGAGCCTCTAACCAGCCCAGTTTGAGCAAATTCATGGTGGAGGGAGCCTCTAAAACCCCCAGTTTGGACCAATTCATGGTGGAGGGAGCCTCTAAAAACCCCAGTTTGGACCAATTCATGGTGGAGGGAGCCTCTAACCAGCCCAGTTTGGGCAAATTCATGGTGGAGGGAGCCTCTAAAAACCCCAGTTTGGACCAATTCATGGTGGAGGGAGCCTCTAAAAACCCCAGTTTGGACCAATTCATGGTGGAGGGAGCCTCTAAAACCCCCAGTTTGGACCAATTCATGGTGGAGGGAGCCTCTAAAAACTCCAGTTTGGACCAATTCATGGTGGAGGGAGCCTCTAAAAACCCCAGTTTGGACCAATTCATGGTGGAGGGAGCCTCTAAAAACCCCAGTTTGGACCAATTCATGGTGGAGGGAGCCTCTAAAAACCCCAGTTTGGACCAATTCATGGTGGAGGGAGCCTCTAAAAACCCCAGTTAGGCCAAATTCATGGTGGAGGGAGCCTCTAACCAGCCCAGTTTGGGCAAATTCATGGTGGAGGGAGCCTCTAAAAACCCCAGTTTGGACCAATTCATGGTGGAGGGAGCCTCTAACCAGCCCAGTTTGGGCAAATTCATGGTGGAGGGAGCCTCTAAAAACCCCAGTTTGGACCAATCATGGTGGAGGGAGCCTCTAAAAACCCCAGTTAGGCCAAATTCATGGTGGAGGGAGCCTCTAACCAGCCCAGTTTGGGCAAATTCATGGTGGAGGGAGCCTCTAAAAACCCCAGTTTGGACCAATTCATGGTGGAGGGAGCCTCTAACCAGCCCAGTTTGGGCAAATTCATGGTGGAGGGAGCCTCTAAAAACCCCAGTTTGGACCAATCATGGTGGAGGGAGCCTCTAAAAACCCCAGTTTGGACCAATTCATGGTGGAGGGAGCCTCTAAAAACCCCAGTTTGGACCAATTCATGGTGGAGGGAGCCTCTAAAAACCCCAGTTTGGACCAATTCATGGTGGAGGGAGCCTCTAAAAACCCCAGTTTGGGCAAATTCATGGTGGAGGGAGCCTCTAAAACCCCCAGTTTGGACCAATTCATGGTGGAGGGAGCCTTTAAAAACCCCAGTTTGGACCAATTCATGGTGGAGGGAGCCTCTAAAAACCCCAGTTTGGACCAATTCATGGTGGAGGGAGCCTTTAACCAGCAGAATTGTGGGAAAGCAGGGTGGAGGGAGACTTTAACCAGCAGAGTTGTGGGAAAGCAGGGTGGAGGGAGCCTCTAACCAGCAGAGTTGGGGGAAATCAGGGTGGAGGGAGCCTCTAACCAGCAGAGTTGGGGGAAATCAGGGTGGAGGGAGCCTAGTATTAGCAGAATTGTGCAACGCTTATGGTGGATGAGTATGAGGATGCGGAGGAATTGGAGAGGTTGAGCACAGACATGGAGTTTCATGTTGGGGTGCTTTACACAGGTGGGCACAAAAATGAAGGCTCTATCCAGTGGTGGTTCATTTTTATCAAAGTGAGCCGGTCGGCACTCTCAGCTGACAGACGGGTGCGCTTGTCAGTGATGATGCCACCGGCTGCACTGAACACCCTCTCAGATAGGACGCTGGCGGCAGGACAGGACAGCACCTCCAAGGCATATAGGGCAAGTTCAAGCCACAGGTCCAACTTCGACACCCAATACGTGTAGGGCGCAGAGGGGTCGGAGAGGACAGGGCTGTGGTCGGAAAGGTATTCCCGCAACATGCGCCTATACTTCTCACGCCTGGTGACACTAGGACCCTCCGTGGTGGCACTTTGGCGAGGGGGTGCCATCAAGGTGTCCCAGACCTTAGACAGTGTGCCCCTCGTTTGTGTGGACCGGTGAGAACTTGGTCGCCTACTGGAGGAACTGCCCTCCCTGCCGCCAACGTCACATGCTGGAAACATCTCCATCATATTCTGCACCAATTGCTTGTGGCAAGCATTGATGCGATTGGCCCTCCCCTCTACCAGAATAAAAGAGGAGATGATGTTTTTATACCGGGGGTCAAGGATAGCAAAGATCCAGTACTGGTTGTCCTCCATGATTTTGACAATACGCTTGTCGGTTGTAAAGCACCCCAACATGAACTCAGCCATGTCTGCCACAGTGTTAGTTGGCATGACTCCTCTGGACCCACCGGAAAGTTCAATCTCCATTTCCTCCTCATCGTCCATGTCTACCCATCCGCGCTGCAACAATGGGACGATTCGAAGTTGCCCGGAAGCCTCCTGTATCACCATCACATCATCGGACAACTCTTCTTCCTCCTCCTCCTCCTCCATTAAACGCGATGAAGCGCACAGATGTGTGGACCTACTCTCCAGCTGTGACGGATCGGATGCTATCCCTGACTCCTCTGTGTGATCTGAGTTATCCCTGATGTCAATCAGGGATTCTCTCAGAACACACAAGAGCGGGATTGTAAGGCTCACCATCGCATCCTCAGAGCTCACCCTCCTTGTGGACTCCTCAAACACCCGTAGGATGTCACAAAGGTCTCTCATCCATGGCCACTCATGGATGAGAAACTGAGGCAGCTGACTTTGTGGCACCCTAGGGTTTTGTAGCTGGTATTCCATCAAAGGTCTCTGCTGCTCAACCACTCTATTCAACATCTGAAACGTTGAGTTCCAGCGTGTGGGGACGTCGCACAAAAGCCGGTGTTGTGGCACATGCAGGCGTTGCTGGAGAGATTTTAAGCTAGCAGCGGCTACTGTCGACTTGCGAAAGTGGGCGCACATGCGCCGCACTTTCATCAGTAGCTCTGGAACATTGGGGTAGCTCTTTAGGAAACGTTGCACCACTAGGTTGAAGACGTGGGCCAGGCATGGAACATGTTGGAGTCCGGCAAGCTCCAGAGCTGCTACCAGGTTCCGGCCGTTATCACAAACGACCATGCCTGGGCCCAGGTGCAGCGGCTCAAACCATATTGCCGTCTCATCGAGGAGGGCATCCCTCACCTCGGAGGCAGTGTGCTGTCTGTCCCCCAAGCTGATCAGCTTCAGCACGGCCTGCTGACGTCTACCAACGCCAGTGCTGCAACGTTTCCAACTCGTAGCTGGGGTCAATCTAACAGCGGAGGAGGAGGCGGTGGCGGAGGCGGTGGAGGAGGAGGAGGAGGGGGGTGTTCTTCTCGTGTCCCTGCCAGGAATGTTAGGCGGGGAGACGAGGTACACCGGGCCAGTTTGGGAAGCAGTCCCAGCCTCAACTACATTCACCCAGTGTGCCGTCAGTGAAATGTAGCGTCCTTGTCCGCATGCACTTGTCCACGCGTCGGTGGTCAAGTGGACCTTTGTGCAAAGCGCGGAACTAAGGGCCCGCCTGATGTTGAGTGACACGTGCTGGTGCAAGGCGGGGACGGCACACCGGGAGAAGTAGTGACGGCTAGGGACGGCATAGCGAGGTGCCGCAGTTGCCATCAGGTCCAGGAAGGCGGGAGTTTCAACAAGCCGGAACGCCAACATCTCCTGGGCCAGCAGTTTAGCGATGTTGGCGTTCAAGGCTTGCGCGTGTGGGTGGTTAGCAGTGTATTTCTGCCGCCGCTCCAATGTCTGAGAGATGGTGGGTTGTTGTAAAGAAGCGCCTGATGGTGCCTTTGATGGTGCAGGAGAAGGAGATAAGACAGGAACAGGGGAGGATGCGGAAGAAGTCAACAAAGTGGCGGAGGCAGATGAAGTGGTGTCCTGGCTCGTCCTCTGGAGTGCATCGCCAGCACAGTCAGCAGTGGCAGTGGCAGAGGCAGTGGCAGTGGCGTGAACGGCAGGCGGCCTTTGTCCTGCCGTTGCTGCCTGCCACTGATTCCAGTGATTGGATTCCAAATGACGGCGCATTGAAGTGGTGGACAGGTTGCTCTTCTCAGAGCCCCTAATCAATTTCGAGAGGCAAATTGTGCAGACAACACTATATCTGTCCTCGGCGCATTCCTTGAAAAAACTCCACACCTTCGAGAAACGTGCCCTCGAGGTGGGAGTTTTTCGGGGCTGGGTACGAACTGGAACATCTTGGGAGATTCCGGGTGTGGCCTGGCTTCGCCTAAGCTGCTGACCTCTGCCTCTGCCTCTAGCTACCCTTTTTGGTGCTGCACCTGCCTCAACATCCACACTACTTTCCCCGCTTGACATCCCCCCTGTCCAGGTCGGGTCAGTGTCCTCATCATCCACCACTTCCTCTTCCAACTCCTGTCTCATCTCCTCCTCCCGCACAATGCGCAGGTCAACTGGATGCCCTGACAGCAACTGCGTCACATCATCGTCGATGAGGGTGGGTTGCTGGTCATCCACCACCAAATCGAACGGAGATGGAGGAGACTCTAGTGTTTGAGCATCTGGACACAGATGCTCCTCTGTTAGGTTTGTGGAATCGCGACGTGGAGGGGCAGGTTGAGGGACAATGAAAGGAGCGGAGAACAGCTCTGGGGAGCAGGGACAGTTGGGGTTATTGTTCTGTGAAGCTTGGGAATTTTGGGAGGAAGGAGGACAAGACTGTTGGGTAATAGGAGGAGAGGAGGCAGAGTCTGACTGGCTGCTGGACAATGTGCTGTAAGCGTTATCCGACAGCCATTGCAAGACCTGTTCCTTGTTCTCGGGCCTACTAAGGTTTGTACCCTGCAGTTTAGTTAATGTGGCAAGCAACCCTGGCACTGTGGAGTGGCGCAATGCTTGCTGCCCCACAGGAGTAGGCACGGGACGCCCTGTGTCTTCACTGCTACCTTGCTCCCCAGAACCATTCCCCCGACCTCGCCCACAGCCTCGACCACGTCCCTTTCCGGGAGCCTTGCGCATTTTGAATTCCCAGTCAGAAACTGGCACTGTATAGCAGTAGCAAGAAATGAGGGTATTTGTAAACCCAATATATTCTTTGAATTCCCAGTCAGACAATGGCACTATATACCAGTAGCAAAAATTGTGGGTGCACGTAACCCCAATATATTCTTTGAATTCCCAGTCAGAAACTGGCACTATATGGCAGTAGCAAGAAATGAGGGTATTTGTAACCCCAATATATTCTTTGAATTCCCAGTCAGACAATGGCACTATATACCAGTAGCAAAAATTGTGGGTGCACGTAACCCCAATATATTCTTTGAATTCCCAGTCAGAAACTGGCACTATATGGCAGTAGCAAGAAATGAGGGTATTTGTAAACCCAATATATTCTTTGAATTCCCAGTCAGACAATGGCACTATATACCAGTAGCAAAAATTGTGGGTGCATGTAACCCCAATATATTCTTTGAATTCCCAGTCAGACAATGGCACTATATAGCAGTAGCAAAAATTGTGGGTGCATGTAACCCCAATATATTCTTTGAATTCCCAGTCAGAAACTGGCACTATATGGCAGTAGCAAGAAATGAGGGTATTTGTAACCCCAATATATTCTTTGAATTCCCAGTCAGACAATGGCACTATATACCAGTAGCAAAAATTGTGGGTGCACGTAACCCCAATATATTCTTTGAATTACCAGTCAGAAACTGGCACTATATGGCAGTAGCAAGAAATGAGGGTATTTGTAAACCCAATATATTCTTTGAATTCCCAGTCAGACAATGGCACTATATAGCAGTAGCAAAAATTGTGGGTGCACGTAACCCCAATATATTCTTTGAATTCCCAGTCAGACAATGGCACTATATAGCAGTAGCAAAAATTGTGGGTGCACGTAACCCCAATATATTCTTTGAATTCCCAGTCAGAAACTGGCACTATATGGCAGTAGCAAGAAATGAGGGTATTTGTAACCCCAATATATTGTTTGAATTCCCAGTCAGACAATGGCACTATATACCAGTAGCAAAAATTGTGGGTGCACGTAACCCCAATATATTCTTTGAATTACCAGTCAGAAACTGGCACTATATGGCAGTAGCAAGAAATGAGGGTATTTGTAACCCCAATATATTCTTTGAATGCCCAGTCAGACAATGGCACTATATACCAGTAGCAAAAATTGTGGGTGCACGTAACCCCAATATATTCTTTGAATTCCCAGTCAGAAACTGGCACTATATGGCAGTAGCAGGAAATGAGGGTATTTGTAACCCCAATATATTCTTTGAATTCCCAGTCAGACAATGGCACTATATGGCAGTAGCAAAAATAGTGGGTGTATATAGCCCCAATTTTATTGCTAGGGGACTTGCAGGGTATTTCTGAGGTGAAGGTGGGGGGGCACACCGTTGGAACGGGGATTTGGGGTGTATATATGAGGTATACGGGAATACACTGTCAGTGTATTCCATTCAGGATCCTGGGAAAGCTGGGTTGCGGCGATTGAGCCCGTCAGTGCCACGTTACACTGACAAGCTTCTCCCTGGAATTTAGCTCTTATAAGAGCTGTTGGTTGTCTTCTCCTTCCTATCCTAGCCTGTCCCTGCCTACCCAGAATCTAAGCCCTAGCTAACTGGACGGAAACCTCCGTCCCCGGTGAATTGCAAGCTCAGAATGACGCGAACCTGGGCGGCGCTGTTCTTTTAAATTAGAGGTCACATGTTTTCGGCAGCCAATGGGTTTTGCCTACTTTTCTCAACGTCACCGGTGTCGTAGTTCCTGTCCCACCTACCCTGCGCTGTTATTGGAGCAAAAAAGGGCACCAGGGAAGGTGGGAGGGGAATCGAGTAATGGCGCACTTTACCACGCGGTGTTCGATTCGATTCGAACATGCCGAACAGCCTAATATCCGATCGAACATGAGTTCGATAGAACACTGTTCGCTCATCTCTACTAGTCAGGTATATCCACTGGTACTGGAAACTGTTTGATCACCACAGCCTGTATCCTGAACAGATTGGCCTCCAATACTGATAACCCACCAAATTTGTCATATCTATGTGCAGGATTTGTTATATATAAAGGAGGAAGTAACGTTGTGAAACTCAAGATGGGAAGGCAAGTCAGTTTCTGGTGTCTCTGTATTTTCTTATATACAATTTTATCCTTTATCTTTTGTAAGTGTTTAATAAAGCCCTATGTGGAGTAAGAGAAGGGTTGTCAGAGCTTCACTGTTGGAGGTTTTTTTTTTCCATATATCTCTTTATAGTAATAAAAGGTGCTCACAACTATCATAGATTAGAGATGAGCGAACAGTGTTCTATCGAACTCATGTTCGATCGGATATTAGGCTGTTCGGCATGTTCGAATCGAATCGAACACCGCGTGGTAAAGTGCGCCATTACTCGATTCCCCTCCTGGGACAGGAACTACGACACCGGTGACGTTGAGAAAAGTAGGCAAAACCCATTGGCTGCCGAAAACATGTGACCTCTAATTTAAAAGAACAGCGCCGCCCAGGTTCGCGTCATTCTGAGCTTGCAATTCACCGAGGACGGAGGTTTCCGTCCAGCTAGCTAGGGCTTAGATTCTGGGTAGGCAGGGACAGGCTAGGATAGGAAGGAGAAGACAACCACAACAGCTCTTGTAAGAGCTAAATTCCAGGGAGAAGCTTGTCAGTGTAACGTGGCACTGACGGGCTCAATCGCCGCAACCCAGCTTTCCCAGGATCCTGAATGGAATACACTGTCAGTGTATTCCCGTATACCCGATATATACCCCCGATACCCGTTCCAACGGTGTGCCCCCCCACCTTCACCCCAGAAATACCCTGCAAGTCCCCTAGCAATAGAATTGGGGCTATATACACCCACTATTTTTGCTACTGCCATATAGTGCCATTGTCTGACTGGGAATTCAAAGAATATATTGGGGTTACGTGCACCCACAATTTTTACTACTGGTATACAGTGCCAGTTTCTGACTGGGAATTCAAAGAATATATTGGGGTTATAAATACCCTCATTTCTTGCTACTGCCATATAGTGCCAGTTTCTGACTGGTAATTCAAAGAATATATTGGGGTTACGTGCACCCACAATTTTTACTACTGGTATACAGTGCCATTGTCTGACTGGGAATTCAAAGAATATATTGGGGTTATAAATACCCTCATTTCTTGCTACTGCCATATAGTGCCAGTTTCTGACTGGGAATTCAAAGAATATATTGGGGTTACGTGCACCCACAATTTTTACTACTGGTATACAGTGCCATTGTCTGACTGGGAATTCAAAGAATATATTGGGGTTATAAATACCCTCATTTCTTGCTACTGGTATATAGTGCCATTGTCTGACTGGGAATTCAAAGAATATATTGGGGTTACGTGCACCCACAATTTTTACTACTGGTATACAGTGCCAGTTTCTGACTGGGAATTCAAAGAATATATTGGGGTTACAAATACCCTCATTTCTTGCTACTGCCATATAGTGCCAGTTTCTGACTGGTAATTCAAAGAATATATTGGGGTTACGTGCACCCACAATTTTTACTACTGGTATACAGTGCCAGTTTCTGACTGGGAATTCAAAGAATATATTGGGGTTACAAATACCCTCATTTCTTGCTACTGCCATATAGTGCCAGTTTCTGACTGGTAATTCAAAGAATATATTGGTCTTACGTGCACCCACAATTTTTACTACTGGTATACAGTGCCATTGTCTGACTGGGAATTCAAAGAATATATTGGGGTTATAAATACCCTCATTTCTTGCTACTGCCATATAGTGCCAGTTTCTGACTGGGAATTCAAAGAATATATTGGGGTTACGTGCACCCACAATTTTTACTACTGGTATACAGTGCCATTGTCTGACTGGAAATTCAAAGAATATATTGGGGTTATAAATACCCTCATTTCTTGCTACTGGTATATAGTGCCATTGTCTGACTGGGAATTCAAAGAATATATTGGGGTTACGTGCACCCACAATTTTTACTACTGGTATACAGTGCCAGTTTCTGACTGGGAATTCAAAGAATATATTGGGGTTACAAATACCCTCATTTCTTGCTACTGCCATATAGTGCCAGTTTCTGACTGGTAATTCAAAGAATATATTGGGGTTACGTGCACCCACAATTTTTACTACTGGTATACAGTGCCATTGTCTGACTGGGAATTCAAAGAATATATTGGGGTTATAAATACCCTCATTTCTTGCTACTGCCATATAGTGCCAGTTTCTGACTGGGAATTCAAAGAATATATTGGGGTTATAAATACCCTCATTTCTTGCTACTGGTATATAGTGCCATTGTCTGACTGGGAATTCAAAGAATATATTGGGGTTACGTGCACCCACAATTTTTACTACTGGTATACAGTGCCAGTTTCTGACTGGGAATTCAAAGAATATATTGGGGTTACAAATACCCTCATTTCTTGCTACTGCCATATAGTGCCAGTTTCTGACTGGTAATTCAAAGAATATATTGGGGTTACGTGCACCCACAATTTTTACTACTGGTATACAGTGCCAGTTTCTGACTGGGAATTCAAAGAATATATTGGGGTTACAAATACCCTCATTTCTTGCTACTGCCATATAGTGCCAGTTTCTGACTGGGAATTCAAAGAATATATTGGGGTTATAAATACCCTCATTTCTTGCTACTGGTATATAGTGCCATTGTCTGACTGGTAATTCAAAGAATATATTGGGGTTACGTGCACCCACAATTTTTACTACTGGTATACAGTGCCATTGTCTGACTGGGAATTCAAAGAATATATTGGGGTTATAAATACCCTCATTTCTTGCTACTGCCATATAGTGCCAGTTTCTGACTGGGAATTCAAAGAATATATTGGGGTTATAAATACCCTCATTTCTTGCTACTGGTATATAGTGCCATTGTCTGACTGGGAATTCAAAGAATATATTGGGGTTACGTGCACCCACAATTTTTACTACTGGTATACAGTGCCAGTTTCTGACTGGGAATTCAAAGAATATATTGGGGTTACAAATACCCTCATTTCTTGCTACTGCCATATAGTGCCAGTTTCTGACTGGTAATTCAAAGAATATATTGGGGTTACGTGCACCCACAATTTTTACTACTGGTATACAGTGCCATTGTCTGACTGGGAATTCAAAGAATATATTGGGGTTATAAATACCCTCATTTCTTGCTACTGCCATATAGTGCCAGTTTCTGACTGGTAATTCAAAGAATATATTGGGGTTATAAATACCCTCATTTCTTGCTACTGGTATATAGTGCCATTGTCTGACTGGGAATTCAAAGAATATATTGGGGTTACGTGCACCCACAATTTTTGCTACTGGTATATAGTGCCAATTTCTAACTGGGAATTCAAAATGCGCAAGGCTCCCGGAAAGGGACGTGGACGAGGCCGTGGGCGAGGTCGGGGGAATGGTTCTGGGGAGCAAGGTAGCAGTGAAGCCACAGGGCGTCCCGTGCCTACTCCTGTGGGGCAGCAAGCATTGCGCCACTCCACACTGCCAGGGTTGCTTGCCACATTAACTAAACTGCAGGGTACAAACCTTAGTAGGCCCGAGAACCAGGAACAGGTCTTGCAATGGCTGTCAGAGAACGCTTACAGCACATTGTCCAGCAGCCAGTCAGACTCTGCCTCCTCTCCTCCTATTACCCAACAGTCTTGTCCTCCTTCCTCCCAAAATTCCCAAGCTTCACAGAACAATAACCCCAACTGTCCCTGCTCCCCAGAGCTGTTCTCCGCTCCTTTCATTGTCCCTCAACCTGCCTCTCCACGTCACGATTCCACGAACCTAACAGAGGAGCATCTGTGTCCAGATGCTCAAACACTAGAGTCTCCTCCATCTCCGTTCGATTTGGTGGTGGATGACCAGCAACCCACCCTCATCGACGATGATGTGACGCAGTTGCCGTCAGGGCATCCAGTTGACCGGCGCATTGTGCGGGAGGAGGAGATGAGACAGGAGTTGGAAGAGGAAGTGGTGGATGATGAGGACACTGACCCGACCTGGACAGGGGGGATGTCAAGCGGGGAAAGTAGAGTGGATGTTGAGGCAAGTGCAGCACCAAAAAGGGTAGCTAGAGGCAGAGGTCAGCAGCTTAGGCGAAGCCAGGCCACACCCGGAATCTCCCAAGATGTTCCAGTTCGTACCCAGCCCCGAAAAACTCCCACCTCGAGGGCACGTTTCTCGAAGGTGTGGAGTTTTTTCAAGGAATGCGCCGAGGACAGATATAGTGTTGTCTGCACAATTTGCCTCTCGAAATTGATTAGGGGCTCTGAGAAGAGCAACCTGTCCACCACTTCAATGCGCCGTCATTTGGAATCCAAGCACTGGAATCAGTGGCAGGCAGCAACGGCAGGACAAAGGCCGCCTGCCGTTCACGCCACTGCCACTGCCTCTGCCACTGCCTCTGCCTCTGCCACTGCCACTGCTGACTGTGCTGGCGATGCACTCCAGAGGACGAGCCAGGACACCACTTCATCTGCCTCCGCCACTTTGTTGACTTCTCCCTCATCCTCCCCTGTTCCTGTCTTATCTCCTTCTCCTGCACCATCATAGGCACCATCAGGCGCTTCTTTACAACAACCCACCATCTCTCAGACATTGGAGTGGCGGCAGAAATACACTGCTAACCACCCACACGCGCAAGCCTTGAACGCCAACATCGCTAAACTGCTGGCCCAGGAGATGTTGGCGTTCCGGCTTGTTGAAACTCCCGCCTTCCTGGACCTGATGGCAACTGCGGCACCTCGCTATGCCATCCCTAGCCGTCACTACTTCTCCCGGTGTGCCGTCCCCGCCTTGCACCAGCACGTGTCACTCAACATCAGGCGGGCCCTTAGTTCCGCGCTTTGCACAAAGGTCCACTTGACCACCGACGCGTGGACAAGTGCATGCGGACAGGGACGCTACATTTCACTGACGGCACACTGGGTGAATGTAGTTGAGGCTGGGACTGCTTCCCAAACTGGCCCGGTGTACCTCGTCTCCCCGCCTAACATTCCTGGCAGGGACACGAGAAGAACACCCCCCTCCTCCTCCTCCTCTACCGCCTCCTCCTCCGCCACCGCCTCCTCCTCCGCTGTTAGATTGACCCCAGCTACGAGTTGGAAACGTTGCAGCACTGGCGTTGGTAGACGTCAGCAGGCTGTGCTGAAGCTGATCAGCTTGGGGGACAGACAGCACACTGCCTCCGAGGTGAGGGATGCCTTCCTCGATGAGACGGCAATATGGTTTGAGCCGCTGCACCTGGGCCCAGGTATGGTCGTTTGTGATAACGGCCGGAACCTGGTAGCAGCTCTGGAGCTTGCCGGACTCCAACATGTTCCATGCCTGGCCCACGTCTTCAACCTAGTGGTGCAACGTTTCCTAAAGAGCTACCCCAATGTTCCAGAGCTACTGGTGAAAGTGCGGCGCATGTGCGCCCACTTTCGCAAGTCGACAGTAGCCGCTGCTAGCTTAAAATCTCTCCAGCAACGCCTGCATGTGCCACAACACCGGCTTTTGTGCGATGTCCCCACACGCTGGAACTCAACGTTTCAGATGTTGAATAGAGTGGTTGAGCAGCAGAGACCTTTGATGGAATACCAGCTACAAAACCCTAGGGTGCCACAAAGTCAGCTGCCTCAGTTTCTCATCCATGAGTGGCCATGGATGAGAGACCTTTGTGACATCCTACGGGTGTTTGAGGAGTCCACAAGGAGGGTGAGCTCTGAGGATGCGATGGTGAGCCTTACAATCCCGCTCTTGTGTGTTCTGAGAGAATCCCTGATTGACATCAGGGATAACTCAGATCACACAGAGGAGTCAGGGATAGCATCCGATCCGTCACAGCTGGAGAGTAGGTCCACACATCTGTCCGCTTCATCGCGTTTAATGGAGGAGGAGGAGGAGGAGGAGGAGGAGGAGGAAGAAGAGTTGTCCGATGATGTGATGGTGATACAGGAGGCTTCCGGGCAACTTCGAATCGTCCCATTGTTGCAGCGCGGATGGGTAGACATGGAGGATGAGGAGGAAATGGAGATTGAACTTTCCGGTGGGGCCAGAGGAGTCATGCCAACTAACACTGTGGCAGACATGGCTGAGTTCATGTTGGGGTGCTTTACAACCGACAAGCGTATTGTCAAAATCATGGAGGACAACCAGTACTGGATCTTTGCTATCCTTGACCCCCGGTATAAAAACAACATCTCGTCTTTTATTCCGGTAGAGGGGAGGGCCAATCGCATCAATGCTTGCCACAGGCAATTGGTGCAGAATATGATGGAGATGTTTCCAGCATGTGACGTTGGCGGCAGGGAGGACAGTTCCTCCAGTAGGCGACCAAGTTCTCACCGGTCCACACAAACGAGGGGCACACTGTCTAAGGTCTGGGACACCTTGATGGCACCCCCTCGCCAAAGTGCCGCCACAGAGGGTCCTAGTGTCACCAGGCGTGAGAAGTATAGGCGCATGTTGCGGGAATACCTTTCCGACCACAGCCCTGTCCTCTCCGACCCCTCTGCGCCCTACACGTATTGGGTGTCGAAGTTGGACCTGTGGCTTGAACTTGCCCTATATGCCTTGGAGGTGCTGTCCTGTCCTGCCGCCAGCGTCCTATCTGAGAGGGTGTTCAGTGCAGCCGGTGGCATCATCACTGACAAGCGCACCCGTCTGTCAGCTGAGAGTGCCGACCGGCTCACTTTGATAAAAATGAACCACCACTGGATAGAGCCTTCATTTTTGTGCCCACCTGTGTAAAGCACCCCAACATGAAACTCCATGTCTGTACTCAACCTCTCCAATTCCTCCGCATCCTCATACTCATCCACCATAAGCGTTGCACAATTCTGCTAATACTAGGCTCCCTCCAACATGATTTCCCCCAACTCTGCTGGTTAGAGGCTCCCTCCACCCTGATTTCCACCAACTCTGCTGGTTAGAGGCTCCCTCCACCCTGCTTTCCCACAACTCTGCTGGTTAGAGGCTCCCTCCACCATGAATTTGCCCAAACTGGGGTTTTTAGAGGCTCCCTCCAGCATGAATTGGTCCAAACTGGGGTTTTTAGAGGCTCCCTCCACCATGAATTGGTCCAAACTGGGGTTTTTAAAGGCTCCCTCCACCATGAATTGGTCCAAACTGGGCTGGTTAGAGGCTCCCTCCACCATGAATTTGCCTAAACTGGGCTGTTTAGAGGCTCCCTCCACCATGAATTGGTCCAAACTGGGTTTTTTAGAGGCTCCCTCCACCATGAATTGGTCCAAACTGGGGTTTTTAGAGGCTCCCTCCACCATGAATTGGTCCAAACTGGGGTTTTTAGAGGCTCCCTCCACCATGAATTGGTCCAAACTGGGGTTTTTAGAGGCTCCCTCCACCATGAATTTGCCCAAACTGGGCTGTTTAGAGGCTCCCTCCACCATGAATTGGTCCAAACTGGGTTTTTTAGAGGCTCCCTCCACCATGAATTGGTCCAAACTGGGGTTTTTAGAGGCTCCCTCCACCATGAATTGGTCCAAACTGGGGTTTTTAGAGGCTCCCTCCACCATGAATTTGCCCAAACTGGGCTGTTTAGAGGCTCCCTCCACCATGAATTGGTCCAAATTGGGGTTTTTAGAGGCTCCCTCCACCATGAATTTGCCCAAACTGGGCTGGTTAGAGGCTCCCTCCACCATGAATTGGTCCAAACTTGGCTGGTTAGAGGCTCCCTCCACCATGAATTGGTCCAAATTGGGGTTTTTAGAGGCTCCCTCCACAATGAATTGGTCCAAACTGGGCTGTTTAGAGGCTCCCTCCACCATGAATTGGTCCAAACTGGGGTTTTTAGAGGCTCCCTCCACCATGAATTGGTCCAAACTGGGCTGGTTAGAGGCTCCCTCCACCATGAATTGGTCCAAACTGGGTTTTTTAGAGGCTCCCTCCACCATGAATTGGTCCAAACTGGGGTTTTTAGAGGCTCCCTCCACCATGAATTTGCCCAAACTGGGCTGTTTAGAGGCTCCCTCCACCATGAATTGGTCCAAATTGGGGTTTTTAGAGGCTCCCTCCACCATGAATTTGCCCAAACTGGGCTGGTTAGAGGCTCCCTCCACCATGAATTGGTCCAAACTGGGCTGGTTAGAGGCTCCCTCCACCATGAATTGGTCCAAATTGGGGTTTTTAGAGGCTCCCTCCACCATGAATTGGTCCAAACTGGGCTGTTTAGAGGCTCCCTCCACCATGAATTGGTCCAAACTGGGGTTTTTAGAGGCTCCCTCCACCATGAATTGGTCCAAACTGGGCTGGTTAGAGGCTCCCTCCACCATGAATTGGTCCAAACTGGGTTTTTTAGAGGCTCCCTCCACCATGAATTGGTCCAAACTGGGGTTTTTAGAGGCTCCCTCCACCATGAATTGGTCCAAACTGGGGTTTTTAGAGGCTCCCTCCACCATGAATTGGTCCAAACTGGGGTTTTTAGAGGCTCCCTCCCCCATGAATTTGCCCAAACTGGGCTGTTTAGAGGCTCCCTCCACCATGAATTGGTCCAAACTGGGTTTTTTAGAGGCTCCCTCCACCATGAATTGGTCCAAACTGGGGTTTTTAGAGGCTCCCTCCACCATGAATTGGTCCAAACTGGGGTTTTTAGAGGCTCCCTCCACCATGAATTTGCCCAAACTGGGCTGTTTAGAGGCTCCCTCCACCATGAATTGGTCCAAATTGGGGTTTTTAGAGGCTCCCTCCACCATGAATTGGTCCAAACTGGGGTTTTTAGAGGCTCCCTCCACCATGAATTTGCCCAAACTGGGCTGTTTAGAGGCTCCCTCCAGCATGAATTGGTCCAAAATGAGGTTTTTAGAGGCTCCCTCCACCATGAATTGGTCCAAACTGGGGTTTTTAGAGGCTCCCTCCACCATGAATTGGTCCAAACTGGGGTTTTTAGAGGCTCCCTCCACCATGATTTGGTCCAAACTGGGCTGGTTAGAGGCTCCCTCCACCATGAATTTACCCAAACTGGGCTGTTTAGAGGCTCCCTCCACCATGAATTGGTCCAAACGGGGGTTTTTAGAGGCTCCCTCCACCATGAATTTGCCCAAACTGGGCTGGTTAGAGGCTCCCTCCACCATGAATTTGCCCAAACTGGGCTGTTTAGAGGCTCCCTCCACCATGAATTGGTCCAAACTGGGCTGTTTAGAGGCTCCCTCCACCATGAATTGGTCCAAACTGGGTTTTTTAGAGGCTCCCTCCACCATGAATTGGTCCAAACTGGGGTTTTTAGAGGCTCCCTCCACCATGAATTGGTCCAAACTGGGGTTTTTAGAGGCTCCCTCCACCATGAATTGGTCCAAACTGGGGTTTTTAGAGGCTCCCTCCACCATGAATTTGCCCAAACTCTGCTGGTTAGAGGCTCAATCCACCCTGATTTTCAAAACAAATGTTGGTGCCAACCTCAACTTACTACAAGGGCCAAATTCACTGCTGGTGACAAGCTCTCCTCACTGCAAGTGCCAAATACACATGTTTCAAGGTGTTTTCCTACTGTCAGAGAGGTGGTATTGAGTGTGTAAAGTGTGTAGTTGTTAGGCTGTGATGTTGGGGTAATAGAGGGTCTTTGGTGTGTTAGATGCCCCCCAGACATGCTTCCCCTGCTGTCCCAGTGTCATTCCAGAGGTGTTGGCATCATTTCCTGTGGTGTCATAGTGGACTTGGTGACCCTCCAGACACGGATTTGGGTTTCCCCCTTAACGAGTATATGTTCCCCATAGACTATAATGGGGTTCGAAACCCGTTCGAACACACGAACAGTGAGCGGCTGTTCGATTCGAATTTCGAACCTCGAACATTTTAGTGTTCGCTCATCTCTATCATAGATAATTTTATCAAATTTCCAAGCACTGGAAATGAGGGTTTAGGAATATGACTTTTAACACTGAAAACAGTTTTCATTTGGTTCCTGGAGCAGAGCAGGTTAGTGTTTTATACACTATGTGATCAAAAGTATCCGGACACCTGGCTGAAAATGACTTACAAGTTCGTGGCGCCCTCCATTGGTAATGCGGGAATTCAATATGGTGTTGGACCACCCTTAGCCTTGATGACAGCTTCCACTCTTGCAGGCATATGTTCAATCAGGTGCTGGAAAGTTTCTTGGGGAATGGCAGCCCATTCTTCACGGAGTGCTGCACTGAGGAGAGGTATCGATGTAGGTCGGTGAGGCCTGACATGAAGTCAGCGTTTCAAAACATTTGAAAGGTGTTCTATAGGATTCAAGTCAGGACTCTGTGCAGGCCAGTTCATTACAGAGATGTTATTGTCGTGTAACCACTCCACCACAGGCCGTGCAGTATGAACAGGTGCTCGATCGTGTTGAAAGATGCAATCCCCATCCCCGAATTGCTCTTCAACAGTGAAAGGCAAGAGGGTGTTTAAAACATCAATGTAGACCTGTGCTGTGATAGTGCCACGCAAAACAACAAGGGGTGTAAGCCCCCTCCATGTAAAAAACACGACCACACCATAACACCACCGCCTCCGAATTTTACTTTTGGCACTATACACGCTGGCAGATGATGTTCACCAGGCATTCGCCATACCCACACCCTGCCATCGGATCGCCACATTGCGTACCATGATTCGTCACTCCACACAACGTTTTTCCACTGTTCAATCGTCCAGTGTTTACGCTCCTTACACCAAGAGAGGCGTCATTTGGCATTGACCTGTGTGATGTGTGGCACCCAATCACCTGACCACGTTCGAAGTCCGTGAGTTCTGCGGAGCGCCCCATTCTGCTCTCTCACGATGTCTACTAAGGTCGCTGATATGAAGTACCCGGCAGTAGGTGGCAGCACAATGCACCTAATATGAAAAATGTATGTTTTGGGGGGGGTTTCTGGATACTTTTGATCACATAGTGTATGTGTCACAGATAAAGTCTAAGTGTGAGGTTTTGTTTTTATCAAATAGTACATGGATGAGACACAAGCCTTAGGTCTCTCCAGTCAAATCTATGGGAAATTCATATTTTCAGATAACTGGTATCTAATTTCAATAGACAAAATGTCTCCCTATTTAAAAGCTGGCGCCTCTAACCATCTCCCATTCTGGGCTCACTGACTTTCAAATGCTGAAGAATATAAAATATAACGTGTAAATAAAATGTCGTCAACTTTTCTGGCAGCATTTGTGACATTAATAATTATAGTAATATTCTTTATTAATGGATTTCGCTCCTTTGGGTCGTCATGAAATTTTGTGCGGAAATCCACTTTTTGTTCTTTCTGTATTCTTTGCCTTATTTCTCTTACTGTAGTACATGGCTCTAATAAAGTAGGAAAACTGAATGTGGAGGTTTAAACGGTTATATCTTGGCCATTATAAAACACAAAATGGTGCTTTTGGTGTCATATGCAAGATGAGATTATCCTCATTTGACACCAACATTTTATTTGTATTATTTCCACATATATCATCAGTTAGAATCACAGTTGGGATTAGAATCTGTTTTTAACTAATGATAGCTCTAGTCATACTCTAGCTCTAGTAATACAGAGAATCTCATCGCTTGTATGGGACCAAATTCACTGTTGTAACTCATCTTGTAGGATACTCAACTATAGCTCAGCATTGAGACCATCATCAATCCTGGTCAAGTATCCAATGCCTTTGATTGTAAAACACCCCCATATGGTCAGGTTTCAATTTCCTGATCCATTACCCCCTGTTCTCTTTTTGTTTACTGGACCCTTTTACACCCATCAGAGCCCAGTCTATTGGCTTTTGTCTCCTTGCTTCAAACCATACGTTTCCAATCTTCTACTATCCACTTTTTGTGTTTTTTTTGCAAACATGAAACATTGCTTCTTATGACGATATTGTAGTCAAGGCTTCTTCATCTTTTTTCAGGCCACCATTCCAGACTTATGTAACATGCATGACAAGGTGCTTGCATAGACATCTGTGATCTCGCAATTATGAAGCATACAAGCCACCCTCATTGCCGTATTTGTTGAGCCAGAACTGGTAGACTCTGTGAGAGAACTTGTTGACTATGATATTTTGTCTGGACGTCCACCTCTTGGCTTTTGATGGAAGAATGGACTTCATTTCATATTCCTCAAGCTATCCTGGCACTTACATGATGCAGTTTGGCAATTTTCTCATCTAAGAGACCACTATCGATGAGCTGGATTATGCTGTTTCTCTTTTCTTAAAAATTCTTCATGGCTGATCTTCAATTTGAACCATTGACCTTTTGCTTGGGATTCAATCTACAAGCACACTGAGCTACTAGGGAATTTGTAGTATACATGAAGAAAAAGGTTTTTCCACCATAAGGAACAAAATTGTAACAATGTAGTTACATGACAAGAATATGCTAAATAGTTACAAGTCAAATTTATGTACGAGATAGCCAAGATGATTGTCTATAAATTGATGGTAGTCTCACAATCGAAGATGTAGTGGATGGTGAGATATGGAGCCTGAAAGTCAAAAGTTCAAAACATTGTTACCCTTTTACCTATCAGTGTAGCTGGAAACATATTATACAGTATTTTCAGATAGGTTTCCATAAGTGTAACTTGCCAACTTTCTTCACCAGTGAACATACAACAATCCTGCCATTGGTCTAGGGTCAATTATAACTATATTTTACGTGAACATTTTACAGTGGTTTTTGTAGCATAAACTGTCCTCATCATGTGCAAGATCAATTCCCTATCCATTGGAGCCCCTCTATAATCTTTCTGTTGCAGCAAAGTTCAGTTATAAATCTTTGAAAGCATAAAAAAAATCATATGCAAATTAACTGAAGTAGTCACATTGAACGAGGAGCAGTTTTGACCTAGTTATGCTGTCCCCTTGCTAATCACATTTCCTGGGCATGACATCACCCTCATGATATCAGGCAGCAAGGGAACTGTATTGGAGATGGCACAGGGCAGAATGACTTAGCTGAAGCTCCTGCCTACCATGACTGCATATGCTAATTGTCATATGACTTTTTGTTTTTTCAATCATTTATAACTTCCCTTTGCTGGAACTGAAAGATTATAAAGGGGCACCAATAGAAAGATAATTATTTGATCCTGCACATGATGGGGCAAGTTTATGTTGGAGAAACCACCTGAAAGGTTCTTTTAAAACCCTTATAAGAATGGGGAAGCATACATAAAATAAATGTACTCAACCTCACCGATATTAGCGCCAATCAAGTTATGGTCTGCGCTCTACTGCAGAACTGGCCCAAGATTTTTGAGGGTCCTAACATAAAAAATATGTACTCACCCTCAACAACTCCGACTACATAGATATCAGACTGTTGACGGCCACCTCAATTCAATGGTATTGTTAACTATGGGGATAAAATAGAGTTTTTCTCAGCTTTAAAATACGTTTCCAAAATAAAGCTGGATTGCTGGTCGTCTGATTGCTATTGGTTTACTATGGGTCTGGTTACCTTACATATTTATTTTGCGTTATCATCATCGTTGATTTTACCGCTAGTAATATGAAAAAAAATGTTGACTAGTAGAAATTTCATTTTCATACTATGTTATGTTAAAATATCAAATCTAGGTAAGGAAATGTCCCCTAGTTTCAGAAGACTTGGGATTAACAACTAATCAATAAATAAACAAGGTGGTGGGTTGTGTTTCTTTTGTTTAGTTTATGTGTCAAAACCTCTTGTACTGTTTTATTCATGTAGCTATCAGATTGCCTTATCCAGTTTCTAGGATAAAGAACAAGAAAAAATAATTGGGTAGCAAGGAATGGTCTAAATCTGTCAGCATTGCTTTCTAGTGCACTGCATATACCCACAATATAACTAACTTCTTTATCTTGGACTTTATTTCTTGTGTTATTATCAATTATTTATATAGCACTGACATACAGAATGCAGCACCGTACAAGGAATGAATTCATTCACATCCGTATCTGTGCCCAGTGGGCCTACAATCTTGTGTCCTAATCTCGGAAACCATATGACTATCTACTATATATGAAAGTGTATAGAATATGTGATGAAAGTAAATACAGAAGTAAATACAAAGGAACTCAAAGCTCCTGGCCCCAGGGCTGTGCCACAGAAGACATTCTTACTAAGTGTATCTTTATATATTCACAGTTTCTGCATTGCTATCACATTATGGAGACATATAGAAGTAGCAGACTTTAAAGTGTACCTAAACCTTTGTGATACATTTCATAAATCTATAGTGCCGTTGATAATAATATACTTTGTAACATATTTTATTAAAGAAAATGCTTTTTCTGTTATTTCACTGGCACTGTTTCTGAATATATTGTTCAAATCTGTATTGTAGAGACAGCAAGTTACCTTTGTCGAGATTGCTACATTTGTGCAGTATAGTCATAAATCACTGCATTCATTCATTGTAGATATCTGCACAAACAGCCTGACAAGGATTGCTTTCTTAGGACATTATCTGTTCTACCTGTTTCTCAAAATGATCAAGTTTTTAAGCACCCAAATGATATTTGCTGTACTTTTGATTAATAATAATAATAATAATAATAATAATAATAATAATAATACATTTTATTTATATAGCGCCAACATATTTGACAGCACTGTACAATTTGTAATTCACAACAATGGGACTGAGGGCCCTGCTCACAAGAGCTTACAATCTATGAGGTAGAGGGGGTGACATAAAAGGTAACAGGGGCAGCATCGGAGGTAGCATTGCTTATACAATGTTTAGACAATTTTTTAATAGAGGTTAGTGTCATTACACAAATATAATGCTGTATGAGCCGTCACCAGTCGTGTTGTTTAATGTGCAGATGGTGCCTGGACATATAAAGTTAGTCTGAAATGGCATCATATAGTGTGGAGTAATGTGGGAGTGGGAACAGAGGAGGGTTCATTTTTGGGATTATAACAACAGAAGGGTTAACATTAGGAATTGTGATAGGTTTGTCTGAAAAGATGTGTCTTTAGGTTGTGCTTGAAGCTGTAGAAGTTGGGAGTTAATCTGATTGTCTTGGGTAGAGCATTCTAGAGAAGTGGCGCAACTCGGAAAAAGTCTTGTATACGAGGGTGGGAAGTTCTGATAATAGAGGATGTTAGTTTTAGGTCATTGAGTGAACGGAGAGCATAGGTTGAGCGGTAGACAGAGATGAGGGAGTAAATGTAGGGAGGTGCAACATTATGGAGAGCCCTGTGGATGAGGGTGCTAAGTTTATATTGTATTCTGTAATGAATAGGCAGCCAATGTAGTAACTGGCACAGACCAAGGGCATTGCTGTAGTGTCTAGCCTGATAGATGAGTCTGGCCGCTGCATTCAGAATAGATTGTAGAGGGGAGAGTTTAGTAAGGGGAAGACCGATTAGTAAGGAGTTACAGTAGTCAAGGAGAGAGTGAATCAGAGCAACAATAAGTATCTGTAATGTATCTCTGGTAAGGAAAGGGCATATTTTGGAGATGTTTTTGAGGTGGAGATGACATGAGAGTGCAAGTGATCGGATATGGGGAGTGAAGGAAAGATCTGAGTCGAACACAACCCAAGGCAGCGGGCAAACTGCTTAGGAGTTAAAGTAAATCTGGAGACTTCAACGGAGATATCAGGGACAAATCTATTAGATGGTGAAAACAACAGTAGTTCAGTCGTAGAGAGATTCAGTTTCAGATAGGCATGATATTTGATGAAGGGGAGGTTAGAGACAGATCGATAGTTAGCTGCACAGGATGGGTCAAGGGAGGATTTCTTCAATAGTGTGGTTATAACAGCATGTTTGAAAGAGGATGGGAAAATTCCAGAAGAGAGAAAAAGGTTAAATATTTTAGTAAGGTAAGTTGTGACAGCAGGAGACAGAAACTGGATTTTAGGAGCAGGGCCGGAGCCTCCGCAATGCTGTGCAGAGGCTATTGACCCTCTCCTTCTTGCGCTATCAAGTCCATGTCACGTTCGTGTCTATGCCTAGACCCAAAATCCGGACTGCAGACTGCACCGCTAAGGGAACAGGGCGGCTAGCTAGGCCCTGCCTGCGGGTGGTGGTCAGCTGTTCCCAAGCTAGCCTTGGCCCCGACAACTCCTGGCTCTCTAACACGAAGGCCTAGCCGACAGATAGGGCGAGAGCTACAAGAGAGTTAGGGACTGGGGATACTAAGGTGGTCACCCCAACAGAAACCAAGGTGCAGCTGCAGACAACACAAACAGGATGGATGTGCTGGACAACAGACACGCAGCACAACACAATACGCAACAAAAGAATGAGGAGAGGGACAGTGGAGAGGTGAGGAAAGGGTTAACACAGGACTGGGGCAAAACAAACTGGAACCCAAACTTCCTCACAAACACCAAGACAGTGGCAGGCAATAAGAACTGAAGGACAGGGCAGAGTGGAAGTATGGAGGGGAAAACCAGACTCACAAGGCAACACTCACACCACTTCCAAGTCAGCTATAGTTCCAAAAACACTCCTCCTCCTCTTGAATTCTATGTTGGATACAATGAAAAACGGCAACAAGTGAAGCCTGCCCTCCTCCTTATACAGGCCCCAGAAGCGTCCGAAATCCCCACCAGAAAAACACACAACTCAATCACAAAAACTCAGGTCGTGACGTTCCACTGTATCCGAGTCTCATTGGAACTTTCACAGCGTTGTCGGTTCCAGTTTTCAGCCTAATGGCAGGAAAGAGCCTATTTAAGGATGGCTATGACTCCAGACCGCCGCTGGTTATTCAGTGTTTCCTCATGTTCCTGGTAGTAAGCATTTCTCCTGTTCTGACTACCTGTGTTTTCTGACCCCTTGCTTTGACCTCTCACCCTGCCTTTGCCTCCTGATATTTGTACTGTGCCTACTTCTGTTTATGATCCGGCTTGCCTTTAGCCCTCTGCCTTTAGGCCCCCTTCCTAAATACCGATTTTATACTGCTCCACCACTCCTGTTACCGATTTGGCCTCCCTCACCTTCCCTTTGGATTTCCCACTGTACTCTGTTGCCCTCTTGTTTATGACCTGGACCGTACAACTACGCTTTGACTCTCTGCTGCCACTTGGTGACCACTCACTGCTGCCTTCTGGTTCCTTGGACCTCCACCTCCACCTAAGACATCTTCTGGCAAGAGTTCTCAATGTTAGCAGTGCCACCAAGTCCATCCCCACAATCTGGGGCTCTGGTGAACACCACTGTGGGGTTGGAGATGGTGCGGCCCGGGGGTTGTTGTAAACGTAGTGGTGTATTAACCATTTTGATCAGTGCATCTATTAATGGTTCTCACTATTGGTTCAGAACTGCATCTGTTATCCTAACACTGGAGAAGGTCTGAGGGCAAAGAGTCACTACTGCAGGTTGGAGAGCAAGAAGCAAAAAGGAGCTGAGATACTTCCTGTTCTGTAACAGGTTCAAAAGATGAGATTGGACAGTCTGAAGTGCAGTTGATGAGGATACCAATGCCACCTAGGGACTGGGCAGTTATTTCCTTATGGATCTTATCAATTTTGGCATGGAAATAAGTGTCCAGGTGATCTGCACTAAAGGTCTGTGTTTTTACAAATCTCTTCCAAGATAGGAATAACTGGTCTCAAGTGCCAATCCCTAGGATGGGATTTATTGGAACAGTTGGTCAGTGCTGCTCTATATTGTTCCCATTTCTCCCGTAGAAGAGAATGAGAACTTAACAAATTTACCAAAGCTCTTTCCATAACCGTTAAGCTATGGAATCAATGTAGCTCAGCTGTGCTACATTTTTTTCTGTAGTAGCACTGCTTGGCTGTTCCCGTAAGTCATGCTGTTTGGGTTAAGGGGCATTTCAGAAGGATCAGACAAGTTCTAGATAGGCTTTACTTCAGTTATCTATGGCACTCCAATTGCAATGAAAGGAGTGATGCGTATATGCTGCCTGACCACAAGTGCATCCACCACTCCATTTAGAACCAGGGACAGAAATCTCCTATCCACCTAACTGGTGGGGGGCTGAGTGGTTGGGACCCCTCCAATCTGTTTTTATCTCTAATCCTGTGTATACGGGATAACTTGCCCAAAAGGGAAACCCCTTTAACACTAGCCTTTTATCATTGGAATTACCTATAAACATGTGAACTCTGTTGCTAATTGGTAAGTGGGCCTTTAAAGGGGTGTATTTAGGCATAGTGCCTAGGGTAGCATAAGTTGTAAATATGATCCTGGTCCAATAACAAAAGTACTCACATATGTGCCATAAATTCCTTCTCCCTGGGCTGCCAGCTCAGGTGGAGCATCATCTATCAGTATCTCCTCTAGCTCCCAAAACACGCAGTGTGGAGATGAAGATGAATCTACTACACTTGGTTTTACTGACCATGATTTTAGGAGGCTTCTGCTGACAACCGGAACATCAATAACACCTCAGTACGTGTGATTAAAGCAATAAGACTGTGACTTTCACACAAAGAGCCCACCCAGATGACTATGTATATTAGTGTACACAATTCAAGAGGTTCCCTATAAAACCAAAGACTTTTATGTCTGGTTATAGATAAAGATGACCAGTAGAAATTTTTATTGTCTTATCTGTGTAACCGTAGTCCTATTTTATTAACCCATAACAATGGATCAGGAAGTAATTCAGTTGCTGAAACGTGGAAGATAATATCCACAATTATATTGTATGTGAAGAAATTGAATCTCACTTTTCTTATTCTTTACAAATTATTAGCTGCATTATTAAGTATCATTTTCTCAATAGAAGCTAAATAAATAATGCAGCATCTAAACAAAGGGCAATGAAATGTGTAAACAGTACCATTCACCCAAGGCAAGTAAGTCAAGTGTCTCTTATTACATAGATAACTATAATAATGTAATTTGTATAAAACAGCACGAATAGTTCATTAAAAACCTTACTTATAAATGAGTAATACTAATAAAGACATATGTCATAAGATCTTGATGTCATTTCATTAAAGAAATCAGTTTTATTAATTTGACTTTTTATGTCCTTATATGAGACTTGACAGGAGAAATAAGGCCCAGTTCACAACTGCATCCGGTATTCCATTCTGGGAGTCCACTTGGGGACCCCGTGAGTGGAATACCGAACGCATTGACAAGCGGTGAGCAATGAAAGCACACGGAACCCATAGACTGTAATAGTGTCCATGTGTTTTTTGCATGGTGTCCGCACGAGTCATGTGGAGAGGAAAGTAGTTTATGAAGTACTTTTCTCTCTGTATATTCCACGCCGATGCCATGCGGAAAACTCACGGACCCCATTATAGTCTATGGGGTTTGTGTGCTTTCATAAGCTAATAGCTTGTCAATGCATTTGGTATTCTGTTCGGGGGTCCCCAAGCGGACTCCCTGAACGGAATACCGAATGCAAATATGAACTAGGTCTAAGTGCTTTTAGGAAAGGTTCACACGGTGGAAAATGAAGAGAAACTCCACTTCTCTTTTAACCGCTGTATTAGTCCGCAGGGCATTGGCTTTCAACTGCTGATTACCCCCAGATGAATGGGTCTAACCAGCAGGGTGATGATTTTTGCATCGTTTTGCTACTATCTCTGCCTCTCATTGAAAACAATGGGAGGCAGACTCAGGGCAAAATTTGACCCTCAGTATCACATAAAAACGGAAAAAATCATTTCTATACTGATCTGTGCATACATTTTGCTTACAATTCTAAAATAAGTGATGTTTATATCACAAATGGACAGTGAACCAAACACAATTGGATTACAAGTACAATTTTCATTTTTTAAGAACATACTGTATTGTATTGAGCTTTGTAGCTGTTGTTTATTATTGATACCATTTCAGGGAAAATCTGACATTTTAATTATTTGTAATATGTTTTGAGGGATTAGACCCAACAAAAAACCCTGTAATTTTAGTATTTGGTCCCCCCCCATTACAGTATTTACCATATGGGATAAATATTTGTATTTTTAAGTGTGGGGATACCTAATATTTTACTAGTGAGCCCTGCCCTGAAGGTTCTTGACTGCCATGCCACCTGAACGTCTGCCTTGATTTCATAGAGTCTCAGGCCATAGAGTCCATTGCAGTCTCAGGCCTTACTATAACTCCTAGGCAGCATGCCCGCTGCCTCGGGGTCATATTTGACGCAGACCTTTCCTTCACCCCTCATATTGAATCACTCGCACGTTCATGTCACCTCCACCTCAAAAACATCTCCAGAATACGCCCTTTCCTTACCAGAGATACACTAAAGACACTTATTGTCTCTCCGATTCATTCTCGCCTTGACTACTGTAACTCCTTACTAATCGGTCTTCCCCTCACTAAACTCTCCCCTCTACAATCTATTCTGAATGCAGCGGCCAGGCTCATCTATCAGGCTAGACGCTACAGCGATGCCTCCGGTCTGTGCCAGTCACTACATTGGCTGCCTATTCATTATAGAATAAAATATAAAGTTATTACTCTCATCCACAAGGCTCTCCATAATGCCGCACCTCCCTACATTTCTTCCCTCATCTCTGTCTACCGCCCAACCCGTGTTCTCCGCTCACTCAATGATCTAACACTTACATCCTCTATTATCAGAACCTTCCACGCTCGTATACAAGACTTCTACCGAGCTGCACCACTTCTCTGGAATGCTCTACCCCGGACAATAAGATTAACTCCCAACTTCTACAGTTTCAAACGCAAACTAAAGACGCATCTTTTCAGACAAGCCTATCACAATTCCTAATGCACAAAATTGTCTGAACACTGTATAAGCAATGCCAGCCCTGCTACCTCTTGTGTCACCCCCTCTACCTCATAGATTGTAAGCTCTTTTGAGCAGGGCCCTCAGTCCCATTGTGTGAAATGACGTTCTTTGTTATGTATGTCTGTATCTGAACCCTATAAATTGTACAGTGCTGCGGAATATGTTGGCGCTATATAAATAAAATGTATTATTATTATTATTATAGAGCAGGAGCTATTCATTACTGCAAACTGAAACTGAAAGTAAAAAATAGGCAGGGGCCCCCCCACATGGCGAACATGTTTTACTTTCAGTGCCAAGAAAATGGTGCTCAGGCAAGCTTACTGCGCATTCCCGAGATTTCAATTCCCTACCGTCGAGAATACAGACTCTGGAGGCAGTTACCTACAGGGAAGGGGAGGAGGACTTAGAGCACAAGCAACAGAGGTGGGTGTGAGGAAGGTATGATGCAGGGGGGGGGGGGGTGCACGGATGGACTCATTAGCATATCTGTTTTACCGGTAAATCATAAAAATGAGGGGAGGATCTTTTCTAAAACGATTATCAGCACCTGAATAGCCTTTTTAAAGGCTATTCAGGCATATTATTATCTAAAATTGCCAAAATCTAATGATAGAGCCCCTTTAAGGACACGTTGATCTAGGGTTTTTACACTGACTGCCAGATTGGAGTCTGGCAGGAATTTTTTCCCCCTGAAGTGGGACAATTGGCATAAGCCTCATGGGGTTTTTTGCCTCCCTCTGCATTAACACTGTAGGGGACTGTAGGGTTATAGGTTGGACTTGATGGACCGATGTCTTCATCCAACCTCATCTACTATGTAACTATGCAATAATGGACATGTATGTCCATTTTTAATGGCTTTTACATCCGTCAAAAATGTCACTGTGCATAAGGTCTTAGATGTCATGGTTGCATCTGACCCCAGCATTTGAAAGGTTAAATTCCTGTGATCAAACATTGTATGTACTGCTGTTGGGTGCCTTTTTTGTAAAACAGCAACTACCCCGTGGCCCACTAGATATGGTGTCCACTTAGCACCTGACTGGATGCTATTTTTAAAGATCCCCTCTTAAAGTTAAAAGGTGTATAAGTGATGGGGGACAGCGAACCATGTATAGTTATTTCTGTAAACACAAGCTTTACATTTTCCGAATAATATACTATGTTACATTACATAGCTTTGCCTTTTAAAATGTGTAACTGTTATATAAAGAACAGCAATAGCAAAATATCATAAACCAAGCAATGTAATGGAAAAACTGAAACTACAAAAGACTTTGCTTCTTCCTGCAGTAACAGTTCTTTGACAGCCATATCAATATTGAGATTGGTTTCCTTTCATAGTCCAAATGTTCTGAAAAACTCCAGGACAGGCATTCCAAGAAACAGACAAATTTCTTGTTCAAGAAAAAGATGTGATGTTCCCTCAGTGTCATAACATCTAAGGAGACTGCAGTTGAACAACCTTCTCCCATTATTGATGGTAAATTTCAGAGACAAATTAAAATACAATGTAATGCAGCAATGCTTTAAAGTACCCAGAAGAAAAAGTAGTAATATTTTTAATAGAGCACTGTTTCCTAAACTGAGGGGTTGTATAAATACCTCCAGAGCCAGGTTGAGAAATTTCTTAAACATTGCAGGACTGCAAACTGCTGGCAATATCAATTGCCAGTATTTTGCAGTTCTGCAAATGAACCTTTGATGATGTCAGTCATGTGAGTGTATGGAAAGCTGTCCAGGGCTGCCTGTGTAGGGGGAAGCTGAAGTGTAGGTGCTGAGAAGATAAGGTAATCTTTTAATAGTCCCAACATGGGGAAATTCAGTGTGTTACAGCAGCATGGATAATACAGTAAAATATTCAAGAAAGAACACATACAAGCTCATAGCAGATAGAAAAAAGATACTAGGAGTCATAGCAACTAAGAAGAAAAAGAAGGACTCAGGATCATTTAGTTATCTGTGTGGAGTGTTCTCCGCTTAGCCTGATGCTTGACTGCAGCTGGGAGGAAGGATCTCAGATAGCGCTCCTTCTCATACTTGGGGTGAAGCAGTTGGTCACTGACAGTACTGCCCAGTGCTGTCACGGTTTCATACATGGGATGGGAGTTGTTCTCCAGCATGGAGCTCACCATGGACGGTATCCTTCTGTCACCCGCCACCTGTATTGGGTCCAGGAGGCTCCCCAAGACAGAGATGGCCCTTCTAACCAGCCTGTCAAGTCTATTTCTATCCCTGGCAGGCCACACCGGAGAAGATGGAGACAGCAGAGTGGTGTTTGTAGAGAATGTGGAGGTAGCAGAACTGTGTGTGGAGAAGAATATGGAAGTAGCAGAGCTGTGGGTGCAAAGAACATAGAGACTAGAGATGAGCGAACACTAAAATGTTCGAGGTTCGAAATTCGATTCGAACAGCCGCTCAATGTTCGTGTGTTCGAACGGGTTTCGAACCCCATTATAGTCTATGGGGAACAGATACTCGTTAAGGGGGAAACCCAAATCCGTGTCTGGAGGGTCACCAAGTCCACTATGACACCCCAGGAAATGATGCCAACACCTCTGGAATGACACTGGGACAGCAGGGGAAGCATGTCTGGGGGCATCTAACACACCAAAGACCCTCTATTACCCCAACATCACAGCCTAACAACTACACACTTTACACACTCAATACCACCTCTCTGACAGTAGGAAAACACCTTGAAACATGTGTATTTGGCACTTGCAGTGAGGAGAGCTTGTCACCAGCAGTGAATTTGGCCCTTGTAGTAAGTTGAGGTTGGCACCAACATTTGTTTTGAAAATCAGGGTGGATTGAGCCTCTAACCAGCAGAGTTTGGGCAAATTCATGGTGGAGGGAGCCTCTAAAAACCCCAGTTTGGACCAATTCATGGTGGAGGGAGCCTCTAACCAGCCCAGTTTGGGCAAATTCATGGTGGAGGGAGCCTCTAAAAAACCCAGTTTGGACCAATTCATGGTGGAGGGAGCCTCTAACCAGCCCAGTTTGGGCAAATTCATGGTGGAGGGAGCCTCTAACCAGCCCAGTTTGGACCAATTAATGGTGGAGGGAGCCTCTAACCAGCCCAGTTTGGACCAATTAATGGTGGAGGGAGCCTCTAACCACCCCAGTTTGGACCAATTCATGGTGGAGGGAGCCTCTAAACAGCCCAGTTTGGGCAAATTCATGGTGGAGGGAGCCTCTAAAAAACCCAGTTTGGACCAATTCATGGTGGAGGGAGCCTCTAACCAGCCCAGTTTGGACCAATTAATGGTGGAGGGAGCCTCTAAACAGCCAAGTTTGGACCAATTCATGGTGGAGGGAGCCTCTAAAAACCCCAGTTTGGACCAATTCATGGTGGAGGGAGCCTCTAACCAGCCCAGTTTGGGCAAATTCATGGTGGAGGGAGCCTCTAAACAGCCCAGTTTGGGCAAATTCATGGTGGAGGGAGCCTCTAACCAGCCCAGTTTGGACCAATTAATGGTGGAGGGAGCCTCTAACCAGCCCAGTTTGGACCAATTAATGGTGGAGGGAGCCTCTAACCAGCCCAGTTTGGACCAATTAATGGTGGAGGGAGCCTCTAACCAGCCCAGTTTGGACCAATTAATGGTGGAGGGAGCCTCTAACCAGCCCAGTTTGGACCAATTCATGGTGGAGGGAGCCTCTAAAAAACCCAGTTTGGACCAATTCATGGTGGAGGGAGCCTCTAAACAGCCCAGTTTGGGCAAATTCATGGTGGAGGGAGCCTCTAAAAAACCCAGTTTGGACCAATTCATGGTGGAGGGAGCCTCTAACCAGCCCAGTTTGGACCAATTAATGGTGGAGGGAGCCTCTAAACAGCCAAGTTTGGACCAATTCATGGTGGAGGGAGCCTCTAAAAACCCCAGTTTGGACCAATTCATGGTGGAGGGAGCCTCTAACCAGCCCAGTTTGGACCAATTAATGGTGGAGGGAGCCTCTAACCAGCCCAGTTTGGACCAATTAATGGTGGAGGGAGCCTCTAACCACCCCAGTTTGGACCAATTCATGGTGGAGGGAGCCTCTAAACAGCCAAGTTTGGACCAATTCATGGTGAAGGGAGCCTCTAAAAACCCGTTTGGACCAATTCATGGTGGAGGGAGCCTCTAACCAGCCCAGTTTGGGCAAATTCATGGTGGAGGGAGCCTCTAAACAGCCCAGTTTGGGCAAATTCATGGTGGAGGGAGCCTCTAACCAGCCCAGTTTGGACCAATTAATGGTGGAGGGAGCCTCTAACCAGCCCAGTTTGGACCAATTAATGGTGGAGGGAGCCTCTAACCACCCCAGTTTGGACCAATTCATGGTGGAGGGAGCCTCTAAACAGCCCAGTTTGGGCAAATTCATGGTGGAGGGAGCCTCTAAAAAACCCAGTTTGGACCAATTCATGGTGGAGGGAGCCTCTAACCAGCCCAGTTTGGACCAATTAATGGTGGAGGGAGCCTCTAAACAGCCAAGTTTGGACCAATTCATGGTGGAGGGAGCCTCTAAAAACCCCAGTTTGGACCAATTCATGGTGGAGGGAGCCTCTAACCAGCCCAGTTTGGGCAAATTCATGGTGGAGGGAGCCTCTAAACAGCCCAGTTTGGGCAAATTCATGGTGGAGGGAGCCTCTAACCAGCCCAGTTTGGACCAATTAATGGTGGAGGGAGCCTCTAACCAGCCCAGTTTGGACCAATTAATGGTGGAGGGAGCCTCTAACCAGCCCAGTTTGGACCAATTAATGGTGGAGGGAGCCTCTAACCACCCCAGTTTGGACCAATTCATGGTGGAGGGAGCCTCTAACCAGCCCAGTTTGGACCAATTCATGGTGGAGGGAGCCTCTAAAAAACCCAGTTTGGACCAATTCATGGTGGAGGGAGCCTCTAAACAGCCCAGTTTGGGCAAATTCATGGTGGAGGGAGCCTCTAAAAAACCCAGTTTGGACCAATTCATGGTGGAGGGAGCCTCTAACCAGCCCAGTTTGGACCAATTAATGGTGGAGGGAGCCTCTAAACAGCCAAGTTTGGACCAATTCATGGTGGAGGGAGCCTCTAAAAACCCCAGTTTGGACCAATTCATGGTGGAGGGAGCCTCTAACCAGCCCAGTTTGGACCAATTAATGGTGGAGGGAGCCTCTAACCAGCCCAGTTTGGACCAATTAATGGTGGAGGGAGCCTCTAACCACCCCAGTTTGGACCAATTCATGGTGGAGGGAGCCTCTAAAAAACCCAGTTTGGACCAATTCATGGTGGAGGGAGCCTCTAAACAGCCCAGTTTGGGCAAATTCATGGTGGAGGGAGCCTCTAAAAAACCCAGTTTGGACCAATTCATGGTGGAGGGAGCCTCTAACCAGCCCAGTTTGGACCAATTAATGGTGGAGGGAGCCTCTAAACAGCCAAGTTTGGACCAATTCATGGTGGAGGGAGCCTCTAAAAACCCCAGTTTGGACCAATTCATGGTGGAGGGAGCCTCTAACCAGCCCAGTTTGGACCAATTAATGGTGGAGGGAGCCTCTAACCAGCCCAGTTTGGACCAATTAATGGTGGAGGGAGCCTCTAACCACCCCAGTTTGGACCAATTCATGGTGGAGGGAGCCTCTAAACAGCCAAGTTTGGACCAATTCATGGTGAAGGGAGCCTCTAAAAACCCGTTTGGACCAATTCATGGTGGAGGGAGCCTCTAACCAGCCCAGTTTGGGCAAATTCATGGTGGAGGGAGCCTCTAAACAGCCCAGTTTGGGCAAATTCATGGTGGAGGGAGCCTCTAACCAGCCCAGTTTGGACCAATTAATGGTGGAGGGAGCCTCTAACCAGCCCAGTTTGGACCAATTAATGGTGGAGGGAGCCTCTAACCACCCCAGTTTGGACCAATTCATGGTGGAGGGAGCCTCTAAACAGCCCAGTTTGGGCAAATTCATGGTGGAGGGAGCCTCTAAAAAACCCAGTTTGGACCAATTCATGGTGGAGGGAGCCTCTAACCAGCCCAGTTTGGACCAATTAATGGTGGAGGGAGCCTCTAAACAGCCAAGTTTGGACCAATTCATGGTGGAGGGAGCCTCTAAAAACCCCAGTTTGGACCAATTCATGGTGGAGGGAGCCTCTAACCAGCCCAGTTTGGGCAAATTCATGGTGGAGGGAGCCTCTAAACAGCCCAGTTTGGGCAAATTCATGGTGGAGGGAGCCTCTAACCAGCCCAGTTTGGACCAATTAATGGTGGAGGGAGCCTCTAACCAGCCCAGTTTGGACCAATTAATGGTGGAGGGAGCCTCTAACCAGCCCAGTTTGGACCAATTAATGGTGGAGGGAGCCTCTAACCACCCCAGTTTGGACCAATTCATGGTGGAGGGAGCCTCTAACCAGCCCAGTTTGGACCAATTCATGGTGGAGGGAGCCTCTAAAAAACCCAGTTTGGACCAATTCATGGTGGAGGGAGCCTCTAAACAGCCCAGTTTGGGCAAATTCATGGTGGAGGGAGCCTCTAAAAAACCCAGTTTGGACCAATTCATGGTGGAGGGAGCCTCTAACCAGCCCAGTTTGGACCAATTAATGGTGGAGGGAGCCTCTAAACAGCCAAGTTTGGACCAATTCATGGTGGAGGGAGCCTCTAAAAACCCCAGTTTGGACCAATTCATGGTGGAGGGAGCCTCTAACCAGCCCAGTTTGGACCAATTAATGGTGGAGGGAGCCTCTAACCAGCCCAGTTTGGACCAATTAATGGTGGAGGGAGCCTCTAACCACCCCAGTTTGGACCAATTCATGGTGGAGGGAGCCTCTAAAAAACCCAGTTTGGACCAATTCATGGTGGAGGGAGCCTCTAAACAGCCCAGTTTGGGCAAATTCATGGTGGAGGGAGCCTCTAAAAAACCCAGTTTGGACCAATTCATGGTGGAGGGAGCCTCTAACCAGCCCAGATTGGACCAATTAATGGTGGAGGGAGCCTCTAAACAGCCAAGTTTGGACCAATTCATGGTGGAGGGAGCCTCTAAAAACCCCAGTTTGGACCAATTCATGGTGGAGGGAGCCTCTAACCAGCCCAGTTTGGACCAATTAATGGTGGAGGGAGCCTCTAACCAGCCCAGTTTGGACCAATTAATGGTGGAGGGAGCCTCTAACCACCCCAGTTTGGACCAATTCATGGTGGAGGGAGCCTCTAAACAGCCAAGTTTGGACCAATTCATGGTGAAGGGAGCCTCTAAAAACCCGTTTGGACCAATTCATGGTGGAGGGAGCCTCTAACCAGCCCAGTTTGGGCAAATTCATGGTGGAGGGAGCCTCTAACCACCCCAGTTTGGACCAATTCATGGTGGAGGGAGCCTCTAAACAGCCAAGTTTGGACCAATTCATGGTGAAGGGAGCCTCTAAAAACCCGTTTGGACCAATTCATGGTGGAGGGAGCCTCTAACCAGCCCAGTTTGGGCAAATTCATGGTGGAGGGAGCCTCTAAACAGCCCAGTTTGGGCAAATTCATGGTGGAGGGAGCCTCTAACCAGCCCAGTTTGGACCAATTAATGGTGGAGGGAGCCTCTAACCAGCCCAGTTTGGACCAATTAATGGTGGAGGGAGCCTCTAACCACCCCAGTTTGGACCAATTCATGGTGGAGGGAGCCTCTAACCACCCCAGTTTGGACCAATTCATGGTGGAGGGAGCCTCTAAAAAACCCAGTTTGGACCAATTCATGGTGGAGGGAGCCTCTAAACAGCCCAGTTTGGGCAAATTCATGGTGGAGGGAGCCTCTAAACAGCCCAGTTTGGGCAAATTCATGGTGGAGGGAGCCTCTAACCAGCCCAGTTTGGACCAATTAATGGTGGAGGGAGCCTCTAACCAGCCCAGTTTGGACCAATTCATGGTGGAGGGAGCCTCTAAACAGCCCAGTTTGGGCAAATTCATGGTGGAAGGAGCCTCTAACCAGCAGAGTTGTGGGAAAGCAGGGTGGAGGGAGCCTCTAACCAGCAGAGTTGGTGGAAATCAGGGTGGAGGGAGCCTCTAACCAGCAGAGTTGGGGGAAATCATGTTGGAGGGAGCCTAGTATTAGCAGAATTGTGCAACGCTTATGGTGGATGAGTATGAGGATGCGGAGGAATTGGAGAGGTTGAGTACAGACATGGAGTTTCATGTTGGGGTGCTTTACACAGGTGGGCACAAAAATGAAGGCTCTATCCAGTGGTGGTTCATTTTTATCAAAGTGAGCCGGTCGGCACTCTCAGCTGACAGACGGGTGCGCTTGTCAGTGATGATGCCACCGGCTGCACTGAACACCCTCTCAGATAGGACGCTGGCGGCAGGACAGGACAGCACCTCCAAGGCATATAATGGTGGAGGGAGCCTCTAACCAGCCCAGTTTGGACCAATTAATGGTGGAGGGAGCCTCTAACCACCCCAGTTTGGACCAATTCATGGTGGAGGGAGCCTCTAAACAGCCAAGTTTGGACCAATTCATGGTGAAGGGAGCCTCTAAAAACCCGTTTGGACCAATTCATGGTGGAGGGAGCCTCTAACCAGCCCAGTTTGGGCAAATTCATGGTGGAGGGAGCCTCTAAACAGCCCAGTTTGGGCAAATTCATGGTGGAGGGAGCCTCTAACCAGCCCAGTTTGGACCAATTAATGGTGGAGGGAGCCTCTAACCAGCCCAGTTTGGACCAATTAATGGTGGAGGGAGCCTCTAACCACCCCAGTTTGGACCAATTCATGGTGGAGGGAGCCTCTAAACAGCCCAGTTTGGCAAATTCATGGTGGAGGGAGCCTCTAAAAAACCCAGTTTGGACCAATTCATGGTGGAGGGAGCCTCTAACCAGCCCAGTTTGGACCAATTAATGGTGGAGGGAGCCTCTAAACAGCCCAGTTTGGACCAATTCATGGTGGAGGGAGCCTCTAAAAACCCCCAGTTTGGACCAATTCATGGTGGAGGGAGCCTCTAACCAGCCCAGTTTGGGCCAAATTCATGGTGGAGGGAGCCTCTAAACAGCCCAGTTTGGCAATTCATGGTGGAGGGAGCCTCTAACCAGCCCAGTTTGGACCAATTAATGGTGGAGGAGCCTCTAACCAGCCCAGTTTGGACCAATTAATGGTGGAGGGAGCCTCTAACCAGCCCAGTTTGGACCAATTAATGGTGGAGGGAGCCTCTAACCACCCCAGTTTGGACCAATTCATGGTGGAGGGAGCCTCTAACCAGCCCAGTTTGGACCAATTCATGGTGGAGGGAGCCTCTAAAAAACCCAGTTTGGACCAATTCATGGTGGAGGGAGCCTCTAAACAGCCCAGTTTGGGCAAATTCATGGTGGAGGGAGCCTCTAAAAAACCCAGTTTGGACCAATTCATGGTGGAGGGAGCCTCTAACCAGCCCAGTTTGGACCAATTAATGGTGGAGGGAGCCTCTAAACAGCCAAGTTTGGACCAATTCATGGTGGAGGGAGCCTCTAAAAACCCCAGTTTGGACCAATTCATGGTGGAGGGAGCCTCTAACCAGCCCAGTTTGGACCAATTAATGGTGGAGGGAGCCTCTAACCAGCCCAGTTTGGACCAATTAATGGTGGAGGGAGCCTCTAACCACCCAGTTTGGACCAATTCATGGTGGAGGGAGCCTCTAAAAAACCCAGTTTGGACCAATTCATGGTGGAGGGAGCCTCTAAACAGCCCAGTTTGGGCAAATTCATGGTGGAGGGAGCCTCTAAAAAACCCAGTTTGGACAATTCATGGTGGAGGGAGCCTCTAACCAGCCCAGTTTGGACCAATTAATGGTGGAGGGAGCCTCTAAACAGCCAAGTTTGGACCAATTCATGGTGGAGGGAGCCTCTAAAAACCCCAGTTTGGACCAATTCATGGTGGAGGGAGCCTCTAACCAGCCCAGTTTGGACCAATTAATGGTGGAGGGAGCCTCTAACCAGCCCAGTTTGGACCAATTAATGGTGGAGGGAGCCTCTAACCACCCCAGTTTGGACCAATTCATGGTGGAGGGAGCCTCTAAACAGCCAAGTTTGGACCAATTCATGGTGAAGGGAGCCTCTAAAAACCCCGTTTGGACCAATTCATGGTGGAGGGAGCCTCTAACCAGCCCAGTTTGGGCAAATTCATGGTGGAGGGAGCCTCTAACCACCCCAGTTTGGACCAATTCATGGTGGAGGGAGCCTCTAAACAGCCAAGTTTGGACCAATTCATGGTGAAGGGAGCCTCTAAAAACCCGTTTGGACCAATTCATGGTGGAGGGAGCCTCTAACCAGCCAGTTTGGGCAAATTCATGGTGGAGGGAGCCTCTAAACAGCCCAGTTTGGGCAAATTCATGGTGGAGGGAGCCTCTAACCAGCCCAGTTTGGACCAATTAATGGTGGAGGGAGCCTCTAACCAGCCCAGTTTGGACCAATTAATGGTGGAGGGAGCCTCTAACCACCCCAGTTTGGACCAATTCATGGTGGAGGGAGCCTCTAACCAGCCCAGTTTGGACCAATTAATGGTGGAGGGAGCCTCTAACCACCCCAGTTTGGACCAATTCATGGTGGAGGGAGCCTCTAAAAAACCCAGTTTGGACCAATTCATGGTGGAGGGAGCCTCTAAACAGCCCAGTTTGGGCAAATTCATGGTGGAGGGAGCCTCTAAACAGCCCAGTTTGGGCAAATTCATGGTGGAGGGAGCCTCTAACCAGCCCAGTTTGGACCAATTAATGGTGGAGGGAGCCTCTAACCAGCCCAGTTTGGACCAATTCATGGTGGAGGGAGCCTCTAAACAGCCCAGTTTGGGCAAATTCATGGTGGAAGGAGCCTCTAACCAGCAGAGTTGTGGGAAAGCAGGGTGGAGGGAGCCTCTAACCAGCAGAGTTGGTGGAAATCAGGGTGGAGGGAGCCTCTAACCAGCAGAGTTGGGGGAAATCATGTTGGAGGGAGCCTAGTATTAGCAGAATTGTGCAACGCTTATGGTGGATGAGTATGAGGATGCGGAGGAATTGGAGAGGTTGAGTACAGACATGGAGTTTCATGTTGGGGTGCTTTACACAGGTGGGCACAAAAATGAAGGCTCTATCCAGTGGTGGTTCATTTTTATCAAAGTGAGCCGGTCGGCACTCTCAGCTGACAGACGGGTGCGCTTGTCAGTGATGATGCCACCGGCTGCACTGAACACCCTCTCAGATAGGACGCTGGCGGCAGGACAGGACAGCACCTCCAAGGCATATAGGGCAAGTTCAAGCCACAGGTCCAACTTCGACACCCAATACGTGTAGGGCGCAGAGGGGTCGGAGAGGACAGGGCTGTGGTCGGAAAGGTATTCCCGCAACATGCGCCTATACTTCTCACGCCTGGTGACACTAGGACCCTCCGTGGCGGCACTTTGGCGAGGGGGTGCCATCAAGGTGTCCCAGACCTTAGACAGTGTGCCCCTCGTTTGTGTGGACCGGTGAGAACTTGGTTGCCTACTGGAGGAACTGCCCTCCCTGCCGCCAACGTCACATGCTGGAAACATCTCCATCATATTCTGCACCAATTGCCTGTGGCAAGCATTGATGCGATTGGCCCTCCCCTCTACCGGAATAAAAGACGAGATGTTGTTTTTATACCGGGGGTCAAGGATAGCAAAGATCCAGTACTGGTTGTCCTCCATGATTTTGACAATACGCTTGTCGGTTGTAAAGCACCCCAACATGAACTCAGCCATGTCTGCCACAGTGTTAGTTGGCATGACTCCTCTGGCCCCACCGGAAAGTTCAATCTCCATTTCCTCCTCATCCTCCATGTCTACCCATCCGCGCTGCAACAATGGGACGATTCGAAGTTGCCCGGAAGCCTCCTGTATCACCATCACATCATCGGACAACTCTTCTTCCTCCTCCTCCTCCTCCTCCTCCTCCATTAAACGCAGTGAAGCGGACAGATGTGTGGACCTACTCTCCAGCTGTGACGGATCGGATGCTATCCCTAACTCCTCTGTGTGATCTGAGTTATCCCTGATGTCAATCAGGGATTCTCTGCAGAACACACAAGAGCGGGATTGTAAGGCTCACCATCGCATCCTCAGAGCTCACCCTCCTTGTGGACTCCTCAAAGACCCGTAGGATGTCACAAAGGTCTCTCATCCATGGCCACTCATGGATGTGAAACTGAGGCAGCTGACTTTGTGGCACCCTAGGGTTTTGTAGCTGGTATTATTCCATCAAAGGTCTCTGCTGCTCAACCACTCTATTCAACATCTGAAACGTTGAGTTCCAGCGTGTGGGGACGTCGCACAAAAGCCGGTGTTGTGGCACATGCAGGCGTTGCTGGAGAGATTTTAAGCTAGCAGCGGCTACTGTCGACTTGCGAAAGTGGGCGCACATGCGCCGCACTTTCACCAGTAGCTCTGGAACATTGGGGTAGCTCTTTAGGAAACGTTGCACCACTAGGTTGAAGACGTGGGCCAGGCATGGAACATGTTGGAGTCCGGCAAGCTCCAGAGCTGCTACCAGGTTCCGGCCGTTATCACAAACGACCATGCCTGGGCCCAGGTGCAGCGGCTCAAACCATATTGCCGTCTCATCGAGGAGGGCATCCCTCACCTCGGAGGCAGTGTGCTGTCTGTCCCCCAAGCTGATCAGCTTCAGCACAGCCTGCTGACGTCTACCAACGCCAGTGCTGCAACGTTTCCAACTCGTAGCTGGGGTCAATCTAACAGCGGAGGAGGAGGCGGTGGCGGAGGAGGAGGCGGTGGCGGAGGAGGAGGAGGGGGGTGTTCTTCTCGTGTCCCTGCCAGGAATGTTAGGCGGGGAGACGAGGTACACCGGGCCAGTTTGGGAAGCAGTCCCAGCCTCAACTACATTCACCCAGTGTGCCGTCAGTGAAATGTAGCGTCCCTGTCCGCATGCACTTGTCCACGCGTCGGTGGTCAAGTGGACCTTTGTGCAAAGCGCGGAACTAAGGGCCCGCCTGATGTTGAGTGACACGTGCTGGTGCAAGGCGGGGACGGCACACCGGGAGAAGTAGTGACGGCTAGGGACGGCATAGCGAGGTGCCGCAGTTGCCATCAGGTCCAGGAAGGCGGGAGTTTCAACAAGCCGGAACGCCAACATCTCCTGGGCCAGCAGTTTAGCGATGTTGGCGTTCAAGGCTTGCGCGTGTGGGTGGTTAGCAGTGTATTTCTGCCGCCGCTCCAATGTCTGAGAGATGGTGGGTTGTTGTAAAGAAACGCCTGATGGTGCCTTTGATGGTGCAGGAGAAGGAGATAAGACAGGACCAGGGGAGGATGAGGTAGAAGTCAACAAAGTGGCGGAGGCAGATGAAGTGGTGTCCTGGCTCGTCCTCTGGAGTGCATCGCCAGCACAGTCAGCAGTGGCAGTGGCAGAGGCAGTGGCAGAGGCAGTGGCAGTGGCGTGAACGGCAGGCGGCCTTTGTCCTGCCGTTGCTGCCTGCCACTGATTCCAGTGCTTGGATTCCAAATGACGGCGCATTGAAGTGGTGGACAGGTTGCTCTTCTCAGAGCCCCTAATCAATTTCGAGAGGCAAATTGTGCAGACAACACTATATCTGTCCTCGGCGCATTCCTTGAAAAAACTCCACACCTTCGAGAAACGTGCCCTCGAGGTGGGAGTTTTTCGGGGCTGGGTACGAACTGGAACATCTTGGGAGATTCCGGGTGTGGCCTGGCTTCGCCTAAGCTGCTGACCTCTGCCTCTGCCTCTAGCTACCCTTTTTGGTGCTGCACCTGCCTCAACATCCACACTACTTTCCCCGCTTGACATCCCCCCTGTCCAGGTCGGGTCAGTGTCCTCATCATCCACCACTTCCTCTTCCAACTCCTGTCTCATCTCCTCCTCCCGCACAATGCGCCGGTCAACTGGATGCCCTGACGGCAACTGCGTCACATCATCGTCGATGAGGGTGGGTTGCTGGTCATCCACCACCAAATCGAACGGAGATGGAGGAGACTCTAGTGTTTGAGCATCTGGACACAGATGCTCCTCTGTTAGGTTCGTGGAATCGTGACGTGGAGAGGCAGGTTGAGGGACAATGAAAGGAGCGGAGAACAGCTCTGGGGAGCAGGGACAGTTTGGGTTATTGTTCTGTAAAGCTTCGGAATTTTGGGAGGAAGGAAGACAAGACTGTTGGGTAATAGGAGGAGAGGAGGCAGAGTCTGACTGGCTGCTGGACAATGTGCTGTAAGCGTTCTCTGACAGCCATTGCAAGACCTGTTCCTGGTTCTCGGGCCTACTAAGGTTTGTACCCTGCAGTTTAGTTAATGTGGCAAGCAACCCTGGCACTGTGGAGTGGCGCAATGCTTGCTGCCCCACAGGAGTAGGCACGGGACGCCCTGTGGCTTCACTGCTACCTTGCTCCCCAGAACCATTCCCCCGACCTCGCCCACGGCCTCGTCCACGTCCCTTTCCGGGAGCCTTGCGCATTTTGAATTCCTAGTTAGAAATTGGCACTGTATACCAGTAGTAAAAATTGTGGGTGCACGTAACCCCAATATATTCTTTGAATTCCCAGTCAGACACTGGCACTATATGGCAGTAGCAAGAAATGAGGGTATTTGTATTCCCAATATACTCTTTGAATTCCCAGTCAGACAATGGCACTGTATACCAGTAGTAAAAATTGTGGGTGCACGTAACCCCAATATATTCTTTGAATTACCAGTCAGAAACTGGCACTATATGGCAGTAGCAAGAAATGAGGGTATTTATAACCCCAATATATTCTTTGAATTCCCAGTCAGACAATGGCACTGTATACCAGTAGTAAAAATTGTGGGTGCACGTAACCCCAATATATTCTTTGAATTCCCAGTCAGACACTGGCACTATATGGCAGTAGCAAGAAATGAGGGTATTTGTATTCCCAATATACTCTTTGAATTCCCAGTCAGACAATGGCACTGTATACCAGTAGTAAAAATTGTGGGTGCACGTAACCCCAATATATTCTTTGAATTACCAGTCAGAAACTGGCACTATATGGCAGTAGCAAGAAATGAGGGTATTTATAACCCCAATATATTCTTTGAATTCCCAGTCAGACAATGGCACTGTATACCAGTAGTAAAAATTGTGGGTGCACGTAACCCCAATATATTCTTTGAATTCCCAGTCAGAAACTGGCACTATATGGCAGTAGCAAGAAATGAGGGTATTTGTATTCCCAATATACTCTTTGAATTCCCAGTCAGACAATGGCACTGTATACCAGTAGTAAAAATTGTGGGTGCACGTAACCCCAATATATTCTTTGAATTCCCAGTCAGAAACTGGCACTATATGGCAGTAGCAAGAAATGAGGGTATTTGTATTCCCAATATACTCTTTGAATTCCCAGTCAAACAATGGCACTGTATACCAGTAGTAAAAATTGTGGGTGCACGTAACCCCAATATATTCTTTGAATTACCAGTCAGAAACTGGCACTATATGGCAGTAGCAAGAAATGAGGGTATTTATAACCCCAATATATTCTTTGAATTCCCAGTCAGACAATGGCACTGTATACCAGTAGTAAAAATTGTGGGTGCACGTAACCCCAATATATTCTTTGAATTCCCAGTCAGAAACTGGCACTATATGGCAGTAGCAAGAAATGAGGGTATTTGTATTCCCAATATACTCTTTGAATTCCCAGTCAGACAATGGCACTGTATACCAGTAGTAAAAATTGTGGGTGCACGTAACCCCAATATATTCTTTGAATTACCAGTCAGAAACTGGCACTATATGGCAGTAGCAAGAAATGAGGGTATTTATAACCCCAATATATTCTTTGAATTCCCAGTCAGACAATGGCACTGTATACCAGTAGTAAAAATTGTGGGTGCACGTAACCCCAATATATTCTTTGAATTCCCAGTCAGACACTGGCACTATATGGCAGTAGCAAGAAATGAGGGTATTTGTATTCCCAATATATTCTTTGAATTCCCAGTCAGACAATGGCACTGTATACCAGTAGTAAAAATTGTGGGTGCACGTAACCCCAATATATTCTTTGAATTACCAGTCAGACACTGGCACTATATGGCAGTAGCAAGAAATGAGGGTATTTGTATTCCCAATATATTCTTTGAATTCCCAGTCAGACAATGGCACTGTATACCAGTAGTAAAAATTGTGGGTGCACGTAACCCCAATATATTCTTTGAATTCCCAGTCAGACACTGGCACTATATGGCAGTAGCAAGAAATGAGGGTATTTGTATTCCCAATATATTCTTTGAATTCCCAGTCAGACAATGGCACTGTATACCAGTAGTAAAAATTGTGGGTGCACGTAACCCCAATATATTCTTTGAATTCCCAGTCAGACACTGGCACTATATGGCAGTAGCAAGAAATGAGGGTATTTGTATTCCCAATATATTCTTTGAATTCCCAGTCAGACAATGGCACTGTATACCAGTAGTAAAAATTGTGGGTGCACGTAACCCCAATATATTCTTTGAATTACCAGTCAGACACTGGCACTATATGGCAGTAGCAAGAAATGAGGGTATTTGTATTCCCAATATATTCTTTGAATTCCCAGTCAGACAATGGCACTGTATACCAGTAGTAAAAATTGTGGGTGCACGTAACCCCAATATATTCTTTGAATTCCCAGTCAGACACTGGCACTATATGGCAGTAGCAAGAAATGAGGGTATTTGTATTCCCAATATATTCTTTGAATTCCCAGTCAGACAATGGCACTGTATACCAGTAGTAAAAATTGTGGGTGCACGTAACCCCAATATATTCTTTGAATTCCCAGTCAGACACTGGCACTATATGGCAGTAGCAAGAAATGAGGGTATTTGTATTCCCAATATATTCTTTGAATTCCCAGTCAGACAATGGCACTGTATACCAGTAGTAAAAATTGTGGGTGCACGTAACCCCAATATATTCTTTGAATTACCAGTCAGACACTGGCACTATATGGCAGTAGCAAGAAATGAGGGTATTTGTATTCCCAATATATTCTTTGAATTCCCAGTCAGACAATGGCACTGTATACCAGTAGTAAAAATTGTGGGTGCACGTAACCCCAATATATTCTTTGAATTCCCAGTCAGACACTGGCACTATATGGCAGTAGCAAGAAATGAGGGTATTTGTATTCCCAATATATTCTTTGAATTCCCAGTCAGACAATGGCACTGTATACCAGTAGTAAAAATTGTGGGTGCACGTAACCCCAATATATTCTTTGAATTCCCAGTCAGACACTGGCACTATATGGCAGTAGCAAGAAATGAGGGTATTTGTATTCCCAATATATTCTTTGAATTCCCAGTCAGACAATGGCACTGTATACCAGTAGTAAAAATTGTGGGTGCACGTAACCCCAATATATTCTTTGAATTCCCAGTCAGACACTGGCACTATATGGCAGTAGCAAGAAATGAGGGTATTTGTATTCCCAATATATTCTTTGAATTCCCAGTCAGACAATGGCACTGTATACCAGTAGTAAAAATTGTGGGTGTATATAGCCCCAATTCTATTGCTAGGGGACTTGCAGGGTATTTCTGGGGTGAAGGTGGGGGGGCACACCGTTGGAACGGGTATCGGGGTATATATCGGGTATACGGGAATACACTGACAGTGTATTCCATTCAGGATCCTGGGAAAGCTGGGTTGCGGCGATTGAGCCCGTCAGTGCCACGTTACACTGACAAGCTTCTCCCTGGAATTTAGCTCTTACAAGAGCTGTTGGTTGTCTTCTCCTTCCTATCCTAGCCTGTCCCTGCCTACCCAGAATCTAAGCCCTAGCTAGCTGGACGGAAACCTCCGTCCTCGGTGAATTGCAAGCTCAGAATGACGCGAACCTGGGCGGCGCTGTTCTTTTAAATTAGAGGTCACATGTTTTCGGCAGCCAATGGGTTTTGCCTACTTTTTTCAACGTCACCGGTGTCGTAGTTCCTGTCCCACCTACCCTGCGCTGTTATTGGAGCAAAAAAGGCGCCAGGGAAGGTGGGAGGGGAATCGAGTAATGGCGCACTTTACCACGCGGTGTTCGATTCGATTCGAACATGCCGAACAGCCTAATATCCGATCGAACATGAGTTCGATAGAACACTGTTCGCTCATCTCTAATAGAGACAGCAGAATAGTGTGTGTTCAGAACGTGGTGTTAACAGAGCTGTTTGTGTAGGGAACTTGGAAGTAGCAGAACTGTGTGTGGGGGAAAACATGGAGGTAACAGAGCTGTGCATGTATCAGTTATGTGTGAAAGAAAAATAAGTAGAACAGAGGCAGTATACAGCTGAAGAACATAAAAGTTTCACTCCAAAGAAGGTCCTGCTTTCAGAAAGTCTTGGAACCATCATAATAGAGTAATGGCTTGATCAGAAAATAAACAAGTTAATGACTTATATTTAAGTCTTTATATTTTCTGTGGTTGACTAATGAAATTCCAAGACTGTTGTAGATGAGTATCTGTCAGAAATGTTAGTTGCTCCTAAAGTGGTCGTACCTTTGAAACATTCATTGTTATTAGGCTGGGTTTTCATTTTCTTTTACCAAAGCATTTTTATATATATATATATATATTATATATATATATATATATATATATATATATATATATATATATATATATATCTTCAGAAAAAAAGCAGGTGCACAAAATGACCAAATTTGTATTCTGTATTTTCCATTTTGTGCCACTGCTGCTTTGTTTCTTTTAACAAAAACCCCCCAAAAGCAGGCATTTTCCAAAAAAACGCATACGTTTATTCAAATGGGTTTTCGACTGTACTTACAAAATACCTGAAAAATGCAAGAAAAAATACTCAGGCTTGATCACAAGTGATCACCTTTTTGGCGGTAAGTGTTCAGCTTCTCTGTAGCGCCACCACTGGGAAATAAAGCATTACACATTGCCCATTCAAACCCATCTCGGTATTGCAGGTCGGGACTGGTCCTCTGGGTAATAAGTAAGAATCCTGGACAGGGAACATTGCCTTATTAATTCAGAATTATCTACGAGGAGCATCTGTTAATCATAAAGTGACATTTTACCTGTAAAAACTTCATAGGGGTGACACGGTGGCTCAGTGGTTAGCATTGCAGCACTGGAGTCCTGTGTTCGAATCCCGCCAGGAACAACATCTGCAAGGAGTTTGTATGTTCTCCCCGTGTTTGCGTGGATTTCCTCCCATTCTACAAAGACATACTGATAGGAAAAAAAAAGTACATTGTGATCACTATATGGGGCTCACAATCTACATTAAAAAAAAAAAAAGCTCTTATAGATAAAGCCAAAATCTTTACAGTGGTCCTGTATGCTTATGTGACATGAATGTGTCTCTTGATAGGTCAGCCGTTTGAGCTCCACCTCTCATGATATCAATTTCTCAGGCTCCCAGCCAACATTCTGTATCTGTTTTTATGTAAGGTTTGTGCTACAATTCAATAGGAATTCTTAATATATCCTCTTCAATTCTCTATATATCCTCCTCAATTCTCTATATATCCTCCTCCTCGCATTTAAAGGGGTTCTCCCATATCAGTGTTTCAGCAGTTTGCCTGCAGTCTCTTCTTCTCACTTCCTGTATTTTTCTCCCCCCCCCCCCCTCCCTCTTGCTGAACAGGCTTGAGAAGGATCACAATACCTATGCAGATCACATAATATGCACATGCTTGGGCACAATGGATTCAGTGTTATCTGTATGTTTATCATGTTTATCAGCAAACTGCAATTAGCTGAAGGATTGTCCTGCCGGCAAGAGCAGTAAATAACATCACTTTTCCTATAGGTCAGTGGTTATAGCAACGCTGTGTAAACAATAGGAGGAATAAGGTCACATAGCAGGCAAACAAAGCAGAATTTCTATAGCAATATATTTAGGAAAAATCTTCATTTTACATAAGCTACCAGTATAGATAGGATCCTTGAGATGGGACAACCCCTTTAAGCTAAAGTTTATATTCTTGCCAACAAAAATTTCCTCACATGAACTATGTTTGTATGTTCTTCCCATGTTTGCATGGTTTTTCTCCAGGTACTCTGCTTTCCTTCCATATTCTAAAGACATATGAAAAGAATGAAGATTGTGGGCCCTATATGGGACAGTGACTGACAATGTCTGTGAAAGTGCTGCGGAATATGATGGTGCCATACATAAGTAAGAATAATAAATAAACTATGTTGGACCTCAGTACGTTCAATAGAGTCCATCAGGGACAGGATGAATCCTTTAGAAAATCACAGTAACATCTGTTGGGTTTGGACCCTCTAGCCTGTCACATAGAATACATGTTTTTTTTTTTCCAGGAACTCTCTTAAAATTCCTGCATGGCTGCCCTACTTCTGCTCTGGATTTGTATGTGTATGTTCACATTTCTCCTGCCACGTTGGAGGGATCACGCCTATAATTTTGAATCCTGTTATGTCTCTGCAAGCCTCCTCCAGATACTTTGCAGAGCTATAGAGAACTGCACAATACCTACCTTTTAGGGAACATGATAATTAAGAACAGCTAGAAAACCAGATACATCATTATAATTATCTCAGGAAAGAATTGTGTGGATGTGGGAAGAAAGCATGCGCTCTCTGCACAGAGGGTTCCCACTGGTGAAGATGGTAGTTTTTGTATATGATTCTGGATGCTGAAGGGAAGGGGTTAACATGAACTATCTTAATATACCATATTATGGAGTGGGGAGAAATACAACATAGGAAGGTATCTATTAATAAATTTACTGCTAAAATGGTGTGGGGAATTGTGTACATGTGTGATAAACAGTAGGTTGTGGACCCATTGTGTTACCTAACCAGTTTCACTTTGGGCCATTCCTAGGGGAGTTGTGTAAATGTCCTCACTGGTCTTCACTAGAGATGAGCAAACAGTAAAATATTCGATATTCGTTATTTGTTTCGAATAGCCGCTCAATATTCGACTATTCGAACAAATATCGACCCCTATTATAGTCTATGGGGGGGGAAAATGCTTCGTTTCAGGGGATCCCACCATTCGACTCAGGAGGGTCACCAAGTCCACTATGACACCTCAGCAAATGATACCAACACCTCTGGAATGCAACTGGGACAGCAGGGGAAGCATGTCTGGGGGCATCTAACAAGCCCAAGTCACTGTTTTACCCCAACATCACAGCCTATCAACTACACACTTTCCACACTCAAAAAAACCTCTATCAAAGTGGGAAAATACCTGGAAACCTTTTTTCTTCCCCAAATGGATGGACAGAAACCCAAATTTAAGCTAAAGAAACATTAAAAAGCACCCCTTTAAATCACATTGTCCATGACAACCACAGATGGAATAGGCAATAGGAAATCCAACAGTACCCACCCTTAACTGACATTGTGTGTGTGTGTGTGTGTGTGTGTGTGATGTGGTAAGAGCTTCAAAAATTCACTTTACTGGCCCTTAAAGTGAGCCCTTGCAAATTAAGTTACAGGCTCTTAAGATGAGCTACCAGAAGAGATTGAGGCCCTTTAGGTAACTTCAGCCTCTTACCAGAAGAGTTTTAGGCCCTTTAACAGCCTTGCACCAGCAGAGATTTTTGCCCTTTGAGTTAAGCCTTGCACCAGCAGAGTGTTAGACCCTTTAAAATTCTTAGCCCCTAAACGGTGGTTCCAGAACCATCACTCTCATTGTGTTGGATTGATGCAGTGGATTGGACTGAGGACCCAGACATTGATCTTGATTTGGATTGGGAAATTGATAACATTTTGGAATCAAGTTCTGGGGGTAACTTTTATTTAGAGGGCCGCAAAGGTGGAGAATTGGCTGCAACTACTACTACTGGTAATGGTCCTATAATATCGAACTGTACATTACCTCTACAGGGTTCTGATCAGGTGATAATAGTCCAAACAACATGCTCCAGTACTTTAGATGTAGATCAGAAACCACTTTCCCTTCCGGCACCAGATTTAACCAAGCTTCACCATCATCATCCTGCTGAGATGGAGCCACTAAAGGAAACTTTGCCTTCCAAGGCATGTTCTGGAGCTGCGACTGAGCCAAATCTAAACACAGAGTCCTTTGGAACTGAATAAAATTCACCAGCACTGTTTTTGGCCCTTAGGTTGAGTTGAGCCTTGGACCAGCACGTGTCCCGTAACATCAGGCGGGCCCTAAGTTCTGCGCTAAGTTGAACAAAGTTCCACTTGACCTCCGACGCATGGACAAGTGCATGCGGCTAGGGACGCAGCATCTCAATCGCGGCACACTGGCTGAATGTAGTTGAGGCTGGAACCGGGTCGCAAACTGTGGCGGCCTGTCTTATCTCCCCGCCCAATATTCCTGGCAGGAGGGCTGAAACACCACCCTCCTCCTCCTCCGCTGTTAAATCGATCCCTGCTACAAGCTGGAAACGCTGCAACACTGGTGTAGGGAGACGTCAGCAGGCTGTGCTGAAGCTCATCAGCTTGGGTGACAGACAGCACACTGCCTCTGAGGTCAGGGATGTCATCCTGGATGAGATGGCAATATTTTTTGCCCCGCTGCACCTAGGCCCACGTGCAGGTTGGCGTATGTTATAGTGGCCGGAACCTGGTAGCAGATCTGAAGCTTGCCAGACTCAAACACGGTCCACACAAGGCCTAAGTTTTCAAATTATTGGTGCAACAGTTTCTAACAACTTACCCCAATTTATACAAGATACTGGTTAAAGTGCGGCGCTTGTGCTCCCACTTTGGCAAGTCAACAGTACCTGGTGCTAGCCTCAATACACTCCAGCAATGCCTACATCTGCCTGAAGCACTGGCTGTTGTGCGAGGTCACCACACGCTGAAACCCTAGTTACCATATATTGAGCAGGGTGTGTGAGCAGCAGAGACCTTTGATGGAGTTCCATCTACAAAACCCAAGGGTTAATTAAAGTCAGCTCCCTCAGTTTCTGCACCATGAGTTTCCATGGGTGGCAGACATGTGAAATCCTATCCCATCCTTTCCACTGGACAAGAAACATTAGCATGCGCTCATCACAATTCCTGATATGACAGCTGCGCTAAGCAGGGTGCAGGGTACAACGCAGAACAGGCCCGAGCACCAGGAACAGGTGTTACAATGGCTAGCGGATAATGCTTCCAGCTGCTTTTCCAGCCACTACCTGCAGTCATGTTCATACCCAAGAGTCTGCCCCTCCTTCCTCCCAACATGCCCAATCTTACCAACAGAGTCATCCCACCCTTGCCACCTCCTAGGATCTCTTTTCGGGTCTTTTGACTGTCTCTCCCTCTGTTGAACCACTTCAAATCCCAGGAGCTACCAGATGACTTTGTGTGTACTGATGCCCAAACACTGGACCATCACCTGCCGATTTTGTGGTTGTGGACCCGCAACCAGCATTTTCCGTCCTCAGTGATGAGGATGAGACACAGTTGCCATCAGCGAAAACTTGGGGCCGGCCTGATACAATGATCGGCCTGAAGAACAATGCTCACCCAGAACATGACAGAAACTTCTTTAATAACAAATGGAACAGCACAACGCGTTTCGACATATGGTAGTCCTTCCTCAAGTGCACAGTCACTGGCCTGGATGGCTCCAAACACAAATATTTAGGTGGGATTAGGCTGGGATTGGACAGGGACAGAATACCTGATAAATGTGCTGGGCCTTTAAAAAACAGAAAAAGCCACAGCATGCTCCATATATACAGAGGCTAGGAAATGAGGAGACAGTTCACAGAGGATGGGGTGGTACAGCAATAGAGAGGGTTTATGTTCTGGCACTAAAAGTTTGTGGTCACTGCTACAGAAATGCAGAATGCTGACAACAGCAAGGCTGGGTTCACACAATGTATTTTGGCACGTAATGTGGCACGTAGATGCCGTGGGAGCTTTTGCAGGCCGTATACGCTCCCATTGTTTTCAATGGGAGCCGGTACCATATACGCGGCGCTATTTTGCAATCGCCGCAAAATCACGGCTGCAAATAATGCTGCGTATACGGTCCTGGCTCCCATTGAAAACAATGGGAGCGTATACGGCCTGCAAAAGCTCCCGTGGCGTCTACGTGCCACATTACGTGCCAAAATACATTGTGTGAACCCAGCCCAAGACACCAGCATTACAATATGGAAAGTCAGATATAGAATTGTGGTGACAGATGTTATCTTTTTTTTTTCTATTTAGATAAATTAATAAGTTTTTAATTCCTAGTATTCATAGACTGGGTTGACATCTGCGTCTGGTATCCGTCTGCTTGCAAACCATTTTAAGAGAAAAACAGTTGTGTACAAAAAGGATTCCAAATGGTTACACAGCTGATAACCAATTCAGTTTTTATAGACAGATTAGGGGGCGTTCACACTTGTGCCCGCACTTTGGGTTTCCGTCCTAATCTCCGGAAAAACTGCATAGGGGATGGCTTCCCGGAGGTCAGTTTTAAAACCCATTCATTTGAATGGGTTTTTAAAGCAAGCCACCGGTATCTATATGCAGCCTCTCCGTGATAAAACAGTTTTTTTTCATAATTACACAAAGTCCTGCATGTCTTACTCTGTGTCCATGGAAAAAAAAAGGTTTCACCACGGAGAGGTTGCGTATGGACACTGACAGTTTTCTTTAAAAAAAAACCCCTTCAAATGAATGGGTTTTAAAACTGACTGCCAGCAAGCCGTCCCCTATGCAGTTTTTCCAGGGATTTGGACGGAAACCCAAGGGGAAACAGTGGTGCAAGTGTGAATGCCCCCTTAGTCAGTGGTTGTCCATTCAAAAAAACTGACCGTTTGTGTCAGTTTAGGGTCTTTTCACACCTGTGCTTGTTGTCCAGTTTGTGCATTCCCCCGGGTTTCCGTCTTAAGCCCCGGCAAAACTGGACAGAGGACGGAAACCCGGCGGTCAGTTTTCAAACCCATTCACTTGTCCGTGTGTGTTTTCTGCCTGTCCACGGTGAAACCATTTTTTTTTAAGCCGGACACAAAGTTCACCAAAGGGAAGGAGTGATCCTGGCTGTGTGCCCAAACAGCTGTTTATACCCGCAATTGACATTAAGTACATTATCCTGGGAATGACAGTGTCATAAATATGCGCATAAACTTCTGTTTGGGCACACAGCAGAGACACAGAAGGAGTGATGTGCGGCTTTTGGGGTGCAGATTTATCTAGGGGCATGGGGAGCATTAGTTCTCCCAGCCCGTGGATGGTGAAAAGTGAATATTAGGGTTGAGCGATCGTATTCGTAAAAAATCGGATTCCGATCGGCGATCGAGAAAATTTCACGATTGCGATCGGAATTCCGAACACGATCTTTTTAGGTGGGATCAAGATCGGTAGTATTTCCCACAATGCCTTCATACTGAGTATATAGTGTATACTCAGTGTGAAGGCTCCGCTGCAGTTCCATAGGAATGAATGGAAGCAACCGGCACACAGCCTTAACCCCCTGCACGCCGGCTGCCTCCATTCATTGGAATGGGAGGCTAAACTAACATCTCTAGCAGCTACTTACCTCTAGAGATGGCTGCTCCGGTGCCCTCCTTCTTCTTGCCTCGCTGCCCCGCCTCCCAGGTTAGTGTTTAAAGTGCTAGGTAGGCGGGGCTTGTGGCTTAGGAGATTGTGGGCGGGTACAGGGCGGGGAGACATGACGTCTCCCCTCCCAGTACCCGCCCACACTCTCCTAACCTGCCCACACTCTCCTAACCTGGCAGGGAGGGGGCAGGGAGCAGCGTGGAGCGGCAGCAAAGCAAAGAAGAAAGAAGGACCGGGCACCGGACCAGCCATCTCTGGAGGTAAGTGGACACCAGGGGGGACTAAGTAGCCAGAGGATTAAAAAAAAATCCTCTGGCTATTTAGTGATTCACTACACAGCATGGATTCTAACAATTGTTAGATTCCATGCTGTATAGTGAATAGGATTGCTTTTAAAATCCGATCTCCGATTAATTAAAAAATCCCATTGACTTGCATTGGGATCGGAATTGGGATCGAGATCGGGTTCGAATGAAAAATGATCGGAAATCGGATTTTAAAATCGATCCTGAAAAGTCAAGATCGGCTCAACCCTAGTGAATATGTAAGCTGCGTGGGGTACATTGGGTACACCAAATTCTCTATGATTTTCGCATTGCTTATATATTCCTGCCGCAGCCAGTTCCCAATGCCCTGATGGTGGGCACCGGTACTTTCAATGTTAATGCCCACCAGCAGGGCATCGGGAACTGTGTTTTTTACCGTACCATCTTTATTATTTTGAACTTAACTCTCTCTCTCAATGTGTTTCTACCACAATAGGGAGTGCGTTTGGGGTTAGACAAATATGATTTACATTACTGACTCAACTGCACAATTCCACTACCCTTTATGTTGAGCCATAAAGGATAGGTAAGCAGTTAGCGTTATGTCTATGTTTACCGCTAATTCTTGTATTATGCGGCATTTTTTCAACCACCAACCCTGTGTAACAGTGGACAAGACTTATTGAAAAATGTGTCTTGTGCTACTTTATCTGTTTGAGTACCATAAATATATAGGGTGTGTCCCATGTATCACGGTCATATGTCTAGTTTTTAACTACTTTGATAAAAGTTGAGTTTTATTATTATTATCCCTATCACCCTGGCCATTTTTCTTTTTCTTAATGTTGCACATTTTTTGACCTTATAGTAAATTTGAATTCACTTACAATATTGTTGCGGTCTTTACTCCAGCTTTTGGGCAATTATATTCCATGGAGCTCTAAATTTCGCTTCAATAGAGCCCTGAATTACTTTTGAAAAATTATGAGGGAGTGTCTGTAAAATAGTATTTCATTTTTTTTTAGTTATTTTCCACCCTTTGATATAAAGTGCATCCCCGATCTATGCAAATCACAAATAGTGCATAGGAGCCCCTCTGTCAAATTCCAAAATCAATCCAGACCACTTTTCAGATCTCTGACATAAATAGACCCCAGACTGTCTAAATAAATACAGATACATTGAAGATTTACAAACTCGATACCAGGCCAAAAAACTCCATATGAGGCTTCTTAAAAAGAGGTCCCAAATAAAAACCCCTAAAACATACAGACCCTAAACCAGAACCTCTAAATACATCTATGTCTATGTATTGACGCATGACGTGGCTGGTAGTCTCAACATTTGTATAAACAGAATGTGATTTGAAGGTTATTGCAGCTGCTCTCTAGAGTCATGAAAGGGTTTCGCTTTGTGCCATTCTACCCACCTGTTTGTGGCTATGTAGGAGAAATGTTACTCAACAGGTGGTTAGTGACATCCATTGTGTCTAACATTTTTTTTTCCTGTTATTCTCCCAAGAGATAAGATAATTCTAAACGGCAGAAGGTTTGTGTTGTACTGGTGACTTTTAGTTGTTGGTAATGCTGGCAATGTACAGTTTTGCTATATAATGTACCCAGCACATAATTATCTTTAAACATAACATCAGTTTATAGCTTTATGTAGATAATTACATACATTAAGAAAATCAGCTCAACACTTGTATCTTTTATTTTCATTCCTGTAGGCGACAGGTAAGTGGTGGACAGCAGACCAGGTTATGCTTGTTCAGAACATTTTCCATGTAAAAAAAAAAAATAGAAACATTGTCCCAACTCTCTTGTCATAAACTTATCAACATTTTATTAGTGAACCTTGGAAAACATCACAGAGGTCAGTAAGTCCAGTTGCAAGTAGTGCTTATGTATTTCAAGCAGTAACTGTCCGTTCAGTCGTAGCCAAGACGAACATGTGAGCGTTATCCCAAACTGAACCTCATGATGTCTGTGATGCTTTAAATGGAGCTCTAATAAAATGGCTATTTTTATATGACAACAGACTGCCAGTACAACTTAACTATATTTTAACTTTGTAAACATTGTTACTGCTTATCTTTAACTTATATTGAACTAACCTCTGCACGCGACTTTGTCTGCATGTTGTTGGTGTCGATGATCCGCCTATATTCAGCAAACTGCTGCCGTCGATGGTTTGCATGTTCTGCCGTTTTGGCAGCTGTCAAGCTGTCCTGCTTCTGAACTTGTTCCTCATGCCGTGCCTGTGTTTGTTCTGACATCTCAGCAGCTCGCTGGGACACCATATAATGAGCGTGTTGTTGGCGTTGATGATCCGCCTGGTCTGGCATTTCGGCAGCTGTCAAGCTGGCCTGCTGCTGATCTCGTTCCTTGCACTGTGCCCGTGATTGTTCCGGCATCTCAGCAGCTCACTGGGAAGCCATATAATGAGCGTGTTGTTGGTGTTGAGGATCCGCATGGTCTGGCGTTTCAGCAACTCTCAAGCTGGCCTGCCGCTGAACTTGTTTTTTCGCGCCATGCCTTTGATTGTTCTGGCATCTCAGCAGCTTGCTAAGACACCATATAATGAGTATGTTGTTGGCGTTGATGATCTCCCTCAGCTGTGCAAGAGGAGAACTGTTGGTTTCTGGCTACATTCATAGCTCTCGTTGTTTTAGAATTTTGTGACAAATTAGATTTTCTTTTTCCTGGCATATTTAAATGTGCAAACTGCCAATTTGGATTAAAGGTGTTTTCCCATCCAGTGTGTCAGCGTGTTGCCTGGAGCAGATCAGATAATATTCAAATGCATGTACAGAATGGACTGAGGGTTAGCTGCGTGTTTACATGGAGAGATAACAGATTTGGCTTTATCAGCCTGCGCCAAGAGCAGTTTAATATAGTATGTGAACATAAATTCATAACAGTCGTGAAGCCATGTCATTTATGTTTTAATTGAGGTTACAAACAATCTATGTGCCAAATTTCATCCAAATCTATTAATCTGTTTTTGCGTGATTGAGGAACAAACATTCAAACATCCAAACCTACAAACTTTCACATTTATAATATTGGTAAGATAAGATAAGATTACAGCCAGTATTAGGCTCTATTTACACTGGGTTTGGGCACTATGTACAGCATATTATATATGTGTCGTACATTTAGCAGGTTTACGTACACCTTGATATTTTTTATAGTGCTGATAAGTGTAGGCTGCTATGCTGTCCACAATATTGGGAAACTATGAGGATGAATTATAAGGCTAAGGACCTGCAGCGCTCTTAAGAGAAAGTTCACAGAGTTTTCCTCTGCGGACTTTCTCTTAACATTATATCTACGGGAAAGCTGCCGGCGCTGCGATCTTTTCGCAAAGTGGGGATGGGATTCGCATGAATCCCATCCTCTTTGCCTGCACTGTACAACGCCACGATTTTTCCTGCAGCGTCTTCGCTGCGGGCAAATCCTGGCATTTCCAGTCCATGGGGCCCCGGCCTTACTATAAGTAATATGTGACTGATGTGACTGGTATTGGCAAAATGTAATACCCAGGAAAGAATAGGATAGTTCCATGTTGTTAAGTCTTTAAGTAACGTTGGAATTCTGGAGACATAGTTCCATTTAAGTCACAAAACAAGAAAAGACATTCAGCGGCACTACTATATGAGGACCAGTTATCTCTTTTATCATCCAGTCTTAGCATACAGCAATGTGTAGTGTGAGATAAAAACACTGCTCAGTCCATTAATAGCTATTTTTAATTAATTTTAACTATGGTATCCAAGTAGTGGTGCTCACTGAATAAATAGTAAAATGAATGTCCAAAACAATAGAAAAAAAGCAGGGCACTCACCAGAGCAGTTAAAAAAAAAAAAAAAAACGACAATCCTTTATTACATATTCTTTAAAAATCTTACAGACTCCCTGACCTCCAATAATATCCATCAAGGCATCTTTAAAAATCTTCAGTACGTCAGTGGAGAGATTGCAGCAGATCAAATATCGTCCGTTTCATGCACTCAGCATTTCATCAGGCTTGTTATATGGTCATTATAAAATGTACATAAGGCCTGTTGGAAAGTTCCCTGTAATACCCATAATCCGGGAGACATGAGCAAGGAAACCCAACGATAGGCCATCAGAAGACTTTTTGATTTCGAAGTCCAATTTAAGGAGCCCATATTCTAGGTCCATCTGCAGTTTAGTTTCTTCCCTCTTTAGTCAAGCCGTTTCCGCTATAATGGTAATTTTGTGGGCAGCCCACTTAATAGCTGGATTAGTATCCATGGCTTTGCTGAGAATGCATTGTTAGTGTATTAGAAAATCATTGTTTGATACACGATCTGGAGCAATCAGCCAGAAGGAAAAAACATAGGGCCTGTGGCATAGCACAGAAACATCACTGTAGCAGGAATCACAAAGTTTGCTTGCCTGGCAACTAACCTGGTGGCTTGAAGTACACACAGAGAACACACTGGAAGATGAGTAACCAGAGGTGTAGCTAGTGGGAGAGGGACAGTTTGGGGGCCCATGCGGGGCTGACACAAACAGCAGCAACAATTTCAACTGTATCAGGGTTTGCAAGGCATTGTAATCTGCGGAAAGACTGGAAATGTGAAGTATCACATAGGTAGTTAGGGACAGTAACATCTCTGCCTGGCCAAGGATAGTGTAATTATCTTTCTCTTTGTAGTTTCCTTAATAATCCGAGACCATAAGTAAACAGTCAGGGAGTCTCCATTGTCATTCTCTTCATTATGACTTATTGTACAGGAGCCTGTCTAGTCATCAGCAGTAGTAAGTGATAGTAGTTTATGTCCTTTCTGTAGAAAGCCCCTTTGGAACAGTGCTTAGAATTTCAGATAGAAAGCAATAACTAAATAGGATAATATTGGCTTCATTTTACATCTATTGAGGGAATAGCGTGCTGCTACATTTTTAAGGAGTTAGTAGCATTTAGACAGTTCTCAGGATTAATTTGTTTAAACTCATGAAAAAAAAAAGTATTTAATGTTTGAGCCTGTTTCAGATTTCTGCACAGTAACATTTTTTGTTTCGGTTTTGCCTGTTTGCAATTCTGCAGCCTTAACGTTCAATGTTTTTATATTGATTTAGCAGTATGAGGCAGTTCCATGCAGCAAATTGTTTTTTTTGTAAATTACATGTGGGTACATTTAAATGAATGTGTTTATTATAACTTTTTTTTGCAACACGGAGCTATATAAAATTAAACCTACGCATGCTGTATTCTATAGTACCGTAAAAATGGAAAGCTGTAGTATAATGTCCCTAATGATCACTGTAGAAAGATATATTGGTAGTAACTTGTCATTATATTTGCATAGCAGTTGTTTGCCCTAAGGTTTACATGCACCCTATCTGTGTGGAGCAAGGTTCCATACATTCACAAGCACTGGTGTTTTGGAAGTAAAGACAAGCATAATAAATGTATTCAGTGGAGAAGTTGTACCCATGTCATCCAAAGTGGGAGTCAGCTGTAACATGTAAGTTATGTTCATAGAGAATTAATGTTGTACATTCAAGCAATAAAAAATATTTCCTGATACATCACAGGTCCAACATTAAAGAGGCTGCCCCACCTATCTCCTAAATGTAATATAAGCAGCATATTTACATATGTCTAATAAAGATGGAGTAGTGTGTTAAAACTGTGTGTGAATTCATCCCTGGCTTTCCAAGACCTCAGAATTGCTATGTAGCCAGGTGGTAGGCTCGAGTCAAGTTTGGCTTCAGTATCTAAGCCTTCGAGTTATGCTGGCAATTCATCTGAAATCTGAGCATGCCAGTGACCAAATCTGTAGATCCCCAAACAGCTGCATGGGCTTTGACATGTAATGCCAGACAACAGTCAGCTTCAGGCCTTACAATTTTATCTCCACTGACTGAAAGGAGAAAGTGAAGCTTCAATGTGGAGGAATGAAAAGGTCAAAACCATAAATGTTCACTAGTACAAGAGCTGAACAGTAAACAAAGTGTAATCTTCTATCACTAGTAAACCTAACTAATCTTCTGAAATAACCTTGCCCTGCATTGTTTTCCTATACACAATTGGAAAGCTATTTCAATACAATTCATACAGTTTGACGCAGTGGCGTAACTAGGAGTGGCGGGGCCCCGTGGTGAACTTTTGACATGGGGCCCCCCTCCCCGACCGACACCGACGACTACGACCGACCCCCTCCTACGCATTCCTGCGCGCTCTATTATGCCCCATAATGGCCCCTGCACACAGTATTATACCCCATAGTGGCCCCTGCACACAGTATTATCCCTCATAGTGGCCCCTCCACACAGTATTATCCCCCATAGTGGCCCCTCCACACAGTATTATCCCTCATAGTGGCCCCTACACACAGTATTATGTCCCATAGTGGCCCCTACACACAGTTTTATTCCCCATAGTGGACCCTGCACACAGTATTGTAACCCATAGTGGCCCCTGCACACAGAATTATGTCCCACTGTGGACACCCATAAACAATTATTATACTCTGGGGTCTTTTCAGACCCCAGAGTATAATAATCGGAGACCCAGGGGGAGAAAAACATAAAAAAAACTGTTACTCACCTATCTCCCGGCTCCTACGCTGTAGGCCTCCAAAGTAGTCTATCGTCAATGATGACAGACGTCACATGACCCGAGATGCAGGCCGGGGTCATGAGACGTCAGACAACTAGGCCGAAGCCTGCCCGGATCGTGGAGAGGTAAGTAACAGTGTTTTTTATGTTTCTTACCTCTCCCGGGCCGCAGATCATTATACTTGGGGGTCCGAAAAGAATCCCGAGTATAATGATAGCAACGGTAGCGGCTGTCACCGGGCCCCTAATGTCCCGGGCCCTGTGGCAGCTGCCTCTGCTGCTACGGCGGTAGTTACGCCACTGGTTTGATGCTAGCTTTCATAGTAGAACCATGGTGCTAGCGGTTCGTGGAAAGCCGAAGTGCTAATACATCAGTTATACACGGACACTGGCGGACTTCATGCACTATAATGGAGTATGCCAGGTGTTCGCTGTTTTCTTGCAGGTCCTTTCTCTCCACCAATTTTAAGCAGAATCTGCAGTCGAGTCTCCTACAGAGATGTGAACTTAGCCTTAGCTGTCTGCTGAAAAATTGTTAGCACAACTCTCCTGTCTGGCCCCGCCATACACATGCACACTCAGCTCAGACAAGCATATGTTCTGGACATGGGAAAGAGGAGAAAGCCACTGATAGATGCCTCTGACACCAGCTTATCTCCATGAAAACAAAAAGATCAGGCAGTGGAATTGCAAACATTATCTCTCCAGAATCTGCTGTTAAGGAGGAGTTATATATGTTAGACTGTTAAACAGTCCTGCTACCCTGAGGCTGAGTTCACACGGGGTATTTTGGTGAATACGGACTCAAAATCCTGACCAAAAAGACGGCTCCCATTGAAATTAATGGAAAAAGAAGGGACATGTTCATTCTTCAGGCGGATACGTCTGAAGACACTCCCTCCTCCAGACTAGGCCCATTCATTGGGCCTAATCCGGAGTGGAGTGCATGACTGGATGCTGGTGCACTGCACTGGCATCCAGTCACGGCTGCCCATTTTTTGGTCCGGAAACTGAGGCGGCCTCCGCCTCAAGAACAATTTGTGAACATAAGGACTACCATTCCTCTTGCATATTAGCCTTAAAATGTGTCGTGATGTCTTCTACACTAGCACCTCTTAAACATATCTTGAGTTTTCCGTTCTGAACATCGCACGTGGTGAAAGCCTTCACACAACCTGGATGATGCTGGAATGAAAGGGATAGACTGGTGAAACCGGATGTGGACACTAATAATGGGTCATTCCTGGTTGCAAGCAGTATTTGTCTCTTTCAGACACCCTACTTGCTCTATAGCAGTATGTGGAGCAAGGGTTCATACTCTGCCATTTTGTACGGTTTTGTATGTCCTTTTCAGATCCTGACTTGGAAAAGTGTTTTGTTTTACAGATTGCCTAAAGGTTGCCCATTGTGACTTTCATAAGTTATGGTTTTTATATGGTTATAATGGACAGTGACTGATAGCCATAAGTTACTGTCCGTTATTTGGTGTCCGTTTTTTTCTGCACATGCTCAGAAAGCAGAAACAAAACAAAAGAATCGGGCAGTATAAAAAACCACTAACAGACACTGACAGATGCTATCTGATACTAACTGATGCTATTGTGTCCATTTTAAAAAAAAAAATTTATCCTTTAAATGGATCAGTTAAAAAAAACGGACACATTAACATCAGTTAGTGTCCACTAATGTATGTTATGCAGGGGTGAACCTGCCTTTTTCGCCGCCTGAGGCGGACGACGGATAGCCCCCCCCCCAGGAGGGGGCGGAGCGGAGGGGATGGGGCAGAGCGAAGGGGGCGGGGCGGAGTGGCGTTAGCAGGCAGAGAGCAGGCACAGAGAGGACTGCTCCAGCGGCCTCCCCAATCCACCGCTCGGTGACGCTAAGCCAGTCCAGGACAGCTTGTCCTGGACTGGCTTAGGTAAGCAAAAATGTCGCCCTCCCCGGGGCCCTGGCGCTTCTGGTGGCCTCATGGGAGGTGCGGCGCTGATGTTATGATAGGTGTTTTTTTTTTTTTAACGGACACCTTCATAACGAAATTCAACGGTAGTGTGAACCCTGCATTAGCCAACATACATCTAAAGTGGATGGCCACTTTGGCCCAGATATTTTGTGGACTATTTGGCTTCCTTCTTCTTCTTCCGCTCCCTCACCTGTATTTACACCTAAACATGACCCCCTTCTAGATGGGATCATTACCACTTGGAGGAAAGTTCGCGATCACCTGTCTCCACATGTATCTCAACTCCTTCCTGCCTCCCTCATTCCCTTTACATTGCCTGGTTTGCCGTTGCAATAAAGTATTGATTTGGATATCTGGGACAAATTCAACAATCTTCGAGTTTCTGGCTTGTTTTTGGATGGCAAACCTCTCCCTCTCACGGACCTTCAAGCCTTAATACCTGACACACCTCTGAACTTTCTGCACCACGCCAGAATACGGTCATCTCTCCTCTGTCTTCTTAAGATATACTCCCCCTGTAGGAAATTTACGCCTTTTAAACTTTCTCTTAAAAAACCAGACGTTGTACCTATTTCCATTTCTATTTGTCGAAAATTTCTTCAAACTGAGGAAGTGACAGAGAAACCACCCTATTTGGCAGCATGGGAGGCTGAATTGAACCATTCTTTCGACGATTCTGAAATTGCCTCTATCCTTTCCAACTCCCATGGCTTCTCTACATGTGTCAGATTCCAAGAAATGCACTACAAGCTACTGGCAAGATGGCATAGAACGCCTGTATGGCTACACAGACATAAGCTTACTGACTCAGACTTATGCTGGCGCTGTAAAGCGCTTCCCGGCTCTCATTTGCATGTACGGTGGTCATGTGAAAAGATATGACCGTTCTGGGAACAAGTCGAATCACATATCTCACTTATCGTTGGACATTGCCCCCCTTTGACTCCGGAACTGGTGCTTCTATCTCTACCGCAGAATGAGTTTTGTCCTTCCTCAAAAGACTTACCAACTATTCTCTTGGAAGCAGCAAAAATCCTTATTCCTCTCTTCTGGTTACAACAACACCCGCCCTCGATCAAACTCTGGTTGGAGAAAGTGTTTCAACTCTCTAAATTCGAGGAAATTGTGAGTTGGACCAACAGAACCCATGATCACTACCTCAAATTGTGGTCTCCATGGCTTTCCTTTGTTGATAGTCGTCACTATCTAAGACAACTGATACTGGCTGATTGACCTTTCTCATCTCCGTCTTCTCACTTTCTTTCATATTTCTGCTCTCCCCCTTATGTGCTTCACTCCTCTCCCCCCCTCTCTCCCACTTCCACCCAGATTACTTGGAAGCTACTGTTCTCATACTTTCAATGTGTTATCTTACACTATTACACTATTACCTTATTGCCTTTTTGTGTTTATTAGTCTCTCAATTTTGTTCTTTGTTTATCATATGTCTCGACCACATTATTCTACGATTTTGTAATTTTGTATTATTTCTACTTTGATATTGATTTTTTTTTAATGGAAAATTGTAAAAACCTTGCTCAAAATAAAGTATATAAAGTGGATGGCCAACTTGGGAAGACTTGCATTGGTGTTACAAGGTTAAATGGGAAGCTACATAACTCTCTGGTGTCTATTTAGCCATATTTTCTATTGTTTGTAAATCAGTGGTTCTTAACCTTGTTTGAGGTACCAATCCCACCAGTTTCATATGCACATTCACCGAGCCCTTCTTTAGTGATAAATCAAATATGATTTTTTTTTTCAAAATTCAAGACATAGGTATATGTTTTTTTTACTGGTACACAAAATTAACTGTGCATAGAGCCTAGGGTTCGATCGAACCCCAGTTAAGAGCCACTGGAGTAAATGTTGACTCGCCAGATACAGTAATGATAGACCCCTGAACTTCTTAGTCCATTCAATAGCATAACTTTACAGAATTTCAATAGTGACACTGAGTTCCCTGAGCTGCCAAAGATGCTTCTATATTTTTCTTGACCTAAACCCTTCTATCCCTGTAACAGTGGATGATGTGAGGAGGAAGTATGAACCTCTGTTGTATGGGGTATTGGGCCATGTAATGGTATGTGAGATTAGTAGTGTGTTCTGTTGGATTAGAAGCACAATCCTCACTAGGTATAACTGGCAGCAGCTGCATGTCTCTTCCCTTCATATTACGCTTTTTATCGACAAATTAAGGGTCCATTCACACGGAGTAAAAGCGCGCTCATTTTTGCATAATACAGATGTAAAGAATACATGCTTAAAAATATGACTCCCATTGACATCAAGGACATTCTTTACACGTGTATTATGCAAAAATGAGCGCACGTTTACTCCACGTGAATGGACACTAAAAAAAAGAATTCTTACAATAATAGAAGTCTTAATAGTTTATTTTGCCAATTAACACAATTAAGTAATTAACAAATTAGAAATTTAAATGAAATCAATATTTCATGTAACCACCCATTTCTTCTAAACATCAATTCTTCTTAGGATAAGTATTCCATATTAGATTTGCGAGGGTCAAACAGCAGAGACCTCTGCTGATCTGCTGTCCCGAATGAAAGCAGAAAGTCCTTTGAGAAAACCTCTGTCTATGAAAAAGCTGCGGTGGCAACACAGCGATTTTTGCGGCATGCCGGTACGTGGGGATACAGGAAAAAAATCACTGAGGAAAAAAGCAGTAGTAACGCATTTTACACCTATACGGTAAACACCAGCATTTCCATAGGTATACTTGACATGCTGCAGTTTTCAAAATGTGAGTATGAGCTTTTTTGAAAATGAAGTTTTTCTTCTGCAGATTTTTTTCTGCAATGTGTAGATGGAATTACCCAGAATCCCATCCACTTTGCAGGTACTATAACACGCATTTTTTGCCGCTGCAAAATGACTTTGCACATTATTAAGCAGCCACAGGTTTCAAGCAATATGGGAAAGAGAAAGGATCTCTCTGCTATCAAAAGACATCAAATAGTACAATGCCTGGGCAAGGTATGAAAACACTAGATATTTCCAAAAACTCAAGCGTGATCATCGTACTGTGAAGAGGTTTGTGTCTAATTCAGAGCACAGATGAGTTTGTGCAGATAAAGACACAATAAGGAAGGTTTCTGCCAGACAAACTCATTGAATGAAGAGAGCAGCTGCTAAAATACTATTACAAAGCAACAAAGAAAACATACATGAAGACTAATTTTGAAACAGTCTTGCTTACTGATGATTGCCGTGCAACCCTGGATGGTTCAGATTAGTGGATGATGATGAACTCTACACCTTATTCCAAACAAGGCTGAGACAGCAGTAAGGAGGTGACAGATTCATGTTTTGCGCCGACATTTAAAAAAAAATAAAATCCTTTATACTTATCCAGAGAGAAGTTTGGTAAGTCTAATTGAATTCATCTCTGGCATTTCCAGTACCAGCGCAATTCTTCAGTGAAGCCCAGGATGTGCAACCAGGGCTTAACTTCGCAAGTGCCCGAGGTATGATGAAGGCGTACTGATGCTGATGTATACTCCTCTGGCTTCAGTGTTAAATTGTGCCAGAATGGGATGTAGAACCATAGGGTGAGTCTTAAGATTTTTTATTTTTATTGCAGGCACTGATGGCTTTACAACAGGGTGATTTGGGAATGTAAACCCTTAGTTTATAAGGATTTGTGGTTGGTTTATTGTCCCTAATCACACTTGCAGGATCCCATTGAGGGTAAGTTCACACTGGGTTTTTTGGATCGGAACCTGAGGTGGAGGCCGTCTCAGGTTCCGATCCAAAAACCGGGTAGCCACGACTGAAAGCCGGTGCACTGCATTGGCATCCAGCCGCGCACTCTGCTCTGGATTAGGACCAATGAAAGGGCCTAGTCTGGAGGAGGGAGTGTCTTCAGGCTGAATCACGAGGCGACTCGGCCTGAAGAATGAACATCTCACTTCTTTTTTTCCGAGGGCCGGAAGAAATGGCTCCCGGAAAAAAAGACCTGAATTTGTCTATGGATTGTAATACTAATAAACTCCTATCATTTGCTTCATTACCCTCGAGGGCCAGAAGTTTGTTTGCCTTGCTCAATCTATGTCCTGTATCTTTTTACAGCATACACAGCATACTCTTTGAGTTTAGAATTACCAGCTATGATGTGATATGTGTATGTAATGAGTGGCTTATTTTTGTATTGATACCCATGTTTACTGTGTAATGTTATATACCCAGGTAAAATTTATTATGCAACCCATTTATTGTGCAACCCATTTCACACTACTGAGCCTCATCGGACACCATGACAGAACCCGAATGGACTTGACTGTAAGTCAACAATCTCATTGATAAGTATACGAAATATAAAGAAGAAAAACAGGGATGGCACTACCTTTTCCTCACATGAATTCACCAATCATCTCTTCTTCTGTATAACCATATATCCCACAATAGGATGACAATACGTGATAATTGTGGTGCTGAACTCCAACAAGTAATATTGTAAGGAATGAAGCCAGAAGAAGAACAAAAAACAGAGGGCACTGACCACATAGCTGGACACCTTTTGCTTAAAAATTCAGTCCTTTATTGTGACATGTTAAAAGCAGCTCCTGGGAGGGAGTAGAGTCCACATCGGCATCGAGGCAACAGCCGCTTCACGCTACTACTAGCGCTTTCTCAAGCCTAAACATGCATACACGATATAGTATTAGCGTGAAGCGGCTGTTGCCTCGATGCCGATGTGTAATCTACTCCTCCCAGGAGCTGCTTTTAACATATCACAATAAAGGACTGAATTTGTGAGCAAAAGGTGTCCAGCTATGTGGTCAGTACCCTCTGTTTTTTGTTCTCCTTCTGGCTACATTCATTGATAAGATTACTTTATACATATTACAGGAGATTGCAGCAATCTCCAGTGGAATATAAACACCAATCCTTTAGTTCATGAAACGCAGCATTGCAAATACTCTCATCAACTAAATGTGCTTCATGGTTCTTAGGTAATGTTGGTATTAATACTTTCACTGCACTAGACCAGAGGGGGTGTTGACATTAACCCCTCCATTTCTCTAGCCCCCCAGAGGTGTTTCAGCCCATATAATGTGTAGGATTGCATATTTGGCTGTTCAATATTTAGGTGTTCCAGTTCACCCAGCCCAGGCTTTGTTGAGTCTACTGTTGGGCCTTTCAATGGGGGACAATGCAGATGAATGTGGACAGTGACACAATGTATGACCTTTCCTTTAGGCTAGGTGCACAGCTTCAATGTATGAAGGGATATGTGGACATAGCAGAAAATAGAACATAACCTATATTTTGATAGTCAACGACTACGTATTGTCAAAGTTATGGTCATAAGAATAGTCCCCTTTCACTAACAGCGAAATTAATGCTGTTGTGTCATGTCTGTTAGAAAAACAAAAAACAAATGTCATCTTGCCTTGGAAGAAATAATGCAACAAAACTACAAAGTTTTTAGATGGAGGCTTTAAATGAAACATTTTCAACAGGAGAAAATGTTAGGTACTTTTCATTATGTGTCCATAAAATGAAAACAATGGAAAAAAGAATTTGTCTTTTCTATTAATTTAGAATTTACATAATTTCCTTTAACACCCACTGATAATCTGCTTCATATTTGTCACTAGAAAGGGACACTTGTGTCAACCAGGCACACTAGTATCTGCCATAATGTCTACAATAAGGGACAACTTCATAGTGTGAACATCATGTGGGTGAATAGATTGACAATAAAAGAAGAAGTGCCTTTTCTGTGCAGTAAACATACCTGTTACTGCTATCAGTTCAAATGATACAACTATGGCCCCATCTTGTGGTCATTGTAGTTATTACAAGTTTGTCTCTTTATTCAGTTTTTGTGGAGTTTTACATTTTAAATTATTTTTCCTGGTGCTTTTTAGCATCAAAATGCAACAGACAAAAACGGAAAAATATTAACTTCTATTCACACAATATTTTTTTTTGCATTACATTTACCACTACAACACATTAACTGCTACATCTGTGTTTTGTGTTGCTATGTTTTTTTTAATGTGGTTTCGGTGGTGTGTAACATAGTGACCAAGTAAGTAGAAAAAAATGCCAAGAAATAGGTGTCTGACTTTGAGGATTATAAGGCTGAGTTCAGATGTCTCATTTATCCTCAACTGTTATGTGAATGCGGTACCATATAAAGTTTGCGATAGAAAATTTGATAAAAAGCACAAAAATCACATCAAAAACAGCTTGTGCAGACCAATCCCTAGGAGCTGCTTTCCAGACATGACATATGTTGCAAAGGGCCTTATATTTCTTCTACTTCATAGTACTTTACCTTGGAAAAAAGGACACATAAAAATAAATGTATAGCAGCAAATATTTTTTTTTCAATTAAAGTCAGCAAAAAAGAGGGAGTGTGTTTATTCGTGACCCTCATAGTAAATTCTTACCTCCTTTCCTTATTGTTCCTTATTGTTACTGTTAGGCTCTATTCAGATCACATACTTTTTCAGATCTGTTTTAGGGGGCGTTCACACTACCGTCAGTGTCCAACAGGTAGTGTCCACTCCTAGTGTCCTCTGGCACAGACATTAGGAGCGGACACTAGCTGTGTCCGTGACACTTTTCATTCATTTAAATGGCAATCGGGTGCATTCTTTTGCACTCCATTCCTGTCCTTAACTGTCCATTTGTAAAGATGTCCGACTTTTCAAGTGGACAGAAAAAACCTACATGTCGGGTTTTGCTGTCCGCTTGAAAAGTCGGACATCTTTACAAGCGGACAGTGAAGGAAGGGCACGGAGTGCAAAAGAACGCACCCGATCGCCATTTAAATGAATGAAAAGTGTCACAGACACAGCTAGTGTCCGCTCCTAATGTCTGTGCGAGATTTCGAACGGACACTAGGAGCGGACACTACCTGTCGGACGATGACGGTAGTGTGAACGCTCCCTTACAGATGCAAAAAACGGACACAAAGGGCCATCCTTTTACACAGAGATTATCATTTAAAAAAATGGTTTTGTTTCTGTCCGTTTTTGTGACTCGACACAAATATTTAAAATGCCACACTTTTGTGTCCGTCAAAAACCGGACAGAAACTAATCCATTTGTATCCGTTTTCTATTTTTGCATCCTTTAGGCTGGGGAAACACGTGGCATATACACCACGGTTTGACTGATAACCAGAAACGCTTTGGAAAAAATGCAGCATTTTACAGTCACTGTGTTGTGGATTGGATTCTATACAGACACGCTGCGATTTCCAAAACCATTGCTTTATATAATTGAATTATACCTATGGAAATGCCGGTGGTTTCCCTATAGGTATAATTGAAGCAAAAATTCATAGACTCTGGCGTTTACCGTTTAGGTGTAATAGGGGCAGAAAGTCCAGAGGAGACTTTCTGAGAAAAATACTTCAGAAAAAAACGCAATGCTTTTTTCTGAAACATTTTTTTTCCTGCATCCCCACGTAACGGCCTGCCACAGTGCGTTTTTGATGAGGAATGCAACGTGAGGTCTTAGCCTTAAAGGGATCCGCTAAATAGGTGTATAATGTGTCTAAATGGAGCCTTCATCTAGCTATACACAGGAGACAAAAGTTGGCCGAAATAGGCAATTTTGGACATTTTTTTTTATTATAATTTAACCCTTTAAGAATGTAGTTTGGGCAATAAGGCTCAGTGACTTTTTCATATTTTCCATTTTCACTTTCCAAAATTCATAACTTTTCATTTTTTCTGCCGATGTAGCCATATGAGGGATTATTGTTTGTGCAAGATGTACTTCTAGTTGGCACCATATAATGTTTTAATGCAAATCATTATGATTATAGTGATATCACATATTATGTTTTACTGCTTTTACAAAATAAAGTGCCATTTTTCTAAAGTAAATGATTTCCTGAGGGGAAAAGTATTATATTTTTTTTAGTTTTTTGTTAGTTGAGCTATTTGAGAGCTCTCTTTCTGGGCAAGGCTATAGTTATTATTTGTACTATTTTTTGACATGTACAATTTTTTATTGCAATATTTGGAGAATGCAAATTGAATATTGCAGTAGTTTTTTATGATGTTCACCGTACAAGATACGTAACATTATTTTTAGATAATGCGGACTTATGCACATGAGCTCAGGCCTAATGAGTAGTGTTGAGTGAATAGTAGATATGAATACCTCGCTCCCATAGGAATGCGTGTTAGCAGCCGGCAAATCTTCACAGCGCTTAACCCCTCGGCCGCTTCCACGCATTTCTATGGGAGCGAGGTATTTGACGAATACTATTCACTCAACGCTACTAATGAGTTTAAATTTTTTTTTGTATACCGTATATACTCGTGTATAAGATGAGTTTTTCAGCACAGTTTTTGTGCTGAAAAATCCCCCCTCGGCTTATACTCGAGTCAAGCAAAAAAAAAAAAAAAAATTTTTTTTTTTTGGAGGGCGGGGGGTCTATGACCAGCCACAATAGTAATGTATAGAAGCTCCCATAAAATAGTGAAAAAAAAGAAGCTTTAAAAAAATATAATGAAAAAAATTAAATAAATAGAAGTTCTAAATGCCTCCTTTCCCTAGAATACATATAAAAGTAGAAAATGACTGTGAAACACAAACACATTAGGTTTCCCTGTGTCTGAAAGTGCTTGGTCTACTGAATATAGGGGATCTGCAGTGCTCCTGTTCCGTCGGGAAGGGGTTAATAGGAGCACTGCAGATCCCCTATATTCAGCCAGGCTGAATTCCAAGTGGGGGAAAGAAATCCCAGTCCTGAAGCTCAGGGAAGGGGCAGACAGACAACCAAAACACCCCCTCCCCTTCCCCAGCAACTACTGCACCCAAAAACTCCGACCATTTTAATTTTTGAAATTTTCCAGTAGCTGCTGCATTTCCCCCCTAGGCTTATACTCGAGTCAATAAGTTTTCCCAGTTTTTTGTGGTAAAATTAGGGGCCCTCGCCTATTATTCAGGTCGGCTTATACTCGAGTATATATGGTACATTATTTATTTGGAAATGGGAAAGGGTATTTTCAAAATTTTTTGTATTTATTTTTTTACACTTTTTCAAAACATTTTTGTCTTTACTTTTTCCAGTGTCCCACAAGGGGACTGTAACATAGGATCACTTGATCCCTTGTGCAATGTATTGTAATACTTCTAAAATGGAACAGCAGCCAGTAACCCATTAATTAGCGTCCTGGCTGCCATGGAAACCTCTCAAACTCAAAGGGATGATAGAAGGACCAAGAGCACCCCTTAACCATTCAGATACTGTGATTGTTATTGATCAAGGTATCTGAGGGTTAACCTGAGTCAGAACATTTTCCAACCTACAGCTAGTACCAGGCCCCGCTAAATAAATCAGCAATCAGATCTCAGCCCTTAAGTTAATGGACCCAGTGGTTCACTCAGTATCCAGAATCATTACAGCAGGAGCAGAAAACATATCTAAGGTTATGGTTCCATGTAACAAACCGCAGCCGAAGAGCACTGCAGAAAAAACTGAGGCAGAAACACTTTCCATTTTTTCCTGTAGCGCTTTTCTCTTAAAGTCCACAGAGTTTTACTCTGCAGACTTTCTGCTTCAATTATACCTAAACGGAAAACACCATCATTTCCGAAGGTATAATTGACATAGTTTACAAAAACGCAACAGTTTTTGATATTGCAGCTTGTCCACTGTGTATTTTTTTCTGCAATGTGTAGATGAAATTAGCCAGAGTCCCATCCACTTTGCAGTAAAAACACAGCGTTATGCTACGTGAGCCCTGGCCTAGAACAGAACATACTCCAGTGAGCCTACCATAATAGGTATTAATAAAAGAGAAGATAGACACCAACAAAAAATAAATAGACTAGAAGAGCAAGTAATTGCTTTAGCATAAAGCCAAGAGAAACAATGGCTCAATATCCTTACGCCCTTCTAAGCTAATTTGCCTTCCTTGCCAGTCAGAACATTTCTTATCAATAATGAACAAGTAGACGATAAACTACATCTATCTAAGAGATAGACAATGTCAATTTAGAGAGAGACCGAAAATGTACCTGATTTATCACAGTGACTGATGCTGGATGATTAATCTGGGGCATTTTAGACTGCCTGTTCTAAATTTATAATACCTATTGGTTGGCTGACATCAAGACAACTAAAATTTTGACAAATTTTTGGTACAGTTCTTTTAAACCACACTTTCTTTTTCTGAGCAGCTCAGATGCACAAAGTTCTGCCTATGATGTACCGTGATGTGCCTAAGATGTATCACATTTACACCAGTTATAGTTAAAGAGGACCTTTCATGTCCTCAGGCACATGCGGTTTTATATACCACTAGAAAGCTGACAGACAACTTTCCCTGGAGATATCGGTGCCGTTTGTGCTCTGCCCACTGTCAGAAGGGCGTTCCTGACAGTCTAGTTGGTCTGTGAGGAACGCCCTCCCCCCCAATAGTATGCATCCATAGCCCTGTACTGTCAGAAGGGGTGTTCCTTACTGCCCAGCGATGACACTAAGTTGTGAAGAATGCCCCCCAGTACTACAGTAGTCTATGGATGAATACAGTGGGGGGCGTTCCTCACAGCACAGCTAGACTGTCAGAAATGCCATTCTGGCAGTGGGAAGAGATCGGTGCCGATATAATAGCATGGATATCTCCAGGAAAGGTCCTCTTTAATTATTTTTTTTTGTAGATTGTGAGCCCCATATAGGGATCACAATGTACATTTTTTTCTCCTATCAGTATGTTTTTGTAGAATTGGAAGAAAGCCATGCAAATATGGGGAGAACATACAAACTCCTTGCAGATGTCATTCATGGGTCCTATTTAACTATAATATTAAATCTGGACTAAAGTGTATGGCTTATTTGGCTGAATGTCCCAGATTTTTTTGTCATTTCACACAGAATTTTTTTTAACTACTACCCTTTTTTAGCTATGTTGATAGAAGGTCTTTGATCATTTCTAAGAAAGAGTGAAGTTGGAGTCAGTGGTGTAACTAGGAATGGCGGGGCCCTGTGGCGAACTTTTGACATGGGGTCCCCACTTACCCCAACGAGGTGGAAGACCTCGACCGACCCCCTCCTACGCATTCCTGCGTGCTCTATTATGCCCCATAGTGGCCCCTGCACACAGTATTATACCCCATAGTGGCCCCTCCATACAGTATTATATCCCTTAGTGGCTCCTGCACACACTATTATGTCCCTTAGTGGCCCCTGCACACAGTATTATGTCCCTCAATGGCCCCTCCACACAGTATTGTACCCCATAGTGGCCCCTCCACACAGTATTATCCCCCATAGTGGCCCCTCCACACAGTATTGTACCCCATAGTGGCCCCTGCACACTGTATTATGACCCACTGTGAACACCCATAAACACTGTAGACCCCAGAATATAATAATTGGAGACGCAGGGGGAGAAAAACATAAAAAACCTCTGTCGCTCACTTATCTCCCGGCTCCTATGCTGTCGGCCTCCGAAGTAGTCCATCTTCAATGACGTCAGACGTCACATGACCCGGGACGCAGGCCGGGGTCATGAGACATCAGACGACTAGGCTGAAGCCTGCCTGGATCATGGAGAGGTAAGTAACAGTGTTTTTTATTTTTCTTACCTCTCCAGGGCTGAGTGTCCAGTGTCCAAAAAGAGCCCCGAGTATAATGATAGCAGCGGTAGCGGCTGTCACCGGCAGGGTCGGACTGGCCCGCCGGGGTACCGGGGAATCCCCCGGTAGGCCCCAGCCTGGACTGACAGTGCTCATTTCGTCAATGCAGAAGCACTGGTCAGGGGCCCGATCGGGATGTCAGGGGCTGGTTCAGGCCCCTGTCCAATGCATTTGCATTGATAAACTGAGCACTGCTAGTGGCAGGGGCCCGATCGGTAAGCTCGGGGCCCCAGGCTGCCGGCAGCGCTGTAATTACTAAAGATGCCCGGCTGCCAGTTTCCCAGGGCCCCGACACTTACACAGAGGGGCCTCCTGCTGATACTATACTTTCCCTATTAATATAAGGAAAGTATACATCGGACACCGGAGCACACCAGGGGCAGCTGCTGCATCTCTCCCTGCAATCTTTAGAAGCGATCTCTCTGCAGCCCGGACTTCCTTCCCCTCCCCCTCCCAGCAGTGAGTCATCGCTTACATCGGCCCGTGTGGGGACAGAGGAGTCTGCTGCTGCTGCTGCAATGATCCACAAATGTGAGTATATTTTTTCCTTTTTTTTAGTAAAATGTAATGTTTAATATGTATATGTGTACATTTGTTTAACCATTAAGTCCAATCATGGTGTCTATCATACACCACTATCACACACATATCATTATGATAGACACCATGATAGTACTTAAGGGTTAAAGCATGTGTCTTGTATACTGTGTGAGGACTGTATGTTTGTATACAGGTATGTGTGTATATACAGTATGCTATAATAATGTGTGAGTGTATGTATATATGTGAGTATATATAGTATATATGGTATATGAATGTACATAAATGTGTATATGCTATGCTAATTATATATACTGTATATATATGTGTGTGTGTGTGTGTGTGTGTGTGTGTGTGTGTGTGAGTATATATGAATGTATATGTATGAGTGTGTAGTGTTGCAGTATAGGTATAATGGAAACAGAAAGTCCTCAGAGCAAACCTCTGTGGAGTTTCTGAAAAAAGCGCTGCAGGAAAAACTGATGTGTTGCCGCCGGGGTTTTCCTGCCGCGCTTTTTGGCTGTGGGACGCTGTGTTAGGTCTTATCCTTTTAGTGTGATGTACAGTATATTGAGATGTTACAGAGGACCTTTCACCTCCTGGGGCACATGCGGTTTTATATACCGCTAGAAAGCCGACAGTGCGCTGAATTCAGTGCAGCTTTCCTGTTCTGTGCCCCCAGTAAAGAGCTATCGGTGCCGGTACCATAGCTCTTCACTGTCAGAACGGCATTTCTGACAGTCAGTCAGGAACGTTCTTCTTCCCAGCAGCACCTATTGCACTGTACTGTGAGATCGGAAGCGTTCCTCACCGCTCAGCGTCATCACTAGGCGGTAAGCAAAGCCCCCTCACACAGTACAGCGCAATAGACGCTACTGTGAGGAAGGGTGTTACTGATTGACTGGCATAAACGCCTTTCTAACAGTGTATTAATCCACATGTGCCCCAATTGGTGAAAGGTCCTCTTTAAGGATTAGGCGCAACAGTGAGACGCAGTGTTTTGCATTGAGCTTTTGTCCTCAGCGCCCCGTTATCCTCCTGCCTGTGTCTGTTCGGTCTCATGGCCTTATTTCTGGAAATCCTTTATCTCATTGGGTTCAGTGGTCCCATGAGGTGCAGAACTCCCAGCAAGGAGGCGCCGGCACGAGATTAAATGGACACTGGCGGCGGACAATGGAGCAATGGGGACAGGTGAAGGCGCTTTTTATTTATTTTTTTATTTTACACCTTCCATCAGGCACATGGGTTGATCCAATTCCTGGACAAATCTTTAAAGGATTTATCCATCTTTATAATGTTGATGGTCTGTCCTTAGGATAGGCCATCAGTATTACATCTGTGATGATACAACATCCAGGACCTCTGCAGATCAGCTCTTCCAGGACATCCTGGCTACAGGTAATGGTAACATTTCTAGGAGCTGCGCTGTTCACTTTCCATACAGAGTGTAGCAGTAGGTTTAGGTAGTATGTTGTTGCACATTGTATGGCAGGTGAGCTGCATGGCTCCCGAGATGGTATTACCTTTAGCTGCCCTGTCTCGGTATCGCTGGTCTGCAGGTTCCTGGTGGTGGGCCCCTAGAAACAATTCCACTGGTGGGCCCTAGACACCCCAGTCCGACCCTGGTCACCGGGCCCCTAATGTCCCGGGCCCTGTGGCAGCTGCCTCTGCTGCTACGGCGGTAGTTACACCACTGGTTGGAGTAGAATACACTGCTGGAGTCATTACTTGCTGGTTAAGGCTAAGACACCATATTGTGGAAAGCAGCTAAAAATGCAGTGAAAAAATATAAATCTGAAAAACATTGCATTTTTTTCTACTGCCTTTTTGATTGCATTTTTGTTGCAATTTTTCTTTGCATTTTTTGTTCCCTTATCAAATCTATAGGAAAAAATGCAGCGTTTCCGCTTTTTTGTTACCCGTATTGTGTGGATGAGATAGGCCAAAATCTAATTCCCTTTGCTGGTACTGTAGAACAGAACATTTTTTCTGCTGTATTTCCACAGTAACCAAAAACGCTGCATTTCCTCAAAGTGGGGCCTGATCAGATTAGGCCATGTGCAAAAAATGTAAGACAAAATTGTAAGGGCTCGTTCACATCTGCACCCGTACTCCGTTCTGCAGGTTTCCGGGGGCAGGAGACGAAAACCTGCCAGCATGTTTCAAGCCCATTCTTTTGAATGGGCTTGAAAAGTCTCCGGCCGTGTGCGCTGATGAGCGTTTTATGCTCTCCGCGGCGAAACCGTTTTTTTTTAAACTGGACACAGAGTCGGACATGCAGTACTCTGTGTCCGGTTAAAGAAAAACAGTTTTGCCGCGGAGAGCATACAATGCTCACTGGCGCTCATGGTCGGACTCGGCATGACAGGTTTCCGTCTTCAGCATGCAGAAGACGGAAACCTGAAAACGGAGTTCAGGCGCTGGTGTGAACCCAGCGTAATGGGTTATTGTCTTGCTCTCACCTCATGACCTACAATACACAAAGTAACTGTGTATCCACAAAACCACAATAAGCCTAATAAAATAATTCTACTAATATTAGTTATATATGAACTGTCAGCGTGATAGTTGTTAAAAAGATGTGGGGAACTTTGTTGCCTCAAGATAGATAGTTTATCAATTGATAAAAAAAAGAAATGGAAATTCTAAATGAAATATCTTGCTACCTAAAGAGCAAATCCAGACAAGGAAGTGCAAATCTTCAAATCTTGAAGAGAGAATTCATAATAAATCACATTCAAATATCACATAACAGTCCTAGAATCTGTTTTCATGAAGTAGACAGTGGGACCTCTACTGGTAAATAAAGAAAACTACTATCAAGTTGGTCATTTTAGAAACATTCAACGTATTTTCGCTATTGATAATCTAGAAATAACTGAAAAGTGAACCATTGTGCTAATAAATTGTTTGTGATGAGGATATAGTATATACCTTTTATCCGGTTTATCAAATAGCCAAGCTGAACACAAGAAGAAATAGAAATAGAACAGAAATTGAATAGAAATAGAAATTTCAATAGAAATTCATTGCATTAACTTGACAGATAAAAGCAGAACCAGTCACTTATAAATATTGTTACTTGTAAGTTGTTTTAATAAAAGAAATAAAGTAAAAGAAATGAATAAAAATATACAAAACAGTATTTGAAATTGAGGCTGATGTACTAATGAAATTGTGCCAGAATTCTGGTATAATTTTATAATTTGCTTTCGATGACTGGTATGCATGCCTTACACTAGAGAACACATATAAGCCACAATGGGACAATTCACTGCCTGGGTGCAAGAAGGAACAAGAGCCTTCAATACATGGAAATCCACAACTCAATCAAGGAGATTCCTAGCACTCTGACTTTAGATTTAAAAAGAACTAGACCTGGGCGAACTGCTTCGTCACCAGCCTTGTGCTCCTAAATATTCCAAACTGTTTGGTTTTTACGAACAACCAAAACAAATAGTAATTTATCTCGGATGAATAAAAATGGCTTCCACTATGTGAAATACAGAGGAGACACATGTGTATGACTAAGAAATTGTCTGTGACCAGTGGCAAAACTAGCTCCCCAGCAAACTTTTGACTTGGAGTTCCCCCCACAGCATAACACCCCCCTTCCTGGCCCCCACATAGTATAATGCCCCAATTACATACACTATAATGTCCCAAAGTGGCCTTCAGACAGTATAATGTCCCATATCGGCCCCTACACATGGTGTAATTTTTCATAGCGGCCCCTCAATACAATATAATGTCCCATAGCCGCCCATCCATACAGTATAATGTCCCACCGTGGCCCCTGCACACAGTATTATGCCCCATAGTAGACCACCTATGAAGAATTATTATACTCTGAGATCTTTTCAGACTCCAGAGTATAATGTTCAGAGATCCGGGGAGGTGACAAGCATAAAAACAATGTTTACTTCTCCTTGGCTCAGGAGCACTCCCTGCTACTTTCGTCCCTTTTCAATGTTGGTACAGATGTCATGTGAGCCAGGCCAGCGTCGTCACACATAATGATGCATGTGACGTCTGGAACATCACCAAATAGGTCCATAGACTCCTGAAGATGCCCGGGAGAGGTGAGTAACACTGTTTTTTATGTTCTCTCATCTCCCCTGGGCATCTGATCATTATACTCTGGGGTCTGAAAAGGCCCCAGAGTATAATGATAGCAATGTTCGTTGGGGTTTGCAGACCTGCAGCCTCACTTACCAATCCCCACATCTGATCACTGCCGCTTCCAGAGTTTGGGGGACTGTTTGGAGGACTTGCAAGTACAAAATGTTTGTTAATTAGGATAATAAGTTGTGGCTTTGTGTCTGGTTGAAATGTCATGTAGAAGTGGCTTTCTAAAACAAAATGCCACGTTAAATTATCCTTTATGGGCAGAGATGTAAAACCAAAATTAGTTGGTATTGAGAGGAGCAATAGCACAGGAGTTTTTTTGATGTGGGGAACAGTTTGTTTTTTTTTTAATAATTTTTATGCCAACAGTGTGGAATAATAATAATAATAATAATAATAATAATAATAATAATAATTAATGCATTTTATTTATGTAGCGCCAAAATGTTCCGCAGCACTTTACAAATTGTAGGTTTCAAGTACAGTCAATAAGATACGTTACAGAGTGATAAGTCACACAATGGGACTGAGGGCCCTGGTCTCAAGAGCTTACAATCTTTGAGGTAGAGGGGGTGACACTAGAAGTAGCAGGGGTGACATAGGAAGTAGCATTGCTTATACAGTGGAGAAGCTTTTTATGTGATATAGACTTCAATGGTGGATTCCAAAATAACGCATTGTCCCTGTGGTCTTCTTCAGTTGCTTCAGATGTCTGGCTGAGTGGTAGCAGTGCCAATTAGATTATTGAAAATCTTAGATTCTCTTGCTGCACTAAGTGCTGATTGCTTAACCACTTCCGGACCACCCATTGGGTATATACATCCGGAAGGTGGTTGCCTTGTTCTGCAAGGAAGTACTGGTACGTCCAAGCAGAACTCAGGAGCTGCACAAACTGGGAACCGGCTGTAATTTCAGCTGGAAAGGCAGGGAAGTTTTATTACCTTCTCTGCCTTCTTGATCGCTATACGTCACAGTAATTGGCTTCAATTTTAACTAATAAAAAGCCCATGTGTCCTTGTGAAAAAGAATCTCCAAAAGGTGAAATTTTTCTCCCAAACACACCAAGCATGTAAAGGTTAACAAAAGGAAAGAAGGAAAATTAACAAATAATTTATAAAGATAAAGCAAGACCTCATATGCAAAAGTCATTAATCACAATGTAAAAGCTGTGAATCACTGTCATTGAAAAGCATGGAAAATTCTTCAGGATTCCATACAATGCACACAGTGTGCAATAATAATTATAAAACAGAGCCAACTTTATCTGGTCTCTAGTGGAGTAGCTCTTCCTACAACAGGTAAAGAAGGTATTGTACCGTACTGTAGTGAGGCGCTACTAGACAGTCAATTGGTGCTTGTATGCCTGTAATTCAGTACCCAATGTGATATGTTAATTCACAGGCATTCTACGCGTATAATGTTCATTGTGACTAGTTTCAAGGTATTTCTAGGTTACCCAAATCAGAACTGGTTGTGACAAGATTGAACTTGGTTTCAACTTTCAGTTTTACAGGAAAAAACATTGTAAAGGCTCCCATACACAGAAGAGAAAAGTCAATCAAACTTCAAGAAGTACAGGCATGTTGAAATTTATAAGGCCTGATCCTTTATTCCCCAAGATAAAAGCTGACACTTTTTTCTCCAGAAGGCCCAAGATCGTGCCATCTTTCACCTGAGTGCCAAAAAAGTGAGGAGGCACAAGGATGTGTCTATTGCATCTGTCTATCGTGAATGCCTCTCTGAAAAGAAAAGGGCCCCTGAACAAATCCCAACCCTCCGAGTCAAAAGAAGAAATAAATAAGTGATATGGCCTGGTCTAACTGCCGGATCTATAAAAAATCCCCATCTAAGGGCTCGTTCACACAGGGCAAGAGGGGGCAGATTTTGGCGCTGAATCCAAGTCAGAATACGCCCCCTCACAATAGAGGTCTATGTAGACCGCTATTTTACTTTTTTCCGTGAGCGGTATGTTTCCACTCTTGGAAAAAAAAGTGAGCTGCCCTTTCTTCAGGTGGATTCCGCGGCTGGTTCAGCCCCGGCGTCTGCCTTGCGGCAGCATCCTCCACTCTAGACCATTCATTTGGAAGCTGCGACTGTCCGAAGCCGTGGCAGGTACATTTTGGTCTTCTGGTACATTTTGGTATTCTGACGCGGCTTCCAGCATCACAGTCAGGACCAAATCCACCATTCCGTGCCCCATGTGAACTGAGCATAAAGGATAAGTATTCACAAGCATTGTAGTATGCCAGACTCAGTGGGATCCCATCACCAGTGATTTCAAGCACCCTACGAGTCACCATCCTTTGGGGCACTTCAGCACTTCCAGCAGTGAAGCTCAAAAACTTGATGGCTTCAATCTGATGATCAAAGCTACTACAAAAGATAACAGCTGCCACTGCCAGAAGTGTCCAGAAGCAGCTTATTCCCTACTTGAAACACATGCTTGACCAGGTGTTTGATCACCTTACACTGAATATATAGTAACTTGGCTAAATACAAACATGCAAAAGTAAATGCAAATATATACTGTATACTCTATAATACTATATATATTGCAAATTGATTTAAAATTTTTCTATATTTGGGATCCCAATCTGCTTTTGTATAGATGCTCTTGATATATTCCCTGTATTCTCACAAAATAAAATAGAGAATATTTACATGGGATAAAAGTGTTGATGAGTTTAATTTTAGAAGTTAAATTTTCAGGGCAAGCTCGAAAGAAAAAAAAAAATCCATTAATGTAGGCCGATAAATATGTCCCTGGTCTCTAATTTCTATTCTAGCTGGCAGCAATTTATGTCAGTTTTGGAGTTTTAGTCTTGTCATAGTGCATAAGTACCGTATTTTTCGGACTATAAGACGCACCCAGGCTTTAGTGGAGAAAAATAGGGAAAAAAAAATTTCAGGCAAAAAATGGTAAAATATTTAATATATGGGAGTTGTAGTTTTGGAACAGCTGCAAGGCCACATTGACAGGTGACCCTGCAGCTGTACGGGGATGTATAGGGCGTTTTTTTTGTGGGGCCAGGTGTACTTTTTAGTTATACCATTTTGGGAAATGTTTATTGCTTAGATCACCTTTTATTTAATTCAGAGGCAAAACAGAGAGAAAAACCCGGCAGTTTAGCACTTTTGATTTTGACGTTCACTGTACATAAAAATATTAGTAGACCGGGCATTTTCAGACACAGGGATACCTAATGTGTATGTTTCACAGTAATGTTATACTTTTATATGTATTCTAGGGAAAGGAGGTGAACTTTTATTTATTTTATTTTTTATTATATTTTTTTTAAGTGTTTTTTTTTTTTACTATTTTAATATCCCCCGCCTAGGGGGCTTGAACCTGCAATCATTTGATTGCAAGTTCCATAGACGGCAATACAAGTGTATTGCCGTCTATGGGAGATTCTATACATTACTATCGCGGAGGGTCATAGACCAGCCGCGATAGTAATATATATCTATGACAAGCCTCGGAGCCTTCATTAGGCTCCCGGCTGTCATCGGCGAGGCCGCAGGAGCCGGCCTGCATCACTAAAGGTATGGGGCCGGTGGGGGGGGCTAACTGACTGCCGGGACCTGTGGAGGAGGAGTGGATTTGCAGCATGGCCGCGCTACTGCCACCGCTGGTTTTCTTCAGCGGCAGGAGCATGGCAATCTGCAGGCCCCGGCAGCTAAGACAGTCCCCGGCATCTGCTGTAATAGACGGGCGGATGCCGGGGAGTGTCTTAGCTGCCGGGGCCTGCAGTATAGTCACGCTCCTGCCGCTGAAGAAAACCAGCGGTGGCAGTAGCGCGGCAATCTGCAGGCCCCGGGAGCTAAGACACTCCCCGGCATCCGCCGGTCTATTACAGCAGATGCCGGGGACTGTCTTAGCTGCCGGGGCCTGCAGATTGCCGCGCTACTGCCGCTGAAGAAAACCAGCGGTGGCAGTAGCGCGGCCATGCTGCAAACCCACATTCAGACTATAAGACGCACCCTCATTTTCCTCCGAAATTTGGGGGAAAAAAAGTGGGTCTTATAGTCCGAAAAATACGGTACTTCACAGACATGCACTAACCTTGACTTCTCATTTCACTTCCCTTCCCTTTGTTCTCCTCCTGGTTTATCCTAATGTAGATTTCAGGTATAGTTTGAGCTGAGGTGTCCCTGCCAGCGTTGATTTTTTTCAAAAGTTGAGAGCAGCTTGGAAAATAAACTGATTGGCACATTTTTGGTGTAAATGGACATGTACCAAAAAGGTGCAACTTTTGCACCAGACAACTGTAATAACATATTATTGGATTTAAATGGTCTTAAAAGTCTTATCTAATTCAAGAATGTTACATTGAAATTGCATCTAAGTGACACCTTGAAACTCCCTACGAATTCCCCAATACCTATTCAATTCATTGTGGCACTTGACAGGTTTGCCCTCTGTCTCCTGCCCTATTTGCCCTTGCGATAACAATAGTCATTTGCTCCCACCCTGATATTAAGGGTGTGTGGATTGGTGATCGCTAGAGATGAGCGAACACTAAAATGTTCGAGGTTCGAAATTCGATTCGAACAGCCGCTCACTGTTCGAGTGTTCGAATGGGTTTCGAACCCCATTATAGTCTATGGGGAACATAAACTCGTTAAGGGGGAAACCCAAATTCGTGTCTGGAGGGTCACCAAGTCCACTATGACACCCCAGGAAATGATACCAACACCCTGGAATGACACTGGGACAGCAGGGGAAGCATGTCTGGGGGCATAAAAGTCACTTTATTTCATGGAAATCCCTGTCAGTTTGCGATTTTCGCAAGCTAACTTTTCCCCATAGAAATGCATTGGCCAGTGCTGATTGGCCAGAGTACGGAACTCGACCAATCAGCGCTGGCTCTGCTGGAGGAGGCGGAGTCTAAGATCGCTCCACACCAGTCTCCATTCAGGTCCGACCTTAGACTCCGCCTCCTCCGGCAGAGCCAGCGCTGATTGGCCGAAGGCTGGCCAATGCATTCCTATGCGAATGCAGACTTAGCAGTGCTGAGTCAGTTTTGCTCAACTACACATCTGATGCACACTCGGCACTGCTACATCAGATGTAGCAATCTGATGTAGCAGAGCCGAGGGTGCACTAGAACCCCTGTGCAAACTCAGTTCACGCTAATAGAATGCATTGGCCAGCGCTGATTGGCCAATGCATTCTATTAGCCAGATGAAGTAGAGCTGAATGTGTGTGCTAAGCACACACATTCAGCACTGCTTCATCACGCCAATACAATGCATTAGCCAGTGCTGATTGGCCAGAGTACGGAATTCGGCCAATCAGCGCTGGCTCTGCTGGAGGAGGCGGAGTCTAAGGTCGGACCTGAATGGAGACTGGTGTGGAGCGATCTTAGACTCCGCCTCCTCCAGCAGAGCCAGCGCTGATTGGCCGAATTCCGTACTCTGGCCAATCAGCGCTGGCCAATGCATTCTATTAGCTTGATGAAGCAGAGTGTGCACAAGGGTTCAAGCGCACCCTCGGCTCTGATGTAGCAGAGCTGAGGCTGCACAAGGGTTCAAGCGCACCCTCGGCTCTGATGTAGGAGAGCCGAGGGTGCACTTGAACCCTTGTGCACCCTCAGCTCTGCTACATCAGAGCCGAGGGTGCGCTTGAACCCTTGTGCACACTCTGCTTCATCAAGCTAATAGAATGCATTGGCCAGCGCTGATTGGCCAATGTATTCTATTAGCCTGATGAAGTAGAGCTGAATGTGTGTGCTAAGCACACACATTCAGCTCTACTTCATCGGGCTAATAGAATGCATTGGCCAGCGCTGATTGGCCAGAGTACGGAACTCGACCAATCAGCGCTGGCTCTGCTGGAGGAGGCGGAGTCTAAGATCGCTCCACACCAGTCTCCATTCAGGTCCGACCTTAGACTCCGCCTCCTCCAGCAGAGCCAGCGCTGATTGGCCGAATTCCGTACTCTGGCCAATCAGCACTGGCTAATGCATTGTATTGGCGTGATGAAGCAGTGCTGAATGAGTGTGCTTAGCACACACATTCAGCTCTACTTCATCGGGCTAATAGAATGCATTGGCCAATCAGCGCTGGCCAATGCATTCTATTAGCGTGAACTGAGTTTGCACAGGGGTTCTAGTGCACCCTCGGCTCTGCTACATCAGATTGCTACATCTGATGTAGCAGTGCCGAGTGTGCATCAGATGTGTAGTTGAGCAAAACTGACTCAGCACTGCTAAGTCTGCATTCGCATAGGAATGCATTGGCCAGCCTTCGGCCAATCAGCGCTGGCTCTGCCGGAGGAGGCGGAGTCTAAGGTCGGACCTGAATGGAGACTGGTGTGGAGCGATCTTAGACTCCGCCTCCTCCAGCAGAGCCAGCGCTGATTGGTCGAGTTCCGTACTCTGGCCAATCAGCGCTGGCCAATGCATTCTATTAGCCCGATGAAGTAGAGCTGAATGTGTGTGCTTAGCACACACATTCAGCTCTACTTCATCAGGCTAATAGAATACATTGGCCAATCAGCGCTGGCCAATGCATTCTATTAGCTTGATGAAGCAGAGTGTGCACAAGGGTTCAAGCGCACCCTCGGCTCTGATGTAGCAGAGCTGAGGGTGCACAAGGGTTCAAGTGCACCCTCGGCTCTCCTACATCAGAGCCGAGGGTGCGCTTGAACCCTTGTGCAGCCTCGGCTCTGCTACATCAGAGCCGAGGGTGCGCTTGAACCCTTGTGCACACTCTGCTTCATCAAGCTAATAGAATGCATTGGCCAGCACTGATTGGCCAGAGTACGGAATTCGGCCAATCAGCGCTGGCCAATGCATCCCTATGGGAAAAAGTTTATCTCACAAAAATCACAATTACACACCCGATAGAGCCCCAAAAAGTTATTTTTAATAACATTCCCCCCTAAATAAAGGTTATCCCTAGCTATCCCTGCCTGTACAGCTATCCCTGTCTCATAGTCACAAAGTTCACATTCTCATATGACCCGGATTTGAAATCCACTATTCGTCTAAAAAGGAGGTCACCTGATTTCGGCAGCCAATGACTTTTTCCAATTTTTTTCAATGCCCCCGGTGTCGTAGTTCCTGTCCCACCTCCCCTGCGCTGTTATTGGTGCAAAAAAGGCGCCAGGGAAGGTGGGAGGGGAATCGAATTTTGGCGCACTTTACCACGTGGTGTTCGATTCGATTCGAACATGGCGAACACCCTGATATCCGATCGAACATGTGTTCGATAGAACACTGTTCGCTCATCTCTAGTGATCGCAAATACAAATCTAACCTTTTTGTAGACGTCATCCTGGTAACTATTAGTAACCCTTTAGTTTCCCTCCCAAACTTGATTAATACCCTCTCCCATTTTATACAACTGTCAGGCCTAAAGCTCAATTCATCTAAATCGGAAATTCTTCAATGCAATGTAACCCCAGCCATGCACAGTTGATTGCCCTAAATTTTGGCTACTAGTCTAGAGGTAAATACTTGCCATACCGAGGAATTAATCTTTGTCAATTAGTAGAGGCCCATTTTAAATGGAACTATGCCACACTGATCCCAAAACTTTTAAAGGGTCTTAGTGCATGGCACTGCCCCACTCTTTCTTGGATTAGACAAATCCACTGGGTAAGACTGCAGGGATGAAGTAAACCCATACCAACACTATCCTTCCCCTCTTTTACTTCGCCTGAAATAAAGAAAAGACACTGTAGATTCTTTTAAGTGGGCGAATGGTGGCCACAGCTTTAATAATTAACCATGTTATCAATAACCTGTTTATGCAAAATTATGCAAATTTAACCGTATCAAAACAACTGTAGAGATATTGTCAATAAACCGGTGAGCTAAGCCCGGCCCTGCTTCCGGGGGGCCCGTAAAACTCCCTTTCCGGCCCTTATCTCCTTTGAACTACCGCCATGGAGGGGATGGGGGGAGAATCACACCATACCCCGACCCCCACCAAGGAGATAAAGGGCCTGCTCTACCCCTTCGCGCAAGGCAAACAAGAAAATGTCCAGACCCACCTCATTGAGGTGAACGCCATCAGATCTAAGAAATTCCGAGTTGTTCCCTTTCAACCGTCGATGACGGACCACCACTCCGCCCCTGGAGTGAACGAAGCGCGACATCCTAGCATTAATAATTCTCCTCCCCTTTCGACAGCACCCGCGTCTCGAGCCCCATGCCAAGTAAGCCTGGGGACTATTTCTGACCATACCAGGATAAAATTGTGGAAAAAATCAGGAAGTTTAGCAACATCGGAACCCATAACCGCCATAAGGTCAGCCATGCGCGAAAAACACAAATCATTTCCACCATAGTGTATAACCAGCACCACCGGAGAACAAGTACGTCTGCTCACTTCCACAGCCTCAAGGAGGACCTGAGACCATCGCATTCCTCTGATTCCCCGCCACAGAACTTCGAGACTCTGAAAACCCAGGTCATCCCCTATCGGCAAAGAAGAGGCCCTCTGAGCCGCCCAAAAGATATAAGAATGTCCCAAAATAAACACGGAAGGAGGACCGGGATCTGGAAGACAAAAACACAACAAAGAAACTCATAAAACCAAATCAGGCCTAACGTACGAAGCACAACACGCAGACCGCCATCTCCCAATGCGCTTAACCGCCTCTTCCGGAAGGCCAGCCCTAGAGGCCTTCGTGGCCGCCCCGATCCGGAATGAGTGAGTGCCAAATTCGCTTGCAGGAAGACCCAAAAACGCCAAAGAAAGCCGAAGAACCTTTAGGAACTGGTAACGGGTAAGGGGAGAACCGTCATCGTGTGCAAGAAAACTCGGACAATCAGGACGAGACGAAGCATACTGGCTGACCAGGTACATCGGGCAGACAGGGCCACCTGTGGCGTTGAGTGTTAACCACGAGCCACGGCCAAAAACGTCGACCTTGGAACGACGAACACGAACCTTGACCACATTATTGGAAACCCACACGTCATCCCGAGATAAACCCCCTACCTGGGACTTTGAAGGCGAACACAGCTCCCCGATACGGAGAGCTGCACAAAAGGCCAGGCAGAACGCAGTGCTGAATAACAAAGGACCCCCCGGGGAGGCGCATACCGAGGTAAGGGAACCAACAATTGACACAAGGATACTATGAGTAACCAGGCGCCGATGCTCCTTGCGAACGTATTCTTTACGCCAGCCTTTAAGAGCCTGGCGTATGAAAAAATGACGAGTAACGTCAACCCACCCTCTTAAACAGAAGTGAAACCCGACACCAGACAACCGCCTTTGGGCAACGACCGAAGATAAACCCAATTCCCTCAAATTACCCAAATATCGAATAGTAAACTGTAAAAGAGGGGAGGGGTCCGGGTTACCGCTATGAACCCCCCCTGATACTCCCAACCATTCCGCCCAGGCCTCACCGTGGCCAGACCATGTAGCAGGGGAAATGGAGGCTTGAACCAACGGGATCACTCTGTCGTCACCAAATCCCATAGCAGGGGTGGGCATGGGATACCCTCCAGGGACGCATCCGGCAAAAGGGTCCTGAACTCCTGCCAATTAAAGTGTGATAGAGAATCAGCAATAGCATTACACACACCAGGAACATGGCAAGCCCTGAAAAATATATTATACTCTAAGCAACGCAAAACCATGTGCTGTAACAAGGCCAAAACCGGAAGGGAAGAGGAGGTGAGGTGATTGAGGTAGTGGACGACACTCATGTTGTCGGTCCAAAACAAAACTTTACTGTCCTTAAGCTGTTCCCCCCATATCTCGATTGCAGCAACAATGGGAAACAGCTCCAGGAGGGTAAGGTTGCGGCACAGCGAAGAAAGGCGCCAGGAATCCGGCCACTCTCCCGCGCACCACTGGGAGCCATACACCGCCCCAAAACCACAACCCTCTGTAGCGTCCGTATATAAGGAAATCTCCGCATTAGACACCTCATTAGACAACCAACCAGTCCTACCGTTGTAAGAATCTAAAAAAGAGTCCCATACCCGCAGATCGGCACGGTGCTGTGCCGTAATGCGAATACGGTGAGAGGGATAAGACACACCCTTCGTAGCCAGGGACAGGCGTCTGGAAAACACCCTGCCCATGGGCATAACCCTGCAGGCAAAAACTAACAGACCCAACAGAGATTGCAACTGTCTAAGCGTGACCTTCCTAACCCCAAGAAAACCCTTAATCAAATTCCTGAGCTTATTCAACTTTTCTAATGGCAAACGATAAACCATATCCTCGGAATCGAATTCTATGCCTAGAAAAGAAAGACGGGAGGAGGGACCCTCGGTCTTGTCTTCTGACAACGGAACTCCGAAACGCTGCATAAGGATACGGAAGGAATCCAAGAGAAACTGGCACTGGGGGGAAGAAGCAGGGGCTACAAAAAGGAAGTCGTCCAAATAGTGCGTAATAGAACGAGAGCCCGTTTCATACCGTACCACCCACTCCAAGAAAGTACTGAACATCTTGAAGAAGTGGCATGATATGGAACAGCCCATGGGGAGGCACATATCATAATAAAACATGTCGTCCACCACACACCCGAGCAAGTGATGACAATTGGGGTGGACCGGCAAGAGCCGGAACGCCGACTCTATATCCGACTTGGCCAATAAAGCGCCCTTCCCCGCGGCGCGGACCAACTCCACAGCCCTATCGAAGGATGTGTAAGACACTGTAGCGTCCTCCTTCGGGATCTCATCATTCACGGAAATCCCCCTAGGATGCGACAAGTGATGGATAAACCGAAACTTGCCAGGTTCCTTCTTAGGAACCACACCCAAAGGGGAGACCTGCAAATTGGGGAAAGGGGGGGAAGAAAAGGGGCCTCTAATACAGCCCAAGGACACTTCCTTACCTATCTTTTCCCTTAACACAGAGGTTCTCAAACTTATTTTGTCTACCGCCCACTTCGAGAATTAATTATTTTCTAGCGCCCCCCCAAATTTTTTTACTTTACTACATCTTAAGAATCACAATCGCAGTCATTATGTTAATATTGGAGCTTACCGCCATCTATAGTACAGTTTGACAACTTTTGGACAGGAAATAGTTACTGTCTAGTCCCCTAGATGGCGTTACACGAGGAAACGTGCGTTTAGCGTAAAGGAGCGGTAAAGTTTGTGTTAAAAGCAAAAAAACAATTTTAAAGGGGTAGCCTCATGAAGCTTGATCTGCCTTCTAATCTGCCTAAAAATCTTCTTTCTTCCTGTTTGCTCGCGTCAATTAGCCCCGCCCCCAAATTAGTGTGTAGCTCCGCCCACCACATAGCATGATCCTATGGGATGACTGAAGGGCCTGTGATGTCATCAAAAGGTCCTGTAGACTTGGATTTACCTTGTACGGAGTTTCCTAAAGGACCTGGCTCCTCTGTCCACTAGCAGCCTGCTCTATATAATAAAGCTTTATCCTAGTGAACAGGTCCTTTAGCCCAGTAGGATTTAGACTGCTTTATATAAGAAAGCAGCACTTATTCCACACACACCCCTGTATCTCACAGCAGCGAGCTAGGTGATGTGTATGTGATGTGTATGTGTGGTGCAGACATAGGCTGGCTCCGTACACTCAGCCCCCCCTCTCTCCCCCCACACAGCAGGGAGCTACGTCATGTGGCTCCCTCAGCAATGAGCAGGGGGCCAGGTGCTAGTGTCCATAATGAAGTGAATAAAGTAAGATAGTGGACAAACAAAGCAGTTTTGCTGAAGCAGTGTATTTAGGAAAAGTCTTAAATCCACATTAACAAGCAGTATAGATAGAATCATTGTTATGATACCACCCCTTTAAATTAGCCATCGCCCTCCTAAACCGCTTCAACGCCCCCCAATCTTCTCTGTGCCCTTTACTGCCCCCCTATAGGCCTCCAGCGCCCACAAGGGGGCGTTATCACCCACTTTGAGAAAGACTGCCTTAACACCTCCGGATATTCCCTAGCGGACTTCAAATTAGGGGGCATAATGCCCTGACGACTAAAGATAAAGGGTATAAAGAAACCAAAAGAGAACACAAAACGTAACTGCCCTGCTGCATCCTTGTCAGGATACCTATATAGCCACGGGGCCATCGCCTGAACGCTCACCGGCGTTCTTCCCATCACCCTGTTTTCCAGGAGGCTTCGCCGGCTTTGTGCACTTGGCGGCTGCGTGGTTACCGCCACAGGTGGAACACTCGTGGCGGAACTTGCAGAGCCCGAAGTACCTGCAATGGCCCTCATTGAAGAGCCAGCAGGTCCCGGGCCGCCGAACGGCCACCTGCATGGGGCTGGAGGCACCCACGCCGGTGGCCCCTGACTGAAAGGGCGAAGCCTTCTGGGAAAGGATGAGGCGGATCACACATCTGTGGCCTTCACCGCCCATCCAATTTCAGGTTGAAGGGCAAGGCGGCGACGAAATTCTTCGTCGTACCGCCACCATGTGCTACCCCCGTGAGCCTTATAGGCACCATAAATGGTGTCAAAATAGATAAAAAGCTCAGAGCACCACTCTGGGTGCTTCTGACCCAAGACGCAGCCGAGTACGGCGAACGCCTGACACCAATTCCCGAAGGTCTTGGCGACCTTCGGGCGCCTATCTACGATTCTTTCCGTCACCAACCTACGCTCCCTATCCACGGTATGCTGATCGGTTGAAATCAAAGTCCATATGTCAACAAATTGGTTTGTCTCAATTTTAGCGCGGGTCTCTGAGTCTAGGTGAGACCCCAATGGGCTAACCCCACAAAAGAAAGCATCTTTATGAACCGCGGCCACAGAAACGAAAGCCACGTCCTTTGGTTTCCCAGACATTTCGAGTTGAGCCGTTAAAGCCTTAAAGGCCGGCAGCAACTCAGTTCTAGAACTATCTGAACCCCAAGCCCCAGCAAAATCAAACTCACCCGCAGGAGGGACGACCACTGGGGGAGCCACGGGCAGGCCCTGGGAGGCCTGAGCAGGCACTCCGGCGAGGCTAGCCGCGCGGGAAGATCACCTCCAGGGGAACTTCAGGTACATGCTTCTTCCGACCATGATGGCGGGACCGAATGGACCTGGCGGGGCTGCTGGAGGAGGAACTGTCCGAACTCGGCGACCGGCGACGGTGACTCTTGGACCCCTCGGATCTCCGGCTCCTAACAGAAGACCGGAAGCGGCGGCGGTCCTTACTCTTCTTAACTTTTTGAGCCTTTTGAGCCCTGCGGCACTTACGCCTATGGCGCTCTGAAGAAGAAGAGGAAACCAAGGAAGAAGAATCCCTAGATCCCCTCTAACAGAACCCCGGGACCTTCCTCTCCCTGTCTGAGCTCGCAATCCCGACAAGTTCCTATAGGCCTGGGACGGGGGGATGGGCGACATGGAAGATGACGAGGAAGATTCATGCCCATGCGAAGCACCAGGCAACGCTACAACCGGTCCCTGGGGGTTCTCAACCACCGAGGCAGTAGCCACCGGGGCTGGGGATGGAATTACAGAAGATTCTATGCTGCCCATAGTCCGTGGTGCATCTAACCCACTATCCGGACGCTGCAAAATGGCCCCTGCAACGGATAAGCCAGAGGGGGCGGGGCAAACAACTGGCAGGAGAATAGGCGCCGCCTCCCCCACGCACTGTGAGAGAGACGCGCCTGTACGTTCCTTACGCCGTCTCCTAATAGGTGATGAGGGACTAGGGCTAAGTCTCGCAGGAGGCCTAGAACGCCGAGCCGTCCTGCGAGTGGAACTAGAGGGTGGCAAAGCCCCCGAGGCTGAGGTTTCCTGCCGGGCGCCAGCAATTAGACGCACCAGGAAAGCCTCACCCTCCCGATCCCAGCCAGCCTTGAAGGCCGCTACTAGTGCTGCTTCATCGGCCATACCTGTGAACTCGCAGAGTGAGCGCAACTCGTCGGTGACAGGCAGCCGGAGAGGGTAAAATGGCCGCCTGTCCCAGTTTAAATCCGTCCGGAATGTACCAAACGAAACCCCGCCTCCTAGCAGGGGGAGGAGGGCAACGGAGGAGGTGTGTCCACCTAAGCATATGCGGAGCATACCATATCCCTGCTGCTAAGCAGGGGGATTACCCATCAATCCTCAGAGGAGTAGAGAGGAAGGAAGTGGCAAGCTAAGGAAGATGGATGCACAGACTAGGACCAGGACAGCTCTGCAACAGATGAATTAGGGGAAGGTAAGTCATTTGATTAAACTTGCACCCTGCAGTCCATGTCATCCTCCCTACGCTCCGGTGACTAACCAAGATGGTTACCATGTCCCATATTCTCTACTTCTTTCGGAACCTCCCAACCCCAGTGACCTCTTTAAGTTCTAGCATTTTGGGTATAGGTGGTATATAAGGGGACTTTTTGTTGTCATGTCATGAAACTTCTCTCTTCTGCAAAATTCACTGCAGGTTTAAAAAACAGCAACAAAATCTGCAGTAGAAAAATCCCAGCTTTTCCACAATATGTGCCCTCCGCCTTGCTCTACTGACATACAGTGTCCCATTGGAATAACTTCCTGCTACTGTAATACACTACCTGTAAATTTCAACCCACAAATCCAGGTGGAAAATCTAAAACATGTCCTCCACTTTTGAAACAGATTGTCTGTCAGGAACAGTCTGTCAGGTACATCCTTCTCCACAGCAGCGCCTATAGCGCTGTACAGTGAGACCGGGGAGGAACGCCCCCTCCCCTCCTGATAATACTCGTCTATAGGCGAGCACTGTGAGCAGAAGGAGGGGGCGTTCCTCCCCACTCATACTGTACAGAGCAATAAGCGCTGCTGGGGAGAAGGACGTACCTGACAGACTGTCAGGAACGCCCTTCTGTCTGTAAAGATCTACGGTACAGGGACCGATAGCTCTTTACCCGGGGCACAGATCGGGAAAGCCGACAGTGTGCTGAATTCAGCGCACTGTCAGGTTTTCCGGCAGTATATAGAACTGCCTGTGCCCCAAACCATGAAAGGTCCTCTTTAAAGACAGTGTATACAGATGTAACTGCTCTATTGCACAATAGACTTAGACAAAGTTAGATTATCAATGACAGGTGTCTTTAATTCTGTATTAGAGCAGAAATGCAGCAGTCTAAAGCTCGAACATCAGCACAGCCATGCCATCACTCCCATCTATTGAATTCTGTCACTGATCATCTTGTGTAATTGCTTGAATCTTACTACATTCATATTGCAAAATATGCTTTGTATGATGCAGTGAGATGAATCACAGACCCTGCACTATCTCCGCCATTACTGCATCTAGTTTCTGGTGATGCTTTGAGCATCTTATATAGTGTATATGACATCAGCACTGTAAGGTGTTCCCCTATCACTATCTATTGGCTGTTCGGCTGTCAGGTGGTGCTAGAACCTCACCCAGTGAGTCAGTGGCTCATACACATGTGCCTTTTCTGCATTTCCTGCTCAAACATGTGGCGGCAGCCATTTTAGGTAATCTGAGGCAAATCACTGTTCTGTTTTGTTAAAAAAAATAATTTGGAATATTTAGATGTAATATGGTTTGTGACAAAGCAGTTCACCAATCTCTAGTGCAGATAAATGTGGTCCGTTTGTCATATTCATGGTTCAGATTTACAATCCATTTCTATTTTCATGACAACTGACAGTAAAACATGTTAGAAAAACTATTTCATTGCGACAGCTTGAACAATTCCTGAAGCAAGTGCACATTGTTTCTAGATAAGGATACTAACCAAAATGAAGGTAGGTATAACAAAGATGGAAGTGCCTGAACTAGCAGAAAACGCTATAATGCAAAAACCAAAAGTCCAATAATAGGTTTTATGGTGGCTCATTGGTTAGCACTGCAGTCTTCTAGGGCTGGAGTCCTGGGTTAGAATCCTTCCAAGTACATCATCTACAAGGAGTTTGTATGTTGTCCCCGTGTTTGTGTGGATTTTCTCCCATACTCCAAAGACATACTGATAGGAGGAAAAAGCAAAAATCCAGTACCAGTAATAGTAATCTTACACTGGACATATTATTTGCTGACCTGATCTTCAACCCGAGCGAGATAGCACTGACACATCCATATAGCTTTCTTTGGCAAGCAGCCATCTTTTCTACACTTACATTCTTTCTGTGTGACAGTAGTCCAGGATTCTTTGTTCATCATTTGCAATGCTTTTATGAGAGTTGCCTCTACAGTTCAGCAACAAACTCTGGTAAGTGTGAATTTGGCCTTAGTTTAGGAGCTATTGGAAGTTTAAATTGTATTTCACATAAAACAATATCTTTTCTTATTTTTTTCTTTAGCTACACAAACTTTTAAACAGAAAAGCAGGGATTGTATCTAAATGAATGTATGCAGGTATGTACTTGGAAGAAAATCTTTCCATGAAATCCATTATACTGATTAACTATACATACTAATCTTTTGTTATGGTGTAACAAACTTAGACCTTGTTGGTGGTTACTATTATGGTTATTAATGTAAGTCTGGCCTCTTAAGCAAATTAGTTACCGGAGTATAAGCTGGCCAATAACTGTTAGGAGAAAATACACCAGTCTATTAACAATTGAAACTGGGCCAGAATTTACACAACATTTTTTATCTTTGTGATATTTTCTAAGGGTAAGTTCACACAGAGTTTTTGGGTCAGGATTTTGAAACCGGTTTGTTCCGGCTTCCGGAAAAAGAAGCGAGATGTTCATTCTTTCAGGCGGATTTGCCTCGCGACATCCAGTCAGGGCGACCAGTATTTTGGTCTGGAACCTGAGGCGGCCTTCGCTAAGGGTAAGTTCAGATGGGATTTTTTGGACCGGAACCTGAGGCAGCTGCCGCCTCAGATTCCGTTCCGAAAACCATGTAGCCACAACTGAAAGCTGGTGCACTGCACCGACATTCAGCCGCGCACTCCCCTCCGGATTAGGCCCAAATGAATGGGCCTAGTCCGGAGGAGGGTGTGTCTTCAGGCCAAATTGCAAGGCAAAACGGCCTGAAGAATGAGCATCTCACTTCTTTTTCTGGCTCAAGCCGGCTCCCGGAAAAAACTCCTGAGCGGCACCCATTTATTTAAAAAAAACTCTGTTTGAACAGTTTCTGATCTTTGTACAACAGGTAAGCAGTGCTTACCAAAAAGAAGTGAGGGTTATGGGAAGGGGATGTAGCTTAAGGTGTAGACTGGCCTATGTGTCAGATTCATCATCCATTATCACTAACTGTCTTGAGCAGTTTGTAATGTACAAAACACAGCTAGAAGTAGTATATATGATAATTTGTTTTGACTCTGCTATAGATAGAACTAAGTTGTACTCCCTGGCACTCTTACAAAGTCTGAGCCTTTCATTTGCAATACTATCCTTGTTTTACGCTGGACACTATGGAGTTGATCTGCCATTTCTGTGTTGCTCTGGCATTCTAGAAGGTTGGAGTTTAGTGGTTGTTTCAGCATTTAGCCAGCGAGATACTTCTTGTTCAGGTCAAAGCTTAGATAATCATAGAGCATGGAGTTAGATTGTGGAAGATCCCCATCAGCTCTTCAAGCTACTTAGTGGCAGATAATTGGCTAACAGGTAGTCCCATATCACTGAACCATATGCTTGCTGAACCAAGGTTTATGAACTTACTGTAAACTGCTGTACCAGTGAAGAAACTTCCATATGAAGATGAGTTGTGCCCTGCTTTTCCTCTAAAATGGTTGGAGAAGAGGACTAGATCCCAGGGGTTGCCCCTGATTGCCACAGTGGAAAGGGTTAGAGGAAGGGGTAAAGACCAATAGGCACTCCTGTCCGTGAGTAAAGTGCTATATGTGTAGAACTTGCTGCTGTAAGTGAATGTACCTCTATGATGCTTTGTGACTAGATGTGCCACGTAAATTGAGCTGTGAGTTGCGCCTATTTCAACTGCCAACCTGTCACCTGCACCTTTATTCATACCTGACACCAAAGCCACCCTGAAACATCACCACACCAGTAGCAGGGTATGCCCCAGAGGACTCTACACCATCATTTCATCCCTGTGGCCACCCAGCGCTTATAAGAAGATATGGTGCCAAAAGCCACTGTGTCCACTGTAGCCACCATCTTGGGCCTTCCACTAACTGTGCCATTTCCAAACTGCTGAGTTCTGGGTTGCTCCACTCTACTATTCTGTTATGTTTACTATTATACTTTATTTAACAGGACTAGGATCACAAGGCTACCCATATGCGATCTGAACATTTTACCTATTACAACTCACTGTACAGCATGGATATTGGAAGGCGTGGTTGCATCATGTGTGAAAAAAAAAATCACTATATGTGGCATGTTTCAAAGTTGAGAAATTGACCATGGCAATCTGTCAGGTTGCTGCTTTCTTTTTCTCAAATGCCTTTGAAAAATGAAAAATGGATCCTGGTTGTCATGGGCAAGGATATCATGTTTCTTATAAGGTGGTTTTTTGATTTATGCATCCTAATTTCTTATAGAAAATATAGAAGACTATAACATATATTACTTTATCAATGACCTCTTTTAATGTTTGCTGTATAAATAGGAAGGTTAACTTGAAGGGAGGAAATCAGTATCATACTAATGACAGTACTTTGTAGGGCGGCTTCCACACTTTCCAAAGATGCTTTTCTTATTCTGCATTGCAGCTCCCTTATGAAAATTAGTGCTTTATTTTTATGCAAATTAGCTGAAAAGGGCTTTAGGTGCGGGTCTTTCCTTGCAAGGGCTTCGCTCTCTGATCTATATAATCCTAACTGCAGACAAAGTGTGACTCAAACAATGGGGGGCAGAGCTGGGCGGCAGTTAGATCATAGAGCGAAGCCCTTGCAGGGGAAGACACACATCTAAAGCCCTTTCAGCCAATTTGAATTGGAACAAAATACTGATTTTCATGAAAATGGAGCTACAATGTAGAATCAGAAAGACATCATTGGAAAGTCTAGAAGCTGTCATACAAGGTACTGTCATTAGCTTGATACCAATTTTGCTGCTGAAAGGCTCCCTTTAAAAATAAAAAAAAGTAAAGTTATGCAATTATATAACATAGTTTGCTTAATAATTCTTTGTAGTCTTCAAGACCTCTGCTTGTGGCCAGTGAATGGAAACTTTTATAGTTTAGTATTAGGGGAAATATTCTCCATTGGTTTGATGTTCACATCGACAACCACTTAGGGAGCGTTCACACTACCGTCAGTGTCCGACAGGTAGTGTCCGCTCCTAGTGTCCGTTCAAAATCTCGCACGGACATTAGGAGCGGACACTAGCTGTGTCCGTGACACTTTTCATTAATTTAAATGGCGATCGGGTGCGTTCTTTTGCACTCCGTGCCTGTCCTTCGCTGTCCGTTTGTAAAGATGTCCGACTTTTCAAGCGGACAGAAAAAACCTACACGTCGGGTTTTTCTGTCCGCTTGAAAAGTTAGACATCTTTACAAACGGACAGTGAAGGACAGGCACGGAGTGCAAAAGAACGCACCCGATCGCCATTTAAATGAATGAAAAGTGTCACGGACACAGCTAGTGTCCGCTCCTAATGTCCGTGACAGATTTTGAACGGACACTAGGAGCGGACACTACCTGTCAGACAATGACGGTAGTGTGAACACCCCCTTAGGGTAAATTCACATCTGTGCATGATTTCCATTTTTCAGTTTGATTATAGGAACACAAATACAGAAGTACTGATAAGAATGCATCCATTAAGTGACAGACACCAATGATCACAAGGAACCCCTTTGACCATAATCAATTTGTTATGGTACCTGTTGAGAATACAGCTACAGTACATTCATAACTTCTTTCTCCTACAATGAGTAGTGAACCTGTCTGATCATCACCTGACCATGGCGCCGGATTTTTTAACACTGTAAGTAAACAATTCAATGGCTACAATAATAGATAGTGAAGCTGTGAGGATCTGTTACACAAAGCATGTTTGAAAATTGCATAACTTCATTATACCATATACCGTATACACTTTAGTCAATGAAAGTAGAAAATTGTTTAGGCTCTAGAACCTGTACGTAAAATGAGCTCTGTATTAGAATAGATCATTTTCAAAGTCATTGGTCTGATCAGTTGGGTTGTTGTAGGTATTGTCAGATTCCACGGTACCTATTTCATTATCCTCATCTGTAACATCAGTGCTTTCAGTTGGTCCACTTATTACATTTTCCAATGCGTCAGAATCTAAGGTTTCAGTTGGTGCTTTGGCCTCAGCTTCTTGTCCATCATCAGGCGTTAAACAGTCTTCTCTTCTTAACTGAGCTATGCTTGGTAAGGCGGTCATTGGTCTTTCACGTAATCTTTTCTTTAGTTCCTCTTCCTTTGTCTGAAATATTTCATTATTAGTTGTCAGACAATTCACAGTAAGCAAACAAAGCAATATTATCTTGTTTCACATATTAAATAACAACAAGCAATTGGAAATGAACTGTTATTGGAAAGCTAGAATAGTACTATTGTAATACAGTATTCTTCATTCACTGACTGTATTTTTATTTGATTTTTTTAAGCCAAGTGCTATGAAGAGACATTTAGAGAATGGGGTAAGTGTAATAACACACGAGTAAACATTCCTACAATTATCAAGTAATGTCTACAGGACACCCTAAAAAAAAAATCAACTAGCCTTAGATGGTGACTCCATGTGGCATAAACTCTGCGGTACGCCCATTGGCGGAAACGCTGCAGAAACAAATACAGCATTTTACAGTCACATCAAAGTGGATGGTATGCTAGCGAATCCCATCCCCACTTTGTGGTAAAAATCATGCTGCGGAAAAGCGGTGATTTCCCAAATCCGTTGTGGTTTTGTAAATCAAAGCATGTCAATTATACATACGGAAACGTCAGGGGTTTCTTTATAGGTATAATTGACATAGGAAGTCCGTGGAGGAAACCTTAGTGAACTTTCTGTCCAAAGCACTGCGGGAAGAACTGCAATGTGTAGCACTTTTTATTATTTTAACCCTTAAGCACTATCATGGTGTCTATCATACACCACTATCATACACATATCATTATTATACACTCACCGGCCACTTTATTAGGTACACCTGTCCAACTGCTCGTTAACACTTAATTTCTAATCAGCCAAGCACATGGCGGCAACTCAGTGCATTTAGGCATGTAGACATGGTCAAGACAATCTCCTGCAGTTCAAACCGAGCATCGGTATGGGGAAGAAAGGTGATTTGAGTGCCTTTGAACGTGGCATGGTTGTTGGTGCCAGAAGGGCTGGTCTGAGTATTTCAGAAACTGCTGATCTACTGGGATTTTCATGCACAACCATCTCTAGGGTTTACAGAGAATGGTCCGAAAAAGAAAAAACATCCAGTGAGCGGCAGTTCTGTGGGCGGAAATGCGTTGTTGATGCCAGAGGTCAGAGGAGAATGGCCAGACTGGTTCGAGCTGATAGAAAGGCAACAGTGACTCAAATAGCCACCCGTTTCAACCAAGGTAGCCAGAAGAGCATCTCTGAACGCACAGTACGTCGAACTTTGAGGCAGATGGGCTACAGCAGCAGAAGACCACACCGGGTGCCACTCCTTTCAGCTAAGAACAGGAAACTGAGGCTACAATTTGCACAAGCTCATCGAAATTGGACAATTGAAGATTGGAAAAACGTTGCCTGGTCTGATGAGTCTCAATTTCTGCTGCGACATTCGGATGGTAGGGTCAGAATTTGGCGTCAACAACATGAAAGCATGGATCCATCCTGCCTTGTATCAACGGTTCAGGCTGGTGGTGGTGGTGTCATGGTGTGGGGAATATTTTCTTGGCACTCTTTGGGCCCCTTGGTACCAATTGAGCATCGTTGCAACGCCAAAGCCTACCTGAGTATTGTTGCTGACCATGTCCATCCCTTTATGACCACAATGTACCCAACATCTGATGGCTACTTTCAGCAGGATAATGCGCCATGTCATAAAGCTGGAATCATCTCAGACTGGTTTCTTGAACATGACAATGAGTTCACTGTACTCCAATGGCCTCCACAGTCACCAGATCTCAATCCAATATAGCATCTTTGGGATGTGGTGGAACGGGAGATTCGCATCATGGATGTGCAGCCGACAAATCTGCGGCAACTGTGTGATGCCATCATGTCAATATGGACCAAAATCTCTGAGGAATGCTTCCAGCACCTTGTTGAATCTATGCCACGAAGAATTGAGGCAGTTCTGAAGGCAAAAGGGGGTCCAACCCGTTACTAGCATGGTGTACCTAATAAAGTGGCCGGTGAGTGTAGACACCATGATAGTACTTAAGGGTTAAATTAATGAATACATACATCACAAGTTAAGGCCTGTCTGGTGTTTGGCTGTCAGATGCAGCAATGCTACACTAAAGCTCTACACCATTGTGGTTATTGTGTCGGAGGAATACTGGCGCACAGGACCACTTTTATAATAATTGGCATGGGTTCCAGTGGGGGACTGCCAGCACTCAAGTATCATTATCTGTCTTGTGAATAGGTAATAGTGGTAGATCTTATAGATAGTAGAAAATCCCTTCAGGCTAAGGGCCCCTTCACACGGCGTAAGCGCGCCGCTCATTTAGACACGTATACACATGTCCGAGCGTGGCGCTTCAAAACAGAGCCCATTGATTTCAATGGGAAGCGCGCGTATATCGGCATATACGTGCACTTCCCATTGAAATCAATGGGCTCTGTTTTGAAGCGCCGCGCTCGGACACATGTATACGTGTCTAAATGAGCTATTAATAACCAATTAACAAACTGCTGGTGACTGATCTGTCATTTTTATGTGCTTTTTAGCATTAGCACTAAAATAGTATTACATAAAAAATTTTATACCTTTCGTCTCTCTTCTGCAGCGTTCATCTTGGCTTCAATGTCTTCCTTTGTAAGACTTTTGTTTTTCTTCTTGATAGTTTTAAGTTTTTCTAGTTTTGCAGGAGGTCTCCGTAATGATTTTCCTGGTGTATCGACCTACAATGTTATTTATAAGTATGTTATTCATCAGCTGCTAAGACAATTTTTTTGTGTAACTACAGAATTGCCTGGAGGGATTTTAATATTTATGTATGATGGAATGGGGATGTTCCTAAAAAGTGAAAAATTATGTTGCCATAAATATTCAACCTTTGTACTGCGAAAGCGCCAAGTTTACCCAAATTGCAGATATTGCCCTAATAACTGGTTTACAATTGGTCTCTATCCATGGACCATTAAGAATGGTCAGTGTGTTTGGTTAAAAGAAAGTGTTCCAGTACCATTGGTTATGATCTGAGTTGGAATAAAAGCTTTAGAAACTAAGACAAAAGAGCATTCTTAGGGAGTTAAAGTTATAGGCATGTACAAGAGAAAATACAAGTAATTGGCAGCAGTTAAGAACATCTTAGACAACCCAAAGCTTAGTGTTAGAGCAACTAGTAAGGGAAGCCACAGACAGGCCAACAATCACTTTGAAGAAGCGAAGGAGGTCAGTAACTTAGACAGATGTGAAAGTGCACAAGATGACCATAGATATGAAGAATGGTTAGAAAGTGGCAGGATTTGAGCTTGCCAGAAAAAATTGTGGGATAGAATTTTATGGTTAGGTGAAACAACAATGAGATTTTTAGACAAACTAATATTATTTTGTGGGTATTTATTCTTTATTAGAGAATAGGCAAGAATGTATCAGTAGAAATACTGCAGTACACTCTGCTTCATTCTGCTAAAAACTAGCAAATAATTTAATATATACCTACATATATATATATATATATATATATATATATATACACACCAATAGATAGATAGTCTATCTATCTATCTATCTATCTATCTATCTATCTATCTATCTATCTATCTATCTATTGTAGGCAAGTGGAGGGAAAGGTGGTGGAGGGAAGGTATATTCCATTGAGATGGCTCCTCGCCACTAGGTAAATGATGAATCCAGTTCTGGGTCTTGGGTGTAGTCAAAGACCCAGGTTCCAAGCTCTGGCCCTGAGTTTTCTTAGAACACATTTGGAGCCTTAACCCTGTGAAGTCAGGAGGGTGTGTCTGTCTTTCATTACTGCTGCTGCTATTGAGAGTTGAGGACCCAAACCCTGTGTAGCTGTGGAGAACCAGAAGGGCCAGCCTGCTAAGTTTGTGGACTGCATTGCCTTGTGGCTGAAGTAAGCCTTTTGTTTTCCTTTTTGCTGAAGGAAAGCTGTTTATGTTGAACTTTGTGAATTTGCACCTAATAAACCAAGCACCAGTGTGAACCTGAAGACCAAGCTTCACGTGTGTTTTATTTGCCTGACAACCAGCCCCAAGCACCCGCTTTTACACTATCTATCTATCAAACATAAATTTTGTCTTGGAAGCTTTATTTACAAGTTTCTATGTTAAATTTGTATTTGCTTAAATTTCACAATTTGGCATCACTTTACTCGACTTATGGGATAAATCAAATTACTAAATATACAATGTATCACATCGATCTTCAAGTCAACAATACAATAGATAATCATGATAACGTTATACTACTTTATACTAACCACCACATCATATGCTTCTCCATTTTTCACAATTTTGCTTTGGCTTTGTATTATCCCTTGAGACATAAGTTCCTCCAGGATATCAGAGGATGTTTGTCTTTCCCTTGTGGTTGCTTCTTGATTCAGTACAGGTGTATCTGGAACAGTGAATAATATGTACAAAGATGTTACTCATATATGATAGTACCTGCAATGCTACAGATACTGAGACCAGGGACAGGTATGGAGGCACATACCAATATTACAATCATCTAGTAATTATTGTCACTTGACCTGTGCTGCACTGATAGATATTTATTAGGAAATTGCCATAGAAAACTAGGGAGACATGTATACAACCAGTCTGCATTGAGAAGAAACAGTATGAAATCCCTTTTGTTAGCCTAAACAATAGTCCAGATGTAACAGATAAGCTCTGAATGATACCAAACACTGAAGATAAAGGAGTTAATTGCACATATTATAAGGTCCTGGAGTAACTGAGTATCCAGGTAATGTCACGCTGTAGACAAGCAGGTTAGAATCTCCATTCACTACATGAACAGGTTTATTCACATAGAAAACTCTATTGTCTGAAAGGTTTCCAGATCATTGGTGGGAAGTGAAGGGTTAGTTTGCTGCTAGGATACCAGTGTTCAGGTTTTTGTCTAATTACATCTTTTGCTTTGTCTTCTTCAATAGAAGAAACAATGTACATTGTTTTCTGTGTCAGTCAATCACGTTTCTACCAGTGTTACCGTGTACAACATTACGGATGCCAGGCATTTCTAAACCACTTATATTATAAGACTATAAAAGTAGAAAAATCACTAGTAACAAAGGATACAGTAGTAATAATAGCTATATGATAAAAATACATACAGTAAGATAGAAATAGGTAAAATTACCATTAGTTAAACCAATTGCTCTTCTTGGAGAAAAGACAGATTCTGCCACTGTTCCTGGAATATGGCCACTTGTACCTTCATCATCAAGACACACTCCACTATCCAGTGTCCCCTTAGACAATGCAGAGCCATCTCTTGCATTGGACGTTATGTTCTTTTGAGACTTTAGTCCACCCTGCAAATTAGATAGGGTTTATACCAGAGAGCAACAAGATGAAGGAAGTTTACAAGACCCAACCACCCTATAGGGATCTTCCTCTTTGTTACTTTTCTCCCACTTTTGACTAGTTGTAGTTAACACAGTTGACAGCTGAAATAGACCCTCACTGACATGTATTTTGGTTGTTTACTTATCAGTTACTAGTGAATGTGTACATTAAAATGTCAAATATGCCGTCAGTTTTGTTATTCTATTATTCCAGATAATAATAGTGTACAATAGAATCTACAGCTGGAGTATCTAACTCACTTCATACTGAAATGAAAATTCAAGATTTATCAGATTTTCAATTTGTTTACTACAAAATACTCCAAGGTAGTTACCTTCAACAACAAAACGATAAAATGTAACTTTTATGAATACAATTAAAAATGCGTGGGTAAAAACTCGGTCCCTAAGTCACTATATGAACCGCAGCGTTCAATATCATTCCGGCAGTAAGCGGTCATATAACGATACTTTTACATACAAGTGGGGTGGCTGTGGCACTTATGGGTTACGGACGATGTGTAATACTGTATATCAGAAGGGAAAAGGGTTGGATACAGATACTCAAGTTCTAAATCAGCCCACACTACCCCTAATAAACAGTAGTCCTAGCCAGGGTATGGGGACACTCGTCCACATTAGGGAGAGCGTGTGCCTACATAGGCAGTATGGAGTCTTACAAGTCATTCCTGCTCCGCTAGGGATTATGGGTAAAAAATATGCAAATCTATTCTCCTGGATGGAATTAGGAGAACAGAGTGCACTCTGTACACCACCCTATAGAGGGCAGCATCCTTAACATCATGAACGACTCAGTTATAAAGTCTTTTAATCATAATGTGGATTTAATTGCTAAATCAGTATTTCTGTACAGAAATACTGATTTAGCAATTAAATCCACATTATGATTAAAAGACTTTATAACTGAATCGTTCATGATGTTAAGGATGCTGCCCTCTATAGGGTGGTGTACAGAGTGCACTCTGTTCTCCTAATTCCATCCAGGAGAATAGATTTGCATATTTTTTACCAATAGTCCTAGTCATGAAAGTGCACTCTTCCACACCTCCCATACTAGAAAAATTGGGTGCTATCAGACAGGCATGGTGTATGTTATCTGCCGTAGGGAAACACAGGGTTAACGTGAGACAGCAAACTACGCATAGGCTAAACAAGACACTGGCCCCAGTCAGTACAAACACAGGTCAGGTCCATTTCCTTGTGCTGCACAGGACAATAAATAACCGAGTGCTCCGTTGTGATTACTCAGAGCCAACAGATGATAGCCATTGCCCCGCCACACTTCTCTAGAGAAGGTATAAGTGCCTAGCTTATATGGTGCCAAGGAACGAGACACCTGTATTCAGATATGCGCTGCTCACTATAATTCCCCTTTTAGTGTCATGAACGGCAGACACCAGTTCTGATAAACATCAGGAATGTTGGTGCGACGGTGTCGGTGCGTTGGTGTTGGAGTTACATTTTATCGTTTTGTTGTTGAGGGTACCTACCTTGGAGTATTTAGTGATTTTTTGGTATTCCCTAATTCACAGCTAGAGTTGTTTACTACAAAGTGTTATATATTCAAATTTTTCTGTGATTTCACCGTGCAGTAACATACACCAGGGACAGGAAGGAAACCTCGGCCATATGAATACTGCTGCCCAGCCACATGAAAAAAATAAAAAATAAAACAGTCATTTGTCAGAATAATAGCAAGTAGCAACAGCAAGCGCAGATGAAGCCCAACAATTAATAGTAGTCACATACAGCCACTTATTTTTTGTACTTGTACTTGCATAAAGCTCACTGCTTACCATTGCACAGCTCTCACCCTTAGACTGAGGACCCACATTGCAGAAACACAGCTTTTTTTGTTTCAGATTATGCTGCGGTTTTTGGAGCCAATGCCAGGAGTGGTTTGAGCAGGAGGGAGAAGTATCAGAAATTCCTATATATTTCCCATTCCCTTTGTAGCCATTCTTGGCTTTGGCTCTAAAAACCGCAGCGAAATTTCCAGCAAAAAAAGCTGCGTTTCTTCAACGTGGGGCCTTAGCCTTAAAGCAGCAATGCTTGGTATCTTATTCATAGGTATAGGAATGAGCTGCAAACAGGCCATGTGAATTATTATGATGACATTACAGGCTGAGGCCCCACATGGTGTAAATGCCGGGTTTGCCTGTGACGGAAATGCAGCGGAAAAAATGTGGTGTTTTACAGTCCCAGCAAAGTGGATGGGATTCTAGCGAATCCCATCCCTGCTTGCGGAAAAATATTATGGTTTTGGAAATCGCAGCACACTGGAAACCTCTACAGACTTTCTGTGAAAATCACTGCAAGAAAAACAGTGATGTGTTACCGCCACAATTTTTCCCGCTTTTTTTTTTTTTGCTATGGCCCACTATGTGGTGGTCATAGTCTAAGAGTGCATTCTGACAAATAAGGGTCCATTGACACAGAGTTTTTTGGCAAGGAAAAAAATCTGCTTCAGTAATTAGGAAATGTTTTTTTTCCACCAGTATAGTGCATGGACCGTGAAAAAACCGCTAGCAATTTTCCCATGCAGTTTTTGCCAATTCAACGTGGATTTTCCGCCTCCCATTGACTGCGTTGGTTTTTGCAGGCGGAATCCACCTGAAAGGTCTATTCACACGGAGGAAAATGGTGAGGAATCTGGTGTGGAATCTCCGTCAGATTCAGTGCTGAAGTCAATGGAAGGCTTTTTTTTCAGTGCTGAAATTCCACACCAAATTCCTCAGCATTTGAATGGACCTGAAGGAAGCTTTTTTTTCCCACTAGCGGAAAACAAAAGCTAGCGGAACCCATAGAACTCTATGGGGAAGTGTTTTTTCCCGACACGGATTCAGCGCCAAAATCCTTGCCAAAAAAATTCTGTGTGAATGGACCCTAACAGTTTTTTTTTTTTTCTTTGCGGCTGGGCTGCATCACGGACATATGCCCTTATACTGAGGGTCTCTTCTGATCCCTAGTAGAGATGAGCGAACACTGTTCGGATCAGCCGATCCGAACAGCACGCACCCGTAGAAATGAATGGAAGCACCTGTGACGCCGGCTGCTGGCAAAGTCAGCGTCACAGGTGCTTCCATTCATTTCTATGGGTGCGTGCTGTTCGGATCGGCTGATCCGAACAGTGTTCGCTCATCTCTAATCCCTAGTGCTTCTAGTTTACCAGCTGTATAAAATGATCATGTTGGACAATCAAGTTTGAACAGCTGATAATATGGCATTACATACAGCTATAAACGGGTATTGTTAACAAGGGTATAATGAAGCTTAAATTTGAAAAAAAGCAGATCTGTTTACTTGTATATTTGTGGAAATATCAAGCTTTTCCCTATCATCTTAAAAGGATAGTATGGAGACTTTTGTGTATGTTTTTTTCTAGGCCCTTTCATAATTCCCTACTGACCAACATACAAAATCTAGTCATGGCGTTGCTTGGCACAGAAAATGCCATGGGCAAAGAAGGTAAAACATACTGAGAAAAGTTTAATTGGAAAGATTTGTAAAACCACTTCTCGTTTGTCCAAAAATGCTTCCATTTGAAGGAGGCCTTATTTGTAAGTCTTGCAAAGCCTTACATGTTACACTGAATTGTGTAATAAGTGATTGTAAGATTTATTTCTATTAGATTACATTCACACTTCTTTTGGTGTCTGAGGATTATAACAATGGGCAGTAAAGTTTTCCTGATTGATACAAAGGACTGACAGTGAGGGTAGTGAGAGAGTGGAATAGGCTGCCACGGGAGGTGGTGGGCGCTCCATCAATGGAAATCTTCAAGCGGAATCTGGATAAACATATAGCTGGGATGATTTAGGAAAACCTGCACTCGCAGGGGGTTGGACCTGATGGCCCTTGAGGTCCCTTCCAACTCTACCATAAGATAAGATAAGATAAGAAGACTTTCCATTTCTATCCATCTTGATTGACTTCAACGATAAAATAAAACCAGAAGATCCCTTCACATTGCTTCCTGTGTTACTCTTCAGTCTAAAAGCAGAAAGCTTACACAATAGCTTTTCTATTTCTTATATTTCCATTTTTATTTTAGCATAGCATTGAATGAATACAGATACATAACTAAGTCCGAACAGCTGAGTGAAGTACAAACTGACAGCCAACGAGTGTGAACTTACACAATAATCTGACAATCTATAAAGAATTGTTTCTAAAAAAAAATCTGATAACACAAGATCCATGTATTCCATTTTAATACGGTAAATTCTGATAAACTAGGTTTATACAGGGTGGCTCTTTCTGTTGTGTGAGCTTGGTTTTATACTAAGATTATAATAATGTCCCATGTGCTTAAACACGGAGAACTAGAGAAGGGGATCAACTCTGTGTACTAGACAACATCTCCTTCACATCTATCTATCGCTGTCTGATGTGTGATCAGTTGGTTTAATAGATGTATATGCTTATCTCCTGACCTGTGTTTTCGACTTGCCTTTCTCTGGCCAGCCGCTTTTCCTCCCATCCGTGGGTTTGACGACCCGCACTCTAGAGCTCTGGCATCCCATAGTTATAATGCAGGGGAATGTGATCAGCATGACAGGCTCTGCATTCTTATATACAGCCAGCCCGGTTACTAAGGACTCCTCTGTTTCCATAACAGGTTGCTACAATAGATGACGTCACCAGGCTGTTGTGCGACATGTACGTGAACACCCAGGGGCTCCAAACACTGTGTAGTCAATGTGTAGACATGTGAGGAGGGAATCTGGTAGTAGAAGCTGAGTGATATCTGCATAGTTCTTAGCAGATGCCTTCTGGAATGCCGTCTATTGTTTGCCTTTAGAGTGCTGTATATGCATAGAATAAGGGAATAAAAGCATCCTGCTCACCTCTGCAGGGTGCAAGGAAACTAGACACCCTCCTCAGTACAAATGAAGGACAAGATTAGAATATGCTCCTATTTAACAATTCTTCCAAAATAGTTTAATGTCCATATCACACAAGAAAAAAACCTGTCAACATGTCTCTGACCACATCACTCCTTCCTTAGAACATCAATGAAAGCATTAGACAATGGAACTAATATCCTGTTACCAGATCACACACCTTACCTGAATAGTGAATTGTAAAAACAAGCAGCGCACATCTTCAGAATTAACCCTTACCACTGTGTCCAGTTATGGCCTTTATGGAAAAAAAAGTCATCTTATAAGATAAGATAATCCTTTAATAGTCACACCATGGGGAAATTCAGTTTGTTACAGCGGCATAGATAATACAATAATAGATTACAAAAAAGAACACATACAAGCTAAGAATAGCAGATAGAAAAAGATACTAGAAGAGAAGACTTCAGGATCATTTAGTTCTCTGTGCGGAGTGATCTCCACTTAGCCTGATGTTTATTATACAGACTGACCACGGTTGGGAGGAAGGATCTCCAATATCACTCATTCTCACAGTTGAGGTGAAGCAGTCAGTCACTGAAAGAATATTAATATTTACCATTTACGAAATATCTACTTTATGTTGGCATCGTTTTGTAAATATTATTTTGTTTAGGAAGTCAGAAGGCCTATAGCTGAAGTTTTCACATTTTTAAGAGAATTTCCAAAAACAGTATATTTGCCACTAATCCCGTTCTGAAGTGGCTTTGAGGAACCTATATAATGGAAAACCCCTAATAAATGATCACATTTTATAAACTGCATCTCTCAAATTATACAAAACAGCATTTGAATTTTGGACAAATCAAGTGGTTACAAACAACAAATCTATTATCAGTTACTATGATTCTAATAAGGGTCCATTCACATGGAGTAAACACGTGCTCATTTTGGCAAAATACACGTGTACAAATAAAACTCCCATTGACTTCAATGACATTTTTTTACATGTGTAAAAAAACACGTCAAAATACACGTGTAAAATGTAATTGAAGTCAATGGGAGTCTTATTTTTACACGTGTATTCTTTACACGTGTATTTTGCCAAAATGAGTGCGCGTTTACTTCATGTGAATGGACCCTAAAGGTTGCAGAAATATCCCATATGTGTTTGCAAAGGCCTTGAGGAACAAAAACATAGAAAAAGACTTTTGACTTCACCTCTGTTTGAATGGGCCATAAAAATAAACAGTTAATTTCTTTCAATTTATATGTTGCTTTAGCCCCAAATTTTTCAATGGAGAAAAACCACCATACAATTTGCTATGCAATTTCTTGTGCATATAACAATACAATATAACTGTACACTTCTGGAATGATTTTTGGGTAAATGATAGTTAATGATCCTTTTGACCCCATTTTGACATTTTTTTGGGGCTGAGCTTATCTAAGATGGACAGATGCAAAGTAGAAAAGTGTCCTGTGGTCTGTCGAGTCCACATTTCAAATTGTTTTTAGAAATAGTGGACGCCGTGTTCTCCAGGCCAAAGAGAAAAGGAATATCTGGATTTATCAGCGCAAAGTTCAAAAGCCAGCATCTCTGATGGTATGGGGGTGTGCTAGTGCCCATGGCATGGGTAACAGGCACATCTGTGAAGGCACCATTAATGCTGACAGCCACATGCAGGTTTTGGAGCAAAATATGCTTTTATCCAAGCAACACCTTTTTCATGGACATCTCGCTTAATTCAGTAAGACAATGCCAAGCCACATTGTGCACGTGTTACAGCAGCACCAGACACACTGATTAAATGGTACAAAAACTGAGCTGAGTGTCCTGCACACTCCAAGCCACACCAAACCCAACCCTCCAGAGATGTTCACTGGGCCACCCTGATGGTGGGGAAGCTACCGTCAGGCAGGGCGTTACAGGCCAGGGAGAGCCAGACGCACAGCGCAGCACTAGTCACAGCAGACTCAGAAACTGGAATCACTTACCAGAAGGTTTTCAGTGTTGCGGTAACAAGCAGATGGGAACAATGCACCAAAAGAGTAGTCATCAAATCCGGGTTGTCAACGTGAGGTCAGCGCAGTACAGAGGGGTAATCCAGGAGAGAGGTCAAGCAAGCCGGGGTCGTTAACAGGAGAGAGCAGAGTATAAAGTCAAGAGGCAAAAAACAGAGTAAAAAACAGAACCAGGAAATCAAGGCAGGAGACACACAGGACACAGCAGGGGAGAGTTAACTTCCAAAGAGGACTGAATTGCGTGTGTGAGCCGGAGTGGAAGCTCAACACACATAGGCTCCGGCAGGCAGCATAACCCCTGTGCCGAAAGGTTTAGGCCGCAGTCTGAGATAGGAGAGAGCCTGCAACCCCGCATGACACCGCAGAGGTTCCGGACCGACTCCTAACAGATTGCTAATCAGTATTGTTTGCCTTGGAAACTCTTTTCATGTACATATTAATGTCACTCAACAGGTATAATTTTTGCGATAGTGTCACAGTGGATAATGTACACACTGATGTTCCAATACTGGGATAATACACACAGGGATGTCATAGCGTGAGTTTATTGCACAGAGTAATGTTATAGTGCAGGGTTAATGGAAACAGTGTTTGCACACAGATAACAGAGATAGCAATATTACTGTATACAGTTTTATCATATTGCAGGAATAATGCACACAGGAAGCTTACAATAATGGAATAACATGTAGAGTGATGCCATAGTTCAGGGATAATACACTTGGTGATATAGCACAGGAATAACGCATTTTCATTTTGACAAGGTCAGAGCAAGATTAAGAAAGCATAATCATGCCATGTATAATTATAATGAACACATGATGTCAATACATAAGATAAGATAAGATAATCCTTTAATAGTCCCACAGTGGGGAAATTTCAGACTGGAAATACATGGTACTAAGGCAAAAGAAGTAATTCTCAAGAATGGATAATGGACATAATTGGGATAGCTAAAAGTTAGAATTGGGGTCGCTTTCAATTTTCCATTGCGCATAGCCATAACTAAATGAATCTTATGAGTGGAGATGGGCCTCCTTAGTTGTTAGGTCTTATAGCAGCTGCTATGTTTGCTACTCTGATAGTTATGCCCATTCTTTAGGTTAAGTTCACATGGAGATTTTTGGTTAGGATTTTGAGGTTGTATCCACCTCAAAATCCTGACCAAAAAGACGGCTCCCTTTGAAATCAATTGGAGCCGGTCATGTCTTTTTTTCCAGGAGCCGGTTTGTTCTGGCTCCCGTAGAAAAGAAGCGAGATGCTCATTCTTCGGGCTGTTTCGCCTTGCGATTCGGCCTGAAGACACTCCCGGCTAGGCCCATTCATTGGGTCTAATCCGGAGTGGAGTGCAGCAGCATTAAGTCGCGATTACCCGTTTTTTTGGACCGGAACCTGAGGTGGCCTTGTGTGAATTTACCATTAGGGTTATTTATGTCATCTAGTTTGAACTGGATTACTTTGGTGGTGCGTGCTAAGACCAAGATTGCCACACGATTGCCTATACATGCAAGTTGCTGATTGCAGTGTGACCAGGTGACAACAGCACCTGGTCGATGGCAAAGTTTTATCTATCTGAGCATAACTGTAGGACATTGGAGGGGAGGTTATTAAAGGGTTTATCTGGGCTTAATTTGCCTGCCTGTCATGGCCTGTCCAGATTTTATTTGCAAAACAGTTAAGTTTTAGTTTATGAATATTATTGATGCACAATTTGCATATATAGATTTGTGGTACGTCATTCACCTCTCTTAAAGCTCAGGTTCATTTGTGAACGCCATTACAACATTTACGTTCTGTTTCCCTTGTTTCATGTGTGTAACCCCTTTATTACTAAAACCTGAGCCAACAATGGGTAACACCTAATAGTTAATTTATTCATTCATTTATAGGAGAAATAACACAGGAAAAGAACAATGCAGAGTTCTAAGTAAAGATATTTCAGAATACAAGAATGACAAGTCAATAGAAGTGACAGGTCCTATTTAAAGGGAGTCTGCCTGCAGTCTTGAACATGAGTAGAGATAAGTGAACAGCGTTCGATCGAGTACATGTTCGATTGGATATCAGGCTATTCGAGATGTTTGATTCCAGTCGAACACCAGGTGGCAAACTCACTAAAAATTTGATTCCTCTCCCACCTGCCCTGGCGCTTTTCTTGCACCAATAACTGCACAGGGGAGGTGGGACAGGAACTACGACAACGGAGGCATCTAAAAAAAAAATCGGAAAAAGGAATTGGCTGGCTAATTCAGGTGACCCCCAATTTATATGAATAGTGGATTTAATATTCGATTAATATGAGACTGTGAACTATGTCACTGTGCGACAAGGATAGATGTACAGGCAGGTTTAGCTAGGGGTTACCTTTATTTAGGTGGGAATGTCACTCACCCAGCTCTTTGGAGTGCTATCTAGTCGGGATCCCTGTCAGCTTTGCGATATGCATGAGCTGACTTTTTCCCATAGGAATGCATTGACCAGCGTTGAGTGGCCAAATGCCATACAGAGTACAGCATTCGTCCAATCAACACTGGTTCTTCCAGAGGCTCGTCTTTGAGGATGTGGAGTCTAAGATCGGACCAGAATGGAGACTATTGTGGACCGATCTTAGACTCCGCCTCCTCCGGCAGAACCAGTGTTAATTGGTCGAATGCTGTACTCTGTATGGCATTCGGCCAATCAATGCTGGTCAATGCATTCCTATGCCTAGACGTAGCAGTGCTGGCCGTGTGCTCAGCTCGGCTACACCGCTGGTCAATGCATTCCTATGGGAAAAAGTTAGCTCCCGCATATCGCAAGCTGACAGGGATCCTGATGAGAAAGTGGCGTAATACAGGTACTTGGGCATGTTAGATACCCCCAGGCATGCTTCCCCTGCTGTCCCAGTTGCATTCCAGGCTGTTGGCATCATTTCCTGAGGTGTCATAGTGGACTTGGTGACCCTCCTGAGTCGAATTTGGGTTTCCCCTGAAATGAGCATTTTTTCCCCATAGACTATAATGGGATTCAATATTCGGTTGAATAGTCGAATATTGAGGGGCTACTTGAAACGAATATCGAAAATTGAATATTTCACTACTCCCTCATCTCTAGTGTTAATCCTTAATTCCTTAACTGCTGATTCTGTCTGTTAATTTTGCGGCTCTCATGGATGAGACAGTTTGCATACTTTTGCCATTTCTATTGAAAACAAGAATTACTAAATAAAGAAACATCATACACCTACATAATTATATTACAGTCAACATTCTAGGAAATTTAATTCTAGTATCTGCATCTTGGAAAACTACACTTTACATTCACTGTATATACATTTCTATAAATCCCCTTACTACTGTACCAAGGCTATAGCAGGCATACTACTCTTCCAATATGTATACAAAGACAGATAATAGACTATAATGGGGTTCGATATTTGATCGAACAGTCGGGTATTGAGTATTGAGTATCGAACTTCGAACATTTCACTGTTCGCTCATCTCTAAACATGAGGATGATTTTAGAGTTTTAGGAAAAGTTGAATATTTCTGCAGGGACATTCTGCAAAATGTTGCAGGGCAGTTTTTTCTCTAGCTGTATAAGCCCTCATACATGGTGTCCTATAAGTGTACTAATAGCCCCATTAGGGTTGCAGCACATTTTTCATTTTTCTCTAAGGTTAGGAACATGTACAATAAGCAGTAATCTGCTCCTCTCCCCCACCCATTATTGCTACTACTGGTTTTATAAGCCATTTTACCAGGAGAAACTGTAAAATTGCAAACAAGTAGCAGGGACACTGTACTTTAAATACAGGGCATGATGCATTTAAACAAATCTGATACACAGAAGAAGAAACCTATGAGCACAGGCAGGAAAGCTGCTTGCTGTCTTTGACTAAGGGTTGGTTCACATCAGCGTTTGTATTCCGTCCGGGGGAGTCCTCATCTGGACCCCTCCGAAGAGAATACCAAATGCATTTGCAGGTGCTGTGCAGTAAAAGAACACAGACCCCATAGACTACAATGGGGTCTTTGTGCTTACCGCCAGATCTTCGCACAGAACATGTGGACAGGAAAGTAGTTCACAATCTACTTTCCTGTCCGCATGATTCATGCAGGCAGCGCGTGGCAAGCACACAGACCCCATTATAGTCTATGGGGTCTGTGTGCTTTTACTGCACAGCGCTTGCAATTGCGTTTGGTATTCCTTTCAGGTGAGTCCCCATGCAGTCTTCCCCGGATGGAATACAAACGCAGATGTGAATAAGGGATAACATCCCATCAGCAATAACACAAACAACCAGCAGTAGATACAAGTAAATAAGTAGACTTTTGTTACATTGTAAGCTGTGAAATGTGCAGAATGTTCAGTCCAGTACACAGGCAAAGTTGTTTATAGACATGTGTGGTGGCTGTGAGGGAAATCAGTCCCACCCCTTTTTAATCACTGTGCAAAGAGAGACGAGACCCTCCCTCTCTACCCACTGTAAGCCCGTCTTGTTTCACAGTTATAGCTAAGGAAGGAAGTTCTTTAGTAACTGGGAATGAAAATCGAGTTGGCTAGAAGAGAGACACCAAGTAGCAGAGGCTTTAGAGGTGGTTCACATGGAGAAATTTGACCCTGAATTTGTCAGGCGGAAAATTTCTGCTTCAGGAGTTTGAAGCAGATTTTGGAAGCCGATTTTGTTGCTGATTCTGAAAATCTGGTTCAAAAACACCTCCAAAATCTGCCTCCCAGAGGCGCTTCAAAACAGATCCCATTGAAATCAATGGGTTATAAAGCCTCCCACTGATTTCAATGTGTAGCGCGCATAAGCCAGCACCCATTGAAGTCAATAGGATCTGTTTTGAAGCGCCTCACTCTGACACGTGTATACGTGTCTAAATGAGTGGCGCGTTACTCCATGGAAATGGAGCCTAAACCTCAAGCAGCTTGGATTGTGTACAGCCTCTCCACTCTTCCTCCAGACTCTGGGACCTTGATTTCCAAATGAAATAAAAATGTACTTTCATCTGAAAACTCCTTTGACCACTGAGCAACAGCCCATAACTTTTTAATGATATTATAATTTATTGAGATGCCTTAGTACAATCAACACTTAACAATGGCTGTGTGGAGATCAATACACAGTGCAAGAAGCAGCCTAGGGTCTGCCTGTACCCTGCTGTCCATTGCTATTACATAGCTCTGTCAACAATTCTGCATAATCAAAACTTCTGGCAGACTTCCATTAGGTGCAAAGTTGATATCAACAAATTGCAAAAATAAAAATACTGCTGTCTAGAATATGATGCTGTTGCTTGGTCTCCAGGTTTACAATAGAAATCATACGAGCTGCAATTCCCTAAATAGTGACTGTATTAAAGTCTAGGTAAATGATGACCATTGGATCTTATAGAAATGGCTTAGTCATTAGAGCTTGTGAAAGTGTCAGATTCATTTTTAGACTGCAGTATTGATATCATCTCTGCACAGCATTTGTAAGACCTTATTTTATCCCAAGTGGGTAGTGAAACCTAAGTTTTGTTTACTCTGCACTTATCAGATTTATTTTTAGTCATTGCCTCTTTATACAGATGATACTTCCCATACACTGTGTGCCTTTCAAATACACTCCCTACTATCCTTGTAAACTCTGAGTTGGGGGACACATGGCACCATATGGCCACATTTACCAGATCAGACATAAACAACTCTACAAGTCTTAAAGTGTCTTAAAGTGACAATGATAGTAAATTATTATTTCTCAAAACGTCCCATCCATTTGATTGCTTTGAATTACTTTGGTGTTTGGTGTATATATAGATCTGATAAATCTACAAGTCTAGACATGCTCACGCACAATATATCACTGTCAATGTGCAGAATGCTACAGGCTCTGTGCACTGTCCATTAAACAGAATATAGTCTAGTGGAATTAAGGCTAGGTTCACACTTGCGCCATGCTCTCAGTTGTTCGGGAGATCTGAATGACGGAGATCCTACCTACTGAAACAGAAGTTACCTGCAGACCCCATAGACTATAATATGCAGGACTTCCCTCTACAACAATTTTTGGTGTAGTCTGCAGATACTCCAATGCAATTGTGAACGAAGCCTAATACCTGTAACTTGTTTATATTCTAAAATCTTGAAGTGCTATTATTACATTATTGTAAAAGGAGCTATTACAGATATTTCAAATGGCATGGTAATAATAATAAGAATATTAATAATACTACTACTAATAATAATGTTATTATATTATAAATGGCTAGTTATGTAATGCACTGATATTCTGTGGGTCTCTCTGACCATACAGTACCTGTTGATATATGCAGATGTAGACATGTACATATGTAAGTCTATGTTTAGATACTTATTCAGTACATCTACATGTGTGCTTGTCTATCTTGTTCAAGTTTCTAGGAAAGATAAAAATGTAAAGTTCAGAAATAGGAGGAGTTTGGTTATGCGCCAGATGAAACCCTCCTACAACAAGCTGTGCTGAGAGGTCCATTCAGTGCTATGAGCTAAACAAGAAAGAAGCCTTTCTGGCTGGAGATATGGTATTCACAGCAGCTGTGAACCTAACAAGCAGGTTGCTTCACTACTGGCATGGCTGAATGCATATGTAAACCTAATCAGAAAGGGAGAGCAGAAACTGAGAGCATGAAAGGAACATTACTAAGTATGAGCTTCAGACTCACCCGCTAAAGGTTCACACTTAAAAAAGACCAAGTTATTTATATATTGTTAGGAGAACCCCATATACAGTATCAACAATGCATTTCATACGGTTGAAGATGGAGGAGACCTTAATAACTGGAATTCTTTGAAATTTTATGTCCTAATGTAGATAGCAAACCTGTTAATATTAGAGGGATTACAGGAATAGACTATAAAAGCCGAAAGGGGGAGTCATGACCTAATGTACAAATTCTACTCCGGCTCTAAAAGCCTAGTTTATAACATAGATTAAACCTAAATTTAATATAACATAGGATTTATTATACCTCTTGTCTGTTATTACAATGTAATTACAATGTAAATGTGTTAATCATTTATAGTATCCAAGCAGAGGTTTCATTGTAAAAGAACATGGCGGGTTCAGCCATTTGAGCCATTGCCATTGCCTATACTATTTCATTGCACCGTATTAGGCATACAGCCATATCAACTATACATGAAAGCGTAGGTAAAGGAAAGGTTTATACTCAGGTGGTAAATTGCTGAGGCCCTGAGGGGGAGGCCATGCCACCTCCACTTTCAATATGGCTGTGCAACTAAACAAGGAGCAGCCAACACTACACAGGTCAACTTGCCCTCCCCTTCCCATGGTTTTCAGCGCATTGATAGTCACTGCACTATGATGTCTCCAAGTGTATTTAAAGATTTATTCTGTTCATATCTTCTTTGAGAGTGTTATGTGCATTGAACCAAGGAAACATTGTATTACAGGCATGCACGCTACTGATGAGCCGCCAAGTTCAGTGATTCAGTGACGCCAAGTGAGATTTTTCTTTTAGGTCCCATCCTCACAAGGATACTTTTCAGACACATTCATTTGTATGCCCATAAACAGTTGTATTCTTTATGTTGCTGTGTGTCCGGGCTGTAGGAAGAATTATGGAGCAGGTCCTATAACTGTCCTTATTTGCGCTCAGTCCATTCTTTTCCATGTAAGGGTCAGTGACACCACGGTTGATACACGCATACCAATTCATGTATCATCTGTTCCATTTTTACTGACATGTACACTGCACATGGTCATGTGCATTGGGCCATGCCAAGTCTAAATAGCATATTTCTTTCCAATTTCTTTTTACTGTATTGGGTTATAGAGATATGAGTCTATACACCAATAAATTATACTTGGAAAGAAATATACTATTGAAGTTTATGTTAGGTTCACACTAGAGTTCAGGTCTCCTTTGTTTGGGTTCGCATGGGGACCCAAAAGATGGAGACCCTGTCCGCTTAAAAAGCAGTTACCCACAGTATAATGAATCTATCGGATTTGCGACTGGTTTTATACTGAAACTATTTATGAGAGTAGTCCTCTTTACAAGATTTATATGTTTCCGCCAATTTTAAGCAGAATCTGCAGCAGAATCTCCTAGGGAGACGCCGATGCTGATGTGAATCCAACCTTAGTAAGACAAAAACCTGCTATTACAACCATTGAGTAACTGCATGACTGATGTCTCTGCACCTCTACAGCCAGTTATTTAAAATATATAGGTGGCGGGCTTTGACAGGCACTTAGTCACTCCCTGTCACACGTCTAATCAGGAACTGAGGCGATAAATTAGGGAGGGGAAAGTCAATTACTGGAGGAACAGCAGATGGCAGAAGGCTGTCACAGTGAAGTCTGGAATAGTCTTAAAGCAATATCTGTCACAGTACACCCATCTCCCAGGCAGTAGGAGACACCAATTGGCTAATAAACTGAATCTATTGTTCAACAGATTTGATCACACACCACCAGTACCCATTCCAGAATGTCATTCAACACCCTCTCCCCCACCCCAAGACAGGGCCCACCCCCACCAGTTGCTCAAATCAAATCAGTTCCTTTTGCACCCAACTGCTATCTGGCTACAATCTGAACTTCACAAAGTCTCAAGTGTGTAGGGAAATCAGGAACATAAAAGCAGATACGACTGTGGGTGAAAGTCCTTAAAATGTGTGGAAAGCAGCTGTGTGGTGTTATTACACACATGTACAATATGAGCCTGAAGCAGAGTATGGTCCTGGCACATCTCTGACCTCTGGTGAGCTCTGTGATGGATAATACCATCATTCACCTTCTTCACAGAGCTCTTTCTCACCTGGAGAAGCTGGGAAACACTGTGAGAATAATGTTCTTTGATTTCTCCAGTGCTTTTAACACCATTCAGCTAGGGCTGCTGAGAGACAACCTGGACCTTGTTGGAGTGGACCATCACCTGTCCTGCTGGATCCTAGACTACCTCACAAACCGACCTCAGTATGTGAGAGCCTGGGACTGTGTGTCTGACACAGTGTGATCTGTAGTACGGGGGCACCACAAGGTACAGTTCTTTCCCCTTTCCTTTTCACTCTGTACACTGCTGACTTTAGGTATAACTCATCTAGCTGTTACTTATAGAAGTATCCGATGACACTGCTATAGTCGGCCTTATCACAGGTTGAGACGATAGGGAATACAGAGACTTAAACTGGGATTTTGTGGAATGGTGCCAGTGGAACCACCTCAGGATTAATGCTGGGAGGCCAAGGAGATGGTGGTGGACTTTAGTAAGCAGAGATATGCTCCAAGTGGACATCCAGGGGACAGACACTGAGATAGTCAAGACCTATAAGTACCTGGTTATGCTCCTCAATAATAAGCTGGACTGGGCTGATCCCCTGGATGCACTGCACAGAAAGGGTCACAGCAAGTTCTAAGCAGGCTGCTCAGGAGGCGGAGGGCCTTTGGAGTCCAGGGGCACTTCTTAGGGCCTTTTCAACTCTGTGTTCGCATCAGCCATCTTCTTCGGAGTGGCCTGCTGGGGGAGTTACACACCAGCCAGGGATAGAAATAGACTTGACAGGCTGATTAGAAGGTCCAGCTCTGTCCCGGGGAGCTCCCTGGACCCAGTACAGGTGGTGGGTGACAGAAGGATACTGTCTGCGGTAAGCTCCATGCTGGAGAACAACTCCCATCCCATGTATGAGACCATGACAGCACTGGGCAGCACTGTCAGTGACTGACTGCTTCACCCTGGTTCACATCTGCGTTTGGTAATGCATTCAGGGAGTCCACATGGATTCACTGCAAGTGGTGTGCAGTGAAAGCACACGGATCCCTAGAAGAAAAAAATTCTTTGAATCAACATATTCTGACACCTGTAACATTTTATATTTCAGTGTACAGACCTGTGTAAGGTGTCTTTTTTTGCAGGAAAATGTTTAGTTTTTATTGATACAACATTGGGGAATGATGTTTTGATCACTTTTTATTCCATTTTTTTTAGGGCGGTAATTTTGCGAAAAAATGCCATATCAGCCATTTTGATTTTTGCTGCCTGCTACGGTGTTTACCATATGGGACAAATGTTTTTATATTTTAATAGTTTAGACATTTTCGGACTTGGGATGCCTAGTGTGTTTGTTTACTTGTATTTATTTTTATTTCTATGTGATCTAGGGAAAGGGGGGGGGGTGATTTAAACTTTTATTTATTTTTTCTATTTTTTTCTATTTTTCAAAACTTTCGTCTTTTTTACTTTTTTTTTTAAAAATATTCTTCTAATGTATTTTATCAATTTGATCATATTAGATACGTTGTGATTTTGGATTACGTTTTTAAGAATGAAAGGTCTCTTTGCTACTATTCATACTGAAATTCTAAAACAAGTATGTTTGAATTGAAAAGGATTTGGTTAGAATAGTTTTCCAGATATTCAGTACAATGCCAAAGGGAAGGTTGCATGTTACTTCATATATGTGTAGGTGGTGTGAAAGATCTCGTCTTACCAAGCTGCTTACGATGACTTTTCTTACCTTCCACTCACGCCCCGTGATTGCCTCGGTTTATAGGATAAAATGAAACGAGCTTTATAAATCCTGCTAATATTATAAATGTGAAAGTTTGTATGTTTGTATGTTTGTTCCTCAATCACGTAAAAACGGCTGAACGGATTTGAATGAAATTTGGCACATAGTTTGTAACCTTGGTTAAAATATAGGCTACTTTTTATTCCGGTAAATGACATGGCTTCATGACTGTTATGAATTTATGTTCAAATACTATATTAAACAGGTCTTAGCAGCACCTTATCTCAGTGAGAGCTGTTATCTCTCGTGTAAACACACGCTAACACTCAGTCTGTATACACATTTACATATTATCTGATGTGCTCCAGTGCTGACAAACTGACATGGGAAAACACCTTTACTCCAAATTGGAAGTTTGCCAATTTTAAACATGCCTGGAAAAAGAAAATCTAACTTGTCGCAAACAACGACAGCTATGAATGTAACCAGAAGTCAACAGAGTTCTCCTCAAGCACAGCTGAGGGAGATCATTGATGCCAACAACACACTCATTGTATAGCATCCCGCTAAGCTGCTGAGATGCCGGAACAATCATGGGCACAGTGCAAGGAACGAGTTCAGCGGCAGGCCAGCTTGACAGCTGCCAAAACGCCGGAGCAGGCGGATCAACAACACCATCAAAACGCTCATTATATGATGTTCCAGCGAGGTGCTGAGATGCTCGAACAATCACAGGCACCGTGCAAGAAACAAGTTCAGCGGCAGGCCAGCTTGAGAGCTGACGAAATGTTGGAGCACACGGATCATCAACACCAACACACTCATTATATGGCGTACTAGTGAGCTGCTGACATGCCGGAACAATCACAGGCATGGTGTGAGGAACAAGTTCAGCAGCAGGATAGCTTGAAAGCTGCCGAAATGCCGGAGCAGGCAAATCATCGATGGCAGCATTTTGCTGAATATAGGCGGATCATCGATGACAACAACCCGCAGATGAAGTCGTGGGCAGAGGCTACTTTTATATATTAACGCAAGTGGGTCGGTACAAGCCACTAACATATATAGAAATATATATCAATGAATCGTCAATCAAATACGGATAAAAGTACAATACAGACTAGAAATATCACATTCCAGAAAGGAAAAAGGTTAATATGACCCAATAATAATACACAGAAGAAAAGTACATGCCTAGAAATATATAACTGGGGCTTTCATCATCACAGGTGGTAAGTGGGGGCAGGGTTTTAGGTAATACTGCCTAGCTGATTGTAGAGCAGAAAGTTTACTCTACATCATCTACAGATGCTCCAGTATCATGTCAGTCCTGTTCACCATCACATGTATGCATGCAGCCTGTCCCATTCACAATCTAAGGTTGCTGCCACATGTTGGCAGCCATTTTCACTGAGAACCCATGGATCTCATCCTTAGGCTGATTGCAAATTTTGGTTGTTTTTTTAGACAAAGGCAAGAGTGGCT